>NW_011500041.1:3007-61535 GCF_000495115.2 Populus euphratica | reverse complement strand
TCATCAATCAATCCTTTCATTTATGTGATAGCCCTGGATTTAAAATGAACATTTACCACAAATTAAAGTTATCTTATATTATTAGATATATTATTATAAAACATGCTTTAGTTAAGGAGTTATTGATACTTCAAGTGCAAAATGATAATATAAAACCTTGATAAAAATGCACTTTTAAACACTAATCAATTACTGTCAAATCATAGATATAGATAGGGTTTTATCAAACCATGTTAAATCTTGCATATTCATTTAATTGATGTTTTTATTTTCTTTTTCGTCTCAGTTATTTGTTTGTTTTTGCATGGTTATATGAGTTGCATTCAACAAGTGGTAACAAAGCTATGTTCAGCTCCTCTAACAACTGACATCAGAGCTAATAGTTTCAATTAAGTTCATAAAGCATTTAATGCTCAAATAAAGAATTGATTGGTAGGGTAAGGAAGAAGTTTTGGCTTTTTACTTCCTACCTTATTAATAGTTATTTTATTGGCAAATAATTTAATACTAATAGCTAAATCCAGGTCAAGAAAAAGGATGTTTTAATAGTGTTGGCCAAAATGTCATAATAGTCTCCATGTATACTTTTCTCTTTATATTTGCTCTATAAAGGAAACGTTTTTATGTTGTTATATTGTTAATTCTTAGATAATTGACAATAATAGTTTATGTAAGGTAATATGTACTTACAAGTGATTCTAGAAACTATGAGATTCCAAGTTTTAAACAAGTGTGAGGGAAAATCATATCAAAGAATAGAGTAGATCAAGAAACCTTTTCACAAGTCAGTGGTAAAATTAGTCTAGCCTAGCTTGGTTAAGTTACATATATGTATTGATAAAGCTTTATAAATTGACAACAATTCTAATCAAGGATGCTAATTTGAAATCTTTATGGCTAGTAAAGGTGAAGGCTCATGGTTTGTTGTTTTATTTATAGTATTTGCGAGTAATTGGAGCCTACAAGTCCTTAAGGTGGTAAGAGTATTAGTCAAATTAGAGATGATTGAGTTTACAACTTAAATGTTAGGAGTAGGGACCAAGTAAGCTTAGGGTGGAAGGTAAGAAACTTGGAATAAGGTCATGTGAAATGTATTGTGAATTCATGAATAAATTAGATAGGCAAAGCTAAGTCCATAAACAATCTGAAGAAAAAGATCGGACACGTTAAACTTTTAATTGAACAAAAACAATTATAACTTTAAATTTGATCATTAGGTCATGATCAAATTTTTTTCATATGATTATACATGCTAAGTTTTATAATGAGTGGTTAGTTGTAACTAGTTTAGGTCTAGAATACCCTCAAAATAGGTATAAAAGAAGTTGTTTTTACTAATTTAATTATTTTCCTTGTTAATTTTAGGTTTTAATTAATTTTCCTATTGAGATTTGGAATTCTTTTGATTACACCAGTTTGATTACACCAGTTTTTAAACTTTATATAAATAACTGGTATATGATTTCTTTATTGGATTATTGAATTACAAACCTTTTCAAAAAATATTAGAGCTTTCTCTCTATTTTTCTATAATTTCAGGCTGTAATTTTAAGGTTTGAGGACCTTAATTTTTATTCTAACTATATGTTGTGTCAATTAGTATCATAATATATTGGTTTTTTTTATAGATGCAGATAAAAAAAATAACCCTCTCATGCTATATGGGCTCAAACGAAAAGGCTAGATGATTTAGATTAAATAATAACAATGTTAAATAACTTAAAATATCTAGTTCAACTAATGGAAGGCATAAATAGGGATCTTTAAAAAAAAAAACAATTGTCTAGAGACTTACCTCGAGACAGGCCTAACCTAGAACTATTTCTAAAGACTTTCCTAGACAATTAATTGTCTATGTGGAGGGTTTTGATAAACACAAATGTAATAAGGGTATAGAACCTTGCTAAACCAAAACAAACCACTATAACTTAAAAGACAACAAATAAATAAGTTCTAAATAAAAGTAGATATATCAACCTCTATGAAGATCTCGACATAAAAAAGTTCCTTGACTAGATCTTTAAATGTTACAGGGTTAAGCAATATATAGGTATCACAAAAGAAAAGATGATGAAACTAGTCATATTTTAGTACGACTCTAAAATAACTAGGGATTTTATAGTGTTTTCCTGTTCATGTGAATATTAAAATATATTTTATGATTTGTAACAAATAATTTATTGCCTATCATGTTTTTTTCTAGAAAATAATAAGTGGACAACATGTCGTTATCCTCCTTAATAAATAAATAAAAATAAAACAAAATCATACATGCTAGTTTGGCCTACAACTAAAGGGCTAGACAATGGGCATGGTTTTTCTTTTTCTTTTTCTTTTTTTTTTTCTTTTTTCTTATAAAAAATTTATCAAGTTCACTTACTCTTTAATTTTGACATGATTTTTAAATACTATTGTAATTCTTTATTTGAATTTTAATTTTTTTAATATATTATTATATATCAATGCCAAATACAATGAGGATACTAATAAATATCATTATGTTAAAGTATTCAAAGAAAGAAATAGGGTGATAATGTCTCTATGCAAAGAGAGATTCTTAATGGGGTTGTATAGCAAGTTGTGGTCAAAGAAATATTTTATTTACACCATAATAAACAAGATTAATGATAATGTTTATATTATCAATCTTTTAAATAATATGAGTATTTTCATAATCTTTAATATTTTTTATATTTATCTTTATTATAATAACAAGTGCTTATGTTCAAAGTTTGGTTTGATTTGAAATCTAGTCTTTTATGAATAAAGAGGCTGATGTGGAACATAAATAAGGTTAAGCATGCGAAGAAGCCTATACACACGTCAAACACGCACACATTCAAAAAATAATCATAACTTTAAATATGTTTGTTTGTTCATGATTAAGTTTATTTTAGTTGATTTTGACCAATCAAGGTCTAAAATACTCTTAAAAATAGGTGTAGATGGAAGCTAAGTAATCTTCTAAATTGTTTGTTTTTTCTGATGATCATGAGATTTATTGGCATTTTTTTTTAATTAGTTATCTTAACTTGGGATAAACGATAGCATGTATAAAGGAGATTAGGTCGACACATATCCAAATAGTATGGCTCCGTTAATTAATGTCTTAAAAGCTAAAACTTTATGGTACCTTGTATTAGTCTGAGCTACTAGATGGTCATGATAAGTTAAAATTAGCAAAAATAAAAATAATATGATTTTACTTTAGATATGTGCACCAACTATTCGGCAATGAAGCTTTCAAGGTTTAGAAAAGTAGATAGAGCTGTACAATGTAAGAGGTTTTATGCTGCAATTTTGGAAGAAACCAACATCAACTTGCCTTTTGAGGACAACTTCACATGCATGCTAGGGACTATATGATTTTACTTCCAAGACAATTACTCAAGTGTAACGAATCCATGCTATTAAACTATGATTTTATATTTAAAAATATTAATTTTTTATTTTAAATTTAATATTTTATATTTTTAAATCGTTTTAATATGCTGATGTCAAAAATAATTTTTTTTAAATAAAAAAATATTATTTTGATGCATTTCCAAGCAAAATAAAATATAATTATGGTCATACTCTAAACACCCTAAAACAATAACATTATTATACTACATACTTCACAAACATATTTGTCTTTTTTGGTTTCATATTTCATAAGTTAGTTACTTCCTCAATTAATAGTTTTATACCTAAAGTGGTTCCTTGACATCTAGTAGTGAAAATACATGCTCATGGACATTTAACTTAATTGCCACCTTTTTCTTTTCTTTTTTCATTAATAGGTTTTGAGTTCAAATATCATTTTTATAATTAAAATTTACACAAAAAAAATACTAAAAATGCTAAGATAAAATATTAAAAAATAAAAAATAAATCTGAGAGTTCTAACTTAGAGATACTAGTTGTTAATTTCACTAAAAATACTTTAAAATATAGTTATGATTTAATAAATTAATAGAAGTTATAGTTAAATGATAGCATGATGGAAATGAACTCTTCTACTTCTCTCACTACTCGCACTAACCCCTTTCAATCAATTACCTAAACATTTTAAATATTTAGACTGCAATGCACCTGCTATATTGTTTATATGAACAATAGTACAGGTGTCCTTTTTTCTTCTTTTTTTAATTTCATTATTTTTTTAATTTTTTAACAGTCAAATAGGATGTTTTTGAATTGGTCAAATTGACAAGAATTTTCTTGTGGTTTAATTTTATATATAAACTAGAAAAAAAAATCAAGTCAAAAGGTGTCTGCAACATCTCTTTAAAAATCATATTTAAATGATTTACAACTTGACCCAATATAAACCTGTCTTAGAAAACCAAAGTTACACATAATGAGTACCCTATGCCTATAAATTCACAATAATATTGATCAATCTTTTAGAGAGTTTGCAAGTTCAATCAATAACTTAAAATGAAAATCACTCAACCACACAACAGATAATAAAAATGCCTTCTTTTTTTTTCCAAGATGATTTTCTAATTAGCTTTTTGTTTGAAAATATTTTAAAATATATTCTTTTTTTATGACATTAACTTATTAAAATCATTAAAAATACTAAAAAATATTAATTCAGTCACATTAGCAATATATTTATTTAAACCATTTAAAAAACTTGTCATTGTGGCTTCTCTATCTTCAGAAACATTAAATCTAGTCATAGCTATTTGCATCTCCTTAAAATACTTATCAAAACTTTTGAACCTCTAACATAAAGATTTCAATAGATTATATACTTTCCTGTAGAAATGATTAAGGACAAACATTTTTCTCATTATTACTTTCATCTCTTTCCATGTGTTAATGCTTCTTTCTCCATTAAACCTCCTACCTGTAACAACAATAAAATAATCAATGAATTCAACTACAACTAGTTTTATCTTATTTTCCTCAAAAGATCGATGGTAATCAAATACAAATTTCATCTTTTTTTCCCAATTAAAATAAGCTTTTGGATCATTCTTTCCTTGAAATACTAGACATTTAAGTTTTATGCTTCCTAAATTTTGATCTAAACCATCATGATTATCAAAATTTTCCCTCGGTTGAAGTCTTAATTTATCCAAAATCTACCACCAAACTCTCTCATTGGTCGTGCCTCATATAAGAGATTTTAGTATTGATGGAACTCCTTTTCATGATTAAATACATCATCCTCCTTGTCATCATTGAAGTTTTCTGCTACACTTTCATCTGGAAGAGAAAATGCCTATGTGGGAAACCTTTTAACCTCATTTCTCTTATGATTATGAACATTATATCTCCTAATCATCAGAACTCAATTTATCTACCTTTCTCATCAAAGCTTTCATCATTACCTCCAACCTATCTTGTCTTTCTACAAGATTTTTCACTTTCGATTAAGTCTTTTTTATTTATGTTTTCTCTTATTTATTTATGTTTCTCTTCTTTTAGTTAATTTTATTATATCAAGGTAAAAAGGTTACATTGATAGTGTAAGAATAAATATAGTATAAACTCAACATGGACTTTAATGTTTGATACTAACATGTTTTGTATTTGTTATATTGTTCACTCTTACTACTTTACTTGTTAAATGGTTAATCTAAATTTATGTTATATAACACTTGAAACAACAAATACTTGGTATTTTCATAGCCTAATCGTATGGTATAACTGATATTTGTGCTATTATAGGAACTTGATTTGTTGTTAACATAAGTTATAACCAAGAATATCTGACAACATTTACAAGTATTAGTATTATTCAAATAAGATAACTAACGTAATCATGTTAACCATTTATAATCCGACTAAAACCTTCTTTGTGTGTGATTTCCAGTTGAGTAATAAAATGAGTTTATACTATACTTGTTTGAAGTACTATTAGTGAATCCTCTAACCTTGACATTTATTTTTATCATTGTTTAATCTTTACACTAATCTTACATTTCAAAGTCTTCTTTAATTTGTTGTTATTTATAATTTATATAGTTAACCTCTCTATGGTTCAACCTCAGTCTTACTAGGTTTTTTATTACTTCGACACCTATGCACTTGGAAGAAGACATCAATCTTTTGATAATGTCATTTACACTTAATTTAATGTCATCCCACTTATGATTCACACAATTCAATCGGGTTTTTCACTCTAATAATCTCATTATGCATTTTACCTCATGATTTCCTTACTTAGGTTCTTAAAGGTAACTTAACAACTTATCAAATAATTAATCAAAACAATATAATGAATGAAGACTCAAAAATCAAGAAAATATATGAAAATAATCAAAACAAAACTTAAGGAAAAAATTATGAATAGCAATATAAATTTGTACAAAATATAATGATAGAAAAAAAAAACACAAGATAAAAGCAATGGAGTTTATGTTGAAGAAAGAAAACTCATTAATTCAAGAAGTCAATATTCAGCTTTAAGAATTTCAAGAAAAAAATAAAATAAAGCAAAAAAGATTGATACTATCCAAATTTAAATGAAATGAGCATCAAAAAAATATTCAAGAAACTTTTGGCCAACTCTAAAACTAAAAGGCTTGGGTTCAGTTATGCCATAACTTGTCAATTCAATAATTTGTTTTTACTATAAGTTTAAATCAAGAAAGATAGAAGATGAAGATCAAGAATATAATTTTTTTTTTATGTCTTTTGCAAAATCAAGAAAGTAAGCAAGATGAATTATTTCATATATAAGGGTTGACACACACTTTGAAATAATAAAAGAAAAATAGATTATATTTTTGGAAGAAACAAGACCCTATTATCCAAAACTAGGAAGAAAGAAAATCAAGAAATAACACAAACTAAAAATTAAACGGATATAATATATAATAGTACAAGCTTTAATTCTAAATGATATGAACATGTCTGGAGATACGCTAAAATTAGATTTTAATGGTTTGCAACTTTATCCAACAAGAATTTGCCTTGAAGAACCAAAGTTACATACAATGATCACCTCCAACCTATGCCTATAAAAAAAATGAAAGAGTATTATAAAATCATAAAAAAGAAATTGATCAATCTTTTAAAAAGTTTGCAATGTCAATCAAGAACTTAAATGAATGCCCACCAACAAGTCGTTATTGAATATGAATTAAATTAATCAAGGCTTTCTCTTTATTATTTTATATCTTATTTAAGTTCACCTCGACTTATATGTCTTGAAAAATTCAATTGAAAGTTTCTTTAAACCTCTTAACCCTAAATGTTATCACCAGACCAACTCAAACCTCTAATGGTTCTCTTAGTGTTACTTGGATCGCATCAATAGGGTTTTTGTTCTGTCAATTTCATATTATTTTTTCTCAATTTTATCTTTAAAATATTTTTATTAGTAGGTTGAGTTACTTTTAGACTAGCTAAATTGACTAGGTCATATTAAGAAAACTCTCACACGGTTTAGTTTGAAGTCCGAGCTGGGCAAGAAGTAAGGTTAAGAGGTTTTTTTGTCAATTTCATCATTTTATCCTTAAATTTTTTGTTATCAATTAACTGGGTTGTCTTTCGACCAACCAAGTCGACTAGATTATATTGAAACAACTTTTACTTGGTTTAATTTTAAACTTGGGCTAAACAAGGAGTCATACCTAAAGGTTTCAAGGTTTATATGTTAAGTCGACTTTAATAACAATGTCGAATAGTTCTCTCTGACTTAGGCATTTTTTGTTACATTTAAAAAATTTGATCTGACCTATAACATAGCATTTTCTTGTAAACTAGTAATCTCTTAAAAAAAAGTAAAAAATTAAAGCTCAATTCCCTTTGAACATTATTCAAACCTTTGAAATCACAATCCGCTTATAAAAGTAAAGAGATACTTCTCAACGAGTAGTACAAAGTGTTGCTATATTATGCTTTTTATACTAAACAATTTAGGGTGAAATGCACCTTTTCACTATTCATATGAAAAGTGAAGGCTTTTTTTAATCCCTCCTTTCTTCTTCATTTTTTTTTTATTTTACCCTTGTTTTCTTTTCATTTCTTTTTATTTTTTTCTCAATTTCATCCTTCAATATTTATTTGACTTTGAATTTATCTTTCATAATTTGTTTTGGTTTGCTTTATATGAGGTTATTACAGTCTTTTACAAACATCTTGACATTTGATTTGTTCTTGATTTTATGAGTGTTTATTTTTATTATGATATAATTAATAGTTTTAAAAAAATTCTTAAACCTAGTGGAGTTCATCAATTGGATTGCAGATTTGGCGAGTTACACCGCAAAGTTTGGTTCAATCCAGTAATTCATCTTGAATTTTTTTTCTTAAAATTAAAAAAAATATATATGTTTTTTACCAATCGTTTGGATTGTCTTTAGACTCTCAAAGTCGACTAAGCTACATTGAGGCAATTTCCATATGATTTAGTTTTAAACTCAAGTCAAGCAAGCAATCAAGTTGAGAGAGATTAAGGTTGACCTATTAGGTTATGTTTAATAATAATGTCAAATAGTCTTCATATGGCCTGGAAAAAAACATTTATGCTCAAAAAAATTTTAATTTGAGTCATGACATAATGCAGCTAGTAACCTAATTTAACCTAAATTAATTAATTTTACATGAGATTTTAAAGTTGATTCGTTAAGCCTATAACCTATTTTTTTACGTTTAAGTAAAGAGTTGAGAGGTTTTAAGTTTGATTAGACTATATTTAATGATAACGTCAAATAAATATGTGGTTTGAATATTTTTTTTACATTAAAAAAATAATTTTAGCTGAGGCACGTATTTAGCCTAAATAAATAAATTTTATATAAGGGTGTTCATTTGGATATGGATAATAATATATCTAAAATCCAAACAATGATAAATTCCAGTTAGATAGATGAAAATTGTTATAAAGAAGCTTAAGTTGATTTTTTCTAAAAACAAACAAGAAGAAAAAGAAGAAAATGAAAATGAAAATGAAAAGTGCGAAAATAATACTCTTGGAGTGAGTGTGTGCGTGTATATAACATTACTAGAAAATTAAATAAAAAAAATAAAATGTGAATAGAAAATGTCTCATTAAATAATTAAAACCCGACACTTCTCTCTTTCTTTTCTTTTCTTATTTTAATTCAACCCCTAACTTCATTTCCTTAAATTTTTAATAGCCAACTCCGAGGCAGCCTCCTTTGCATGATTCCATTTCTTCTCTCTTGTTGATTAAAAATTCCATTTCTTTGAATCTTTACTTTTCACCATTTTTTAAAAACAAATTGTTTAGCTTCTGATAAATTCTTTTATTTATTTGCAGAAGGCAATGTCTGCTTTTGGCGCTACTGCGCCGACTAACACAAACCCTGATAAATCCATTGAGGTACTTTCTTTTGACTGATAGTTTAATTCGTTGTTCTTTTTAGTGCTTAATTATTCAGACTCGTTTAAGAATTAAGTCCACGTATTGTCTAATTTTAGTTTGATGACCTGAAATCATTGATTACGGGCGTTACAGCGTCCTAGCGACTCGGTTTCAGTCCAAAACCAAACTTCTCAGTCGCAATTTCTTGGGACAATCAGGTTTGTTTTCTATGAATATTTGACGAACTGTATAAAATGTGAGCGATTATGCCTATTCTCTGCATCTTTTAAAAAGAATTTGAACAGTGAAATTCAAAAACCAACCTCCAGCACTTCTGTCACAGTATCAATTCTGAAGATAAGTTAGCTACAGTGATTTTCTGAATTTAAACAAATGACCGTTGCCATGAAGACCGTACGGATTGGTAAGGTGCAGCGTTTTGGTTCGTTAGTGATGCGCGGCGTTTTGTTTGAAGGAGAGAGATTCACGGGCTGGGAACGACAATGTTTGTTCAGGCAATGTTAAGCCGATACATGCCGTTTTTTTATCTTTTACTTGGTAAAGTCAGGAATGTTCTTATTCTGTTGCTAAGCTGGAAAAATCAAGAAGAAAGTCTGCATGTTGTAACAAGCTCCTTAGAAGTACTCCTGTGATTCAGGAGATTCCAGCATCTCGTCTCTCTTTTTCTGTTATTTTCATTTTTTCTACCCTCTGAAGGAATACTTTTCCTTCCACCCAAGCTTCTTCAATGGAAAACCATGTTTGCATATATATTGTAGGTCAAAAAAATGCATCCCTTACCTGTACAGGTTGCAATGGAGTAACTAAAAGAGGTATCCCTCAAATGCAAGGCCTGCAATAATGATGCCCGCCCATTTTTTCCAGAAACTATCCACATAGGTCATGGGTGCAAGAAATATTGTCCCACCTGGAAATGGAAGGCTCTCCTTCAGGAATGGCAATCTTAATAAATAAGGGAGGATTCTAACCAAGAGTCATATGCTTAAATAATAGCAAATCAATTTGTGAAAGAGAACCCCGAGAAATCTCGAGCTTGAGTAAAACAGCTACAATACACAGATCGGTGTCGACAAGCATATACAGAAACGAGCACCACAACTAATGAGCAAGGAAATCATAATAGTTCAAGATGGGTAGTTTTCATGCTATTTACTACTTTCAGGAAAGGTACAAAAGCTGGAAAAGAGTGAGAATCTTCTTACAAATTCTCCCCAAGATATCGTTAGCCATAGATTACATTCTTCAACAATTCCAACCCTTCACAAATTGACTGGAGAGCAGCACTGCTCAAGCCAGAGTCTTGATTCCAAGAGCTACAATCGTTAGCTGATAAGAAAAGCTCTCACCATTTAGTATGCAAAGTTAAAGGGACTCAACTCATTACTCACAATCAGCCAACAGAACAAAGCCTTGTAATCACATGTTCAGAAGAGAGAGCAAGATTTCCAGCTCAATAGATGTAGGCATCGAATCTTGGCTCATAGAAACAGACCTGGCAGTTGTATGACTGAAGCGCACATCCAGCAATCCAAGACCAGACCTTCTTATCCACATCATATAGAAGACCTTTTCCTTGATTCCAAGATGTAAAGCAAATCAAGTTGTCCTGACCAACGCACTCGAATCTTTCAGCTGATAACCTCAACAGAGCTCGAAAATACTTTGGTGGCATCCTACTAATCTCCACCCATGTAATCTTAGCATGATCTAATTCCCAAATTCTCATACTCTGAAGAGTACTATAAAGGCCAATCCTTCCAACTAAAAACAGACGCTTCTGAGTGCCAGCTACCAGATATCCATCCAACAAGGACCTGGGAAATTTTGCTGGAATGTGTTCCCAGTAACCTGTGTCAAGCCTATACATCATCAAACCAAGAGGTGAAAGGGCTTCCAGGTACAGTCTGGAGTCACAATAAGCCATCTTTGAGGAGCAAAGGTTGACTGCAGGCATTATCTGGTGAAGCGACCATCTGTCAAGTTTTGAATCATACACTTCAGTAGGCAATGACTTATCCCCATAAATATCACCGGTGGCTATCACTTTGAATGAACGGTCTATTCTATCCACAACCATTATTAACTGCCTTTGCTGATTATAATGCATGCTAGGCAATGTCCTCCAAGTTTGTGTGAGCGGATTACAAACTACAGTTTTGAAAGTTAGCCCATCAAGTCCAGAAAAACAAACAAGGCCCCCTGAAGAACCAACCAACCAAAATGCCCACTGTGGCAAAAATGTGAACGGAATTCTATACCAAGCTTTCAAGGGCAAGCTGAAAACTGAGCATTGTGGGGTGTGCGGGTTCTTCCAAAATGTCAAAAGGCAAGGCCCATGAGATGGAACTTGGGAGTGAAATTTAAGGAAACTACTATCTTGGAGAATTGAATTCCATCGTTTACAAACAGAACGAAGACGGAATATCATAAATGGAGGAACCCTTACTAAAATCTCATTCAATAGATCCTCAGGCAACATAGCCCATATGTTATCCTCCATTTGAACATCAGGGTGGACAACCTTACCAAATGTAGCTATCGTTTCCTCATCTAAACCACGTGGTTTGGTTTTAATCACCTTTTGTCTCGAAGGACTAGTATTTCTCAGTCCAACGCGACCCATGGGACTCGTATTCCTTGACCCATCAATTCTAACAGGTGACACTTGCCTAGGACAACCATTATCATCATGCGCCCCATTTTTCGAGGATTGTGAACTAGATACAATAGACCCAGATTCAGATGACTCCCCAGCACTACCATCCATAGTGATGGATTCTCAAACGCAAAAAAACCTTATTGCTCCAAAAGCAATCAAAAGCCAAAACCCTAATTGAACCAATAAAAATTCCACTCCAAATGTAAGCTCTAATTCATTGCACGTGCAGCAAAAAGATCAAAACTTTCAAGTCCAAAAGATGACTTGAGGCATCAAGAAACAAAACCCACTAATCCAAACAGAATTTCAGCAATCAATTACTGCAGATTGCATTCTATATCAGATCAAAAAAACCCTAATTTACAGTCAGATCCAAAACTTGAACAAAACAAAATGATTTCAAGGTAAAGACATAGAGCAAACATCAAAGGGAGAGCATAAAAATGGAAGCTTTGTTGGTGGATTAGAAATGGATTACCTTTAGATGCAAGAATTTATGTTACTATTTTGCTGGAGAGGAACAATTTGTCAGAGCTGAGTCACGGACAAATTCTGGCATAAAGAGAAGGGAAACAACCTAACCTCAAAGAATCTCTCGGATGGCATTTGATTTATTTTGTCACTATTTTAAAAAACAAACCTTAAAAAAATAATAAGATATTTTTTTATTTAATTGGGTAAACATGTGTGTATCTAGTTTTGGTGCCCTGAGTAATGCTTGTTTATACCTTCACTGATTTTTCTAATATCGATAAAAAGTTACAATATTTATAATTACATCTTTAAAAAAAAACTGTTGTTTTTAATTATATTTTAATTAAAACTTTATTATTTTTCCAATATTTTTTTTATTTGTGTTATTTTATTAATTATTTTTGTAAAACAGTTCTAATTAAAAAGAAATCAATATTTCAACTATTTCTCGGTGGATTTAAATAATAAAGGAGTACATATAGCTCTTATTTGCAGATAAAATACATTTCTAGATATTGGAAGGTCTACCGAAGACGTGCCCTTCAAGCTCAAGTCTTTTGACCTCCTCATTAATCAATGGTCAAAGTAAAGATGGAGAGGGAAAATGAAAACCAACCAAGAAGTTTTCGAAATATAAAAATTCATTTTCCAACGTGACAAATTTATAAAAAATGAATTTTTATATTTTGAAAACATAAAATACAATGAAATATATATATCTATATATATTTTAAATTATTTTCAACCAAATTTTTTTCTTTCCATTTTATTAAGAGATATTAACGAAAAGCAATACATGAGGATATATGACACATGATTGAGGGTTGAGGAGAGAAGGGGAATGTCCAAAATGCAATCTTTTTTTTGTTTTTTGTTTTTTTTTTTATTAACATGAGTGTTCGGATCAGCTTGCGTGTATCACAACTAATCTCACGGCCCACTGAACATCCTGCAAGCCTAGTGAACAGGTAAGGCACCGCAAAAGTGATAGGCATACCAGACAGAGAGGATCTAGTAAAGATATGAAGAAAACAGCTCGTCAGCCCCACTCCCACTAGGAGCAATTTTTTTTTTTTAGATTAACGTAGATGTCCGGGCCAGTTTGCACGCACCACGACTAATCCCACGGGCCTTAAAGTTAATGACCATGTAAGCCTCCAGTGGTCATTATATGAGCAACTAAGGACTCGAATCTAAGACTACAGAAAAAACAAACCTTTTAATTCTAAATGTTTATCACTTGATCACCATCTAAATGGTTAACTGGGAGCAATCTTGATGATTAAAGGTTGAGGAGAGAAGGGGAGTGTCCAAAATGCAATCTTGGTGGGCATAAAAGATGGCCAAGAAAAGGTAAAACGCTGGAAAGAAAGATATAAATATCAAATTATAAGACAAGTGGAGCCCTTAGTGAAAAGAAATGAGAAACATTCAATAGCAATCATCATGAAAATGTTACCATTTTCTCGTCCCACTTGTTCAATTTCCAATGCCCTTTTTGTTTTTGTGGGTATGAGCATGTGTGTTTGTTTAAAGTTCTGTTTATTTATCATAAAATAAATTTTAAAAAAATAAATTTTAAAAAAATAAATTATTTTTAAATAATTAATAATATAATAAAAAATAAATTAAAAATACTTTCTAATATTTGGTTATATCATAGAAAATAAAATGAAAAACAACTTATTAATATTTTATTTTTTTCAAGTTTATTAAAATAATGAGAAATAAATTTTATAAATTAAAAAATTGAATGAGAATGAAATTGAAAAAAATATAATTTTATGTATTATCTCAAATAAAATAAATAATAATCAAAATAATAGACATTAAATCTAAAAAATAAAAAAATCAAGAGATAAAAAAATTAAAATAATAATAATTACTATTTCATAAATTATTTCAAATAAAAAAAGTAATAATCGAAAGAATAAGGATTAAATTTGATAAATAAAAAATTTTAATTAAAAATAAAAATAAATAAATAAGAATTATAAAAATAAGAATAAAAGTTAATATAAAAATTATAATTGCAAATAAGATGATATTTTTTAATTTATCATAACTTTTTAAAAGTGTTTTTCATTTAAAATTAAAAAAATATATTTTTTAAAATTAAGTTAAATTTTTTAATTAGAAAATATTTTTTATTAACTAATTTTTTTAATAATAAACAAACATAAAAAAATTTTAAAATCATTTTCTATAAATTTGGTAGTGTACAATGATTGATAGCCACTGGAATTTCTGGTCTCCATGGAAATTGATGAATGTCTCATCTCACTGCAACTTGGAAAACCATGCATTGCACGTGGAATGTACTTAAGTTTCCTTTATTTACAGAGACTAATGAGATCTATCTCCATTCATATTATTTTTTTTTTCCTTGCAAAGTTTTCGAGCTTGAACCAATAAATACTACAATACTATTTATTATATTTGCTGCTTGTGTTTCTGTTTTTGTCATGGATCAACAATATTTTTTTAATGTGAAAAAATTGATGGGTTACAAAATTCAAGTATTAAGTTATTGATTAAAATGATAATTTAAATAATATAAATAAATAAAAACAATAAATAAATTAATAGAAAAAATTACACTCGAGTGGATTATTAAACAATTTAATGCTAATCTAACTAGAAAAAAAACCTAGAAAAAAATTTCAATTAAAAAAATATAATATATCAGCTTAAAAAAATTAGGGGAGGTTGAAACTAAGCATTTTAAGTGAATCTCTTAAAAGTAGTCTAATCTAAAAAACTTGTAATTAGTAAATTATGGACTCGAGTTCAATTAAAAAATGTAATATTATTTAATTTAATTTTGAATGATTGAATTGTTAAAATCAATAAAAAAAACTTGCAAAGGAAAAGGAACAACAAAAAAAAATATGACTAAAATTTCATAGGAAAAAACCAATGAGGATGAAATTTGAAAAAAAAATATCTCAAACAAAAAAATTACACTTGAAAGAATTATGACCAAACTTGAAAGATTAAAATATTATGGCGGTGAAATTAAAAATTATTTATAATAGTATAGATTATTTATAGATTAAAAAATAATAAGGGTGAAATAGAAAAAATAATATTAAGAGTTAACTCAATAGAATCAAACCGAATAAAAAAAGTAAACAAGGATTAAAAAAGAGAATTAAATAAAAAATAAAATAAAATTTGTAAAAGAGGATAAAAATAAGAAAATATCAATTTAGAGAAAGAGAAAAAAAAAACAGGGCAAATTCAACAAATCTCTGAACCAGTCTAATATTTAAAAGTCACATTTCATGAAAAAAATTTACTCAAATTCAATAAAAAAAAATATAATTCTCAAACAATTTAATTTGACAACAAAAAAGAAGAAGGGTGTAATTTAATGAAAAAACAATGCAAAACAAAGTAATAAAAATTAAAAGAATTATGACTAAATTTGACATAAAAGTTAAATAAAATTAAATATTCATGAAAAAATAAAATAAAATAAAATATTTAGGGAAAATCAATAATTGTTTATGAATGGGATTGTCAAAAACAAATCCATTAAGAAAATGATTAAGAAAATAGCAATTAAAAGAATTATAATTAAAATTAATATAAAAATTAAATGAAAATAAATGCTTAGGATGTGATTATAAAAAAAACAAATCAATCAAGAAAATGATTTCAAAAAATAAATAACAATTCAAAAAATAAAGATCAAATTTGAAAACAAATTAAAATAATCAAATGACGAGGGATTGAACTGAAAATAAAATCTAATGAAAATAATTAATATAAATAAAAAAATTATAAATAAGAGAAGAAAGATTGAATCTAATATGATTTTTTGCACGACTGACTAATACGTAAGCTGAGAAATTAAGAGAAAAAAATAAAGAAAAATAAAAATAATTTTAAGTTGAAACCATGTCAAACCACCATATATATATATATACATGCAACTCAAAAAGAAAAATGATACCAAGATGAATCAAATGACATAGCAAAACCATGATTACAATTATTGGGTCTAATTGCACATGATATTGAAAAGTGACGAAGTAGTGAAAGGTACATATCAACAATTTTTTTATTTTTTTTATTTGAACAAAACTAAAAATATAATTATGACTAAACAACAATAACAAACAAACTAAAAATTTTGAATGATAAAGGTAACATAGTAAATCTATTCTTCTATTAAATATGAAAAATTCAAAAAACTTGTTGTGTAGAAGACATTTAATCATTTTATTTAAATATTAAATAAATAACTTACTATACATTAAAATATACAATGATAAAAATAACTCCACATAACCTTTAAAAGAGATTTATGTTATAATTAAAAGATCAATCTATTACTAAAAAGATTCATGAATAATCTTATTATGTTTTAAAAAATACAAAGATAGAAATAACCTCACATAACCCTTAAAAGAGATTTATGTTATAATTAAAAGATTAATCTATTCCTAGAGCTAAGTTAAAAGATTAAGCGATCAAGAGTCTATATAGTAATAACATTGTTGTAATGTGTAGTAAATTATGTTTTGGGACACAATAATATTGTTCGAAATTATTATTTTTAATAATTATTTTGTACTTTATCTAATTAAATCAAATCATCATATACCACTTGATAAGTCATAATAACATGATTTTAATTTTCAAATATTATTTATATTTCTTCAATTCACTTGAATTATATGTAATTGTTATCCATACATGTGGCTCAATTTAATTAAATAGAATACGAAAGGGGATGGGTGAGTACTCTTAGAATATAAAACCTTTTTTCATCAGAACCTCTCTTCAGCAACCAAAAAAAGAATTATTTATATTAAATTTGTAGTCAATTTTTGAAAATTATGGCATAATCTTGACTAGTTATTTATTCATTCTATAAAAAGGATACAATTGAGTTATTGAATTGAGTGGAGTAAATTATAAATTAGTATTTCTAATTTTGTAAAATAAATTAAATAGTTACCTAGTTTTAAAAACTAACCAACTAGTTTTTTATATCTATTTGTGACTTCATTTTTTTCTTCCATTTCATGTTATTTTTTAATTTATTTTATTTAAAAAACATAGATAATATGGGAAGATTGATGAGAGTAAATAAAAACAATAAACTTCGAAGGATTATATAAATCATTTCACAAAAGTAGAAGGACTTGTTTATAATTTACTCGAACGCACATGGAAAAGGAGAAAAATGGCATTGACTGCGTTGTACCAATTACGGTACAGAGGAAAATGATTGATCACTGCTCACCACAGAGTCACCAACCAGAGATTGTCAAAAAATATATAAAAAAGAGAAGGAAATATGAGCGTGGGACTAATAAATATGTACTTGATGAATTATACCAATCCTACTTTATAAGGCAGTGCTAGCTGCAGCCTTGAAGAAAAAAAATTGAGGTGTAGGGGAATTATTTGATATTTTTGTTAAAATTGGTAATGAGTTGAGGTAATTCGTACGAGTAGTTTACCGAGTTAATCATAAAAATTTTTAATTTAATTTTTTATATAATTTGAATTTAAAATTAAATTATAAGAGAGTTATATTAATATTAGTTTGTTGACAGATAAATCATGAAAATATAGTTTTGAAATCCTGCCTAGTTAGACAATCTTGAACTCGGTTGACTCGGGGTTGAAACTAGGCTGGGTTGAAGAAAAAATAGGGAAGGAAAAACTCAATGTGACCCTACTAACTTGGTGGGTTGACCCGACAAGATTTTGTTGAGAACCAGTTGACTTTTGTTTTCTCGTTAAAAAGACATCATTTTAATTTTTTTAAAAAATTGACTTGGCTGACCTAGTGACCTGGTCAAAACTCAGAACCCGAGTCTTAAAACTATACTTGAGATAACCCAGATAACCAGTAAAAAATATAATTTGACTTTAAAAAAAAATCAAGATTATTTTTTTAATATATAAAAAATATACTAGATTAACCTGAGTTTTGCATTATAACCTATCATATCCATGATCTAATCGGATTAACCTGAGTTTTATAGCATAACCCGTTATATCCATGATTTACTTCTTTCGATTTAAGAACTTTGTTTTTAAAAATTATTTTAAATTAATTATACAATAATAAAAATAAATATTCATAAAATTAAAAATAAATTAGACACAAACTAAATATCTATGTATTTGTTTGAAATTGCAATAACCTCATAAAAAATAAATTAAAATTATTTATGAAAACTAATTTAAAATCAAGTAAATATTAAAAAAATAAACATAATAACGAAAAAATATCAATCCATTTCATTGTTCAAATTAACAATAAAAAAACTAAGTCAGAACTTTTTTAGAAGTATTAATATGCGTTCATGTTTGGTGATGATCATTAAGACAGCAGTCCAGTCCCAGTCCTCCTCTCCATTTTTAATGCCGAAAGCTTACTTATTTAACCATAGAAAATGAAGTATGAAAGCATCTTGAAACTTATCTTTAAGGCTTATGTATCTCCATTTTGCACCCTAAAAATTTAACTACATTTTGTAAACTGCTGGAGGCAATACTGAATAATGTGTGAAAGTAATAAATAAATAAATAAAATTATACAAGTTGACAAACAACATCTAATTGAATGGAATAAAAACTCTTTTTTAATTTTAATTTATATATAAATAAAATTAAAATATCATTACAGCTACAATATATATATATATTTGTTTGTACGGTAAGATAATGTTTTTAAGAAATACTAAATTTTTTTATATTAATTTAGATAGCTATAATATATTAATATAATATATATATATATATATTATATTAATATATTATAGCTATCTAAATTAATATAAAAAAATTTATTATTTCTTAAAAACATTATCTTACCGTACAAACAAATACCGCGGAGACACCAAAACATCATCTCTTCTCCGCTCCTTTCCAAACCCCACAAGGACACGTGTCTGTCGAAATTCAACATCACCCTCCCTCATGGTCGCACTATCTCTCCTCCCCGTCGTCTCCCGTTTAAACTTTTGTGACGCAATAAAAAATCACAATCACACGTGCTTCCCTTCCTTTTCCTCGCCGGAATTTCCTCCCTTTCCTTTCCGTCCTTTCATATCTCCATCCAAACAGTCCCTTAACTTAACTTTTCAAATCAGATTTGATCTCTTTCACAGTTTCCTACTGAATCTAACAGTAACAGGATAATTGCTATTTTTGATGGGGGCGGTCACATCCACGATGGCGGCGAAGTTTGCGTTTTTTCCTCCGAGCCCTCCGTCTTACGAGCTGGAGGAGGAGGAGGACGAGGACGAGGAGGCGGAGGGCGGTGCGAAGAAGTTAAGGATGGCGGCGGCGGCGGGTGCACATAATAGTAATAGAGAATACGTTGACGTGTTGAAATTGGAAACGAAGAGAGGAAATCATGTGGTGGCGGTGTATTTTAAGAACCCTGCGGCTTCATTGACAGTGCTTTACTCGCATGGAAATGCAGCTGATCTGGGGCAGATGTATGATTTGTTTTGTGAGCTCAGTTTGCATCTCCGTGTTAACTTGATGGGGTCAGTTCCGCTACTTAAGAGAGAAACTCTTACTTGGAAAAAAGGGGTTTTTCTTTCTTTGAAATGTTAGTGTTAATGTTGTTGTTGTGTGTTTATGCAGATATGATTATAGTGGGTATGGACAGTCAACTGGAAAGGTATGAGACTGTTTTTTTCTTTTCTAATTTTAGTTGGTATTGATTTCTTTGGTTGCTGAGAAAATACGGGGAGAAGATATTTTTTTTTTTTTGGGAATGGTTTGGTAGCTGAGAATAGGAGAGGAAATAGGGTGAGAATGAAATTTTGGAATTTATTTTTATTTTTATTTTTTCTTGGTAGGAACTGATTTGTTTGGTTGCTGAGAAAATTTTGGGTAAAAAGGAAAGATATTTCTTTTCTTTTCTTTTTAATGGGATTTTCTTGACAGATGAAGTAAAGAGAGGAAATGGGAACGGAAATAGGCAAATGAAATTTGTGAATTTTATGTGTGTACTTGAAATTTGGCTTGAGGAGTAGAACAAGTCATAAACCATGTATATAGTAAACCAAGTGATTTTATCATGTGTGTTAGACTCATAGTTTCCTCTTTATTGGGTAACAATTAATGGACGGCCAAGATGAGATCGGATTTAGTTGTAAAATTTTGTTACTGTTTCTTGAAGTTGAATCTCGCCTTGGATTAATTGGTAAAAGTTTTTAGCTTGGCACTCTTTTGAAGATGGTTCTAACTGTTTGTTGTGTCATTGTTCTCTTTGGACAGCCAACTGAGCAGAATACATATGTTGACATAGAAGCTGCTTATAGGTGTCTTGAAGAGAAATATGGGGTCAAAGAAGAAGATGTTATCTTATACGGGCAATCAGTTGGAAGTGGACCCACTTTAGATTTGGCAACACGGTTACCAAAATTGAGGGCTGTGGTTCTTCACAGTCCAATTGCATCCGGCCTTCGTGTAATCTATCCAGTGAAGAGAACATACTGGTTCGACATATACAAGGTCCTTTTCATCTCTGAATGCTCATCTGCAGAGCTTTGGTCTTAAATATTTTCACCACTCAAGCTAACTGCATTTTAATGGTTGTTTGCTTTTTGTGGTGCAGAACATTGATAAAATACCTTTCATCAGTTGTCCAGTACTGGTGATTCATGTGAGTGTTTCTTTCTTTTGAAAATGATGGTTGATGTTTTTTCTTATGTTTTTGAAATTATAGCTTGCTAGGATAATGTTTCTTCACACCATCATCCTCCCCAACATGGCCACAGAGGCCAGGGAAAGTCGTCTGTGCAAAGAAACATGAAGCATAAAGACCCCACTACAGTTTCTTATAGGATAAGAGGTGCACTATTGCCATGACCTTTGATAATAGACAGTATCAGATGCGTGGTTTGCCAACTCAATACAGAAAGTGTATAAAAGGAATAACCTGGAGATGCATCATTAAGTGAATTATGTGCAATAACTCCCTGTTTACATGGAAATCTCGTATTTGCTTATTCTTGATTACACTTTGGAAAATTGAGTTGCCAAGATGTCCCTATGATGCAGTTATGAGTTTGAACTTGGGATCAGAATTGTGGGCTATTTTTCTGATTGCTGCACTTCGTGCAACATGTGCTGTGTGCTTTCAGCTTGTTTTATATTTTCTTTGAAATGATTGGGATTTGAATATCCTGAAATTTACTATACCTATAGCTGAGATTAAGTTCGAACAGAAGGATCCATGGAGCTGAATATGGTTTAGAAATAGGGCCAGGTAGAATTCATTTCAATTTAACAAGATTCACCATCCATTAAAAGTTTTTGAGTTTTCTTGGCAAAAGTTCAAGAGCTTATGAGAGAATGAAAGAAACTGCAAGAGATAATTGAGGAGATGAATTTCATCATACTCTAGGTCTAAATTTCTCCACAAATCATCCTAAATTTTTACTAATAATCACAGATTATCTATACATGGTTTTTAAAGTTAGATTTTTCAGAATGGAATCGTCATGTTTTGTATCAGATATTGCACCCTGTTTTTCATTACCTGGAGAGTGCTTTGACACCAAAGGAAAATAAATATGATTAAAAAGAGGACTAGGAATACTGAAATGAAGGCCGGAAAAAAGTTGAAGGAAATGCCAAGAGAAAAGAATCAGTTGAATGTCTGAAGACGGATAAAGGTGAGAGAGTCTTCTGGAAGGTCCAAAAAACTTGAGGATGATCAATTGAATGAATCCAGGGAGATGCTGCTGTTTGCATAGTGAATAGAATACATTCGAGGATAAGAAAACATTAAGTTAATACTGCAGACCTTACACTTTTTTTTAAACTGAGCAGACTATAAACATGAAACGCGTATGTTGTACTGTATGAACAAGGCCGCACTTAATATTTTGCTGTACTGTTTAATTGGTTATATGTCTTATGAGATAAATGCACACATTAGTTCTATAGTTGACTGATACTGTCCACCGTGATAAACAGAGCTCGCCTCTTTCTTTGAGAGCTGAGACTGAAGGGTGTTATACTGTATAAAATGCCAATTTTAGTAGCATGCAACATTGGCTAAGTTTTTTCAAGTTTACACTCTTATGATCCACCGAAATCCTTTGTGATTTCTGTCTCTTGCAGGGAACTGCTGATGATGTTGTGGATTGGTCCCACGGTAAGCAGCTTTGGGAGTGTTGTAAAGAGAAGTACGAACCGTTATGGGTGAAGGGAGGGAATCATTGTGACTTGGAGCTTTACCCGCAATACATAAAGCATCTCAAGAAGTTCATATCAGCCATTGAGAAATCATCACGTCTGAGAAATGTATCTGGGTCCATTGTGGAACAAACAGAGGATCCTCGAAAGAGCACAGATTTTAGGGAGGTTGCCAGATCTAGTATAGATCAGAGAGAGACGTCTAGACTAAGTGCTGATAAAAAAGAAAAGCCTAGGCTAAGCACAGACCGCAGAGAGAAGTCAAGGTCCAGCACTGATAGGAGAGAGAGATCAAGAAAAAGTGTGGATCACCCTGAGAGAGAGAGCAATGGTTCAGACCAGCATGAGAAAGCTAGGAACAGCATTGATCGGTAAGCTGGCTATGGGTTCCTTTTCCTCATGTAATTCATGATTTTTGTTTTTCACTCTTCCTTGTGCCCAACATGGTGCACACGTGCAATTCTGGTTTTCTTCATTCTTGATTGAATGCTTGTGGCAGCTTTGGGGACATGATAAGATCTGTTGGATTGTGCAATATCGATTGCTTCAAGCCCACGGGGACAGCCATCTGAAGAAGAAAAAATGTCAATATACATTCTGAGGTTATATTTTACTTCAATTATTTAATTGGTTGATGGGGTTGTTTTGGTGATAGTCAAAATGTCCACATAAAAATAGGAATAATTTAACCTGATAATTTTTTTTTCCACTACAATTTATCTCCAATTTCACAAGCATCCCTCTGGTCTCTCCCCCCCGCCCACAACCCCTATAGGATGCATTTCAATCTACCTTAGAGTTTTGATGAACTGTGTGCAGAAACTGGTCTAATCATGCTACAATTAGTATTGCATAGCTTTTCTTCTTAAGATTGTTTTTCAATACAATATTTCCATATGATCCCATTGAGAGATGTTGGTATCTGCCCCGGGAATTCGAACTTTGACCGAACACATGGAGGAGGCGATTGTCATCGTTAGAGATAATCTACTATCGTTGCCCTGTAAATTTCTGGATATGGTAAGTATATTCACAATTGTAAATTGGCAGAAAATTTATTCTTTCAAGAATGTCATGATAGTGCCTTAAAAATTACGAAGGATGCAAAGGGAGATCTGAGTTTTTGAAATCAAAATGGGCTTGTATTTTTTTTTCCTCTAATTATCTTTTCCTTTTGCGGTCAATTGCTGCGCCCATTTATCACCACCTCATTGTGGTTTCATTCTCGTGTTCTTTTGTTGCTATTTCCTCATTAACAGTGCTTTCACTAAGTTTCAGTGTCTTAGTAAAATTAAATTGAGGAATTACTGCTCAGGATCTTCCCAGCAATAATAATTGGGAAAGTACTAATTGATGAACAGAGCCATCATGCTATCTCAGCCCAGTCACGTTCCTTCAGATTAGCAAATTCAAAACATTTCCTTAGCATGGAAGTTGCATATCTAAGAACAAAAAGAAAAAAGAAAAAGAGAGTTTACGTTCGCTTTTAAGTATTTAGTACTACTTTAAAAAGCTATATCACAACTATTTGGATGTGTTATTTTTATAAGCTATAATTTATAACTTTTTAAAAGTTAATTTTTTCAAATAGATTTGAGCATGTTTGATATTGTAGTAGCTTTTATGATTATTATTTGAAAAAAGTTGTTTTATATTAAATATTTTTAGTTAAAGTTGATTTGATATTTATATATGTTTAATTAAAACTTTAGTTAAAATTGAGGTTAAATAAAAAATAGTTTAATGTGTTTGGTTATATATATATATATATATATGTATGTATGTATATGGTTTTAAATTTAAATATTTTATATTTAACTATTACTATTACATCACGAAATAAATAATATTTTATATATAATATTTTTTATTGTTATATTAAATTATCTACAATTTCATTATGTTAAAAAATTTATCCAACGAGAACTAGGGGTGTTCAAGGTCCGGTCCGGTTCGGTTTAGGCTAAAAATCTCAACTGAATCGGAAAATGGACCGAACCGAACCAAAAACCGGTTTAAATTGAACCGGTTTGGTTCGATCAAGTTTGATTTTTGGGGGTTGAAATTGAAAAATCTAATCACATCGGCCAGCACACAAAAAAAAGGTGAAAAGAAGAAAATTTATGAACAAATTATTTACTATATTCTCTCAAGATCCCTGCTATAATATGCAAAGCAAATTTGTTGAGCAAGAAAATTATGCAAGTTGTGCGAGATTATTAGTGTTAGTGGTAGGCAATGAATGCATCAACCTTTTCAAAAATGCAATCGTGATTAGCGTGGATGAACGAGGGAGAACACTTCTAATATTAAAGCGTCGTCCACTTCCAATAACTGTACAAGAAAAGTGGGTGGATTATACACGATTCATCTTAGCTTTTATTGTGTAGATTATACACTTGAGATGATGAAGTAAAATAAATGGAAGAAAAAATTGTAAAAGAAATACAAAAGGCATTTAAGAATCAAAATGAAAAATAAACACTTAAACCAGGGGGCGGAGATGGCAACCAATGAGTGAGATGGAATGAGATGGCTGCTGTTTTTACTGGAAAAGTGGGGAAATTTGTAGCGTTAGGGAACTTTAGTTAGGTTACTTTTCTATTTTTACCCCTTTCCTTTTTTTAAGTGGGTTTAAGCTAGATACGTTGAGTTCGGTTCGGTTACCCGGTTTCAGTTTTTAAAACCAAAACCGAATTGGACCGGGTGAGTTTTTTAATTATTAAATCAGTTTAATTGATTTTTTTCTCGGTTTGATGTTTTTGGTTAATTTTTTCTCGGTTTTTACGATTTAATCGGTTGATCGGTTTTTTTAAACACCCCTAACGAGAACTACAATTTCCATGATTTTTTGAGTGTGCAATGAAATTAGGTAAGATATTATCAAGAATAAAATTGAGATTATAGTGCAAGTAAATTTAATTCATCCTAAACTAGTTTTTCAAAAAAAAAATATTGTTCACGTTTATGTGAACAATGTGAGGGAAATCAATTCACTGCACTAGTTTTTCTTTGAAAAAAATACATTGTTTACGTGAACAGTGCAGAGAAGAAAAGTAGATGAGAGCTACTTTGATTTTTCCTACACTTTAAACGTAATATGCAGTGGGCCCCATTAGAAAAAAATGTGTTTTTGTGTTTACCAAACAATTGTTTGGCTGTGGTTGTTTCAAACGTAGAAGCAATCACACAAACAAACAAACTCAAAAACATGAAAGGGGTGGTTGAATTGACTTTTAAAATATTACTAAAAGCTTAAAAACCATAGCTAAAAGTCACAAACACAACCAGATTGATGATTCACAAACAGGTATAAAGCTTGATTTGGATCGACATGAAAAGCAAGACATTGTTGCAAGCATTAATTAATTATTTTTTAGAGTGCTATTTGAACTTGGAACAAACAAATTCATAAATATTTAATTAGAGATCGTAAAAACATAGTTACAACCAAAATACCTAACACATTATATGTCATTTTAGACACCAACTTCTTTTGAAAATACATTTGGACTCTGTTTTACTTTTACAATCCAGGGAAGGATTGTTATGCTTCGAAACCCTAAAAAGTTTATACATAGCATGGGTGACACTTAAATTCTAATTATTATTTTTTTAGGAATTAAAGTTGAGTTTTCATAGCAAAACATTTTATATCTTGGAAGATGTTTTAAAATACAAAGTGTTTAGAAATAAGATTTATGTGGTTGGACAATAGGTGAATCACTTAATTCTTACAATCTGATAAATTCTTCTTAGCTAAGACGAGTGGTAGCCTGGCATGGGAAGATAATATGCGTGGTAGCTTTATATGAAAAGTCAAGTACCTGTAAAAAGTTTTTTTTTAATAGATATGGAGACTCTCATATGCTTAAATATTTTTATTGGGAGAGAGTGCAATGATATTTTAGAAAGAAATATTATATATATATATATATATATGATAGAGAGATTATCAACCTTGAGCTTGAATGATTTATAAAGTATTTATAATTCATGAATCTTGTTATTTTTATAAAACGAAGGAGCTGAAAAGTTATTTTACCCTTATAAATTAATGTTATTGGTCATGCGTTGTATTCCATTTAAAAATATTAATGAAGTGGTGGACCATGAGAGATTTTTATACACTTGGAGGTGTAGGGAAAGT
The DNA here is from genome assembly GCF_000495115.2 of Populus euphratica. Classification (NCBI taxonomy): domain Eukaryota; kingdom Viridiplantae; phylum Streptophyta; class Magnoliopsida; order Malpighiales; family Salicaceae; genus Populus; species Populus euphratica. Next base: position 34,763 of record NW_011500041.1, on the reverse strand, counting down.
AGGATTCCAAATGTATTAGGTCTGTAAAAATCCTGAGAGACTCGCGTAGAGTCCTAAAAAAATCAAACTCGAAGTGTTAGGCTTAGACGTGTGTCCTGGGCATGATAGTGAAAATAGACCTAGGTGTGTTGCTTGAGCTTATGTATACTGGGTTTGGGTGCAGAGCCTAAGCCTAAAAGGTATAGGGCTAGTGTTTAACATTGGGCTTAGGCATATGTCAATCACACAGGGATGCCGTGTTGTTGCACAACATCTGTGACACTATGGTGCATGCTTAACACTAACCTTATGCACTACCTGAGCCTATCCCTTGGGCTCAATCCTGAGGGTTGATCTTATAGGCAGATAGCCTTAGCGCGTTGCCTGGGCCTATGGTTTTTTAGGCCTTCAGAGTTTTAGGCTTATTAAATTTAGGCTCGAGTTTAACAAAAAATTTATTTTGAAAACTACTGATAAATCATGATCCATCAATATCCCTTCAAAGTATTTGTGATATTGATATGTAAAATCTTATAAAAATTCTCAATTACTATAACGAGTTCGTTGATTTTTCTTTGCATAAGAAGATGAGTGGAAACCTTGAGGTAATTTATTAGAGAACTCATATGTAGGGATGTGCATCATAACTCAAAAAGTGCTTCTGTCATATGAGAATTCATGGGGAGGATCCAAACTTAAGAAAACAAATGTATAGGGAAACCATAAAGGAACCTATACTTTAAAAAGTTCTAAAGGTTAAAAGGATCTATTTGAAGTACCTATACTTAGAAAATATTTTTAAAAGGTTGAGAGGAACCCATGGTGAAGCCCATATAAAATTTCTAAAAAGGGAGAAGGGAATTCTTGGAGAAAACTATACTTAAAAAAATTTCTAAGAGGTAAAGGGGAATCCATACTTAGAAAAATCTCTAAAAATATGGATGCGAATCCATGAAAGAGACCATACTTAAAAACATTTCTAAAAGATTTAGGAAAAACCATGGAAGGCCATCCCTAGCGATAACATGAGGCTTAAAAGCCTTTTTAGAAAGTCATATTGATCTGACTAAAGAGGTAAAGGCTCATGGCCTTTTGGTTGATAGTGTAGGTAATTAAAAGCCCCTTACAAGATATTGATAACATTGGAGTGTGAGAGGTCTATAGCCTTCATGTAAATAATGTGGGGGTTAAGAGCCCATAACTAGAGAAATATCACACTAAAAAGTAGGGTTTTATGGCCTCCCTAACAATGGTACGAGGCTTAAAAGCTTAGTAATAGAAAGTTATCACACTAGAGTGAGAGGTCCTCATTGAAGAGTTTTTGTTTCAGAAAGTAGGAGGCCTTTTACCTCCCTAGAGATGACATGAAACATGAGAGCCCTTTATTAGAGAGTGTTCATGTTAGAGTGTGGGAGGATTGTGGCTTTTCTAGTAATGCATGGAGTGTAAGAGCCCCACATTAGAGAATAAGAGATTTAAGATCATACTTGGAGATAATGTGATTCTTAGAGATAATGTGAGGCCTACAAGCCCTATTGAAGAGTCATGTCAGTCTGAGATTGCATTGAAGAGTAGGGAACTTGTGGCTATTTCTAGAGATAACATAAGGTCTGAAAGCCCCACTAGAGATTCATGTTAGTTTAAGACCATATTAGAGAGCAGGAGACCCATGACCATCCTTAGAGATGACATGAGGCCCAAAATCCCTATTTGAGATTTGTGTTAGTTTGCAACCGCACTAGAGAGTAGGAAATTTGATATCAATCGCTAAAGATAGTGTGAGGCCTGAAGACCCTAGTGGAGAGTTGATAAACTTATATTCTTATCAAGGATATTGCATCTTAAGGTGATTGGAGTATTAAATGCAAGAAATACCATTTTTTTTCACATCCTAGAGGTGGTAGGTATTTTTCTTAATTATAAGAGGTCATCCCATTTTGATTCAATGGTGTAGTAAACTTTTAGAATACACCAAGCGCTTATAGGCTAGTCTCTCCTAGTTATTGCTCGAGCTTTCATTCCTACTAGGAGAATGATTTTGCTTAGAAGGTTATTTATGTTAGTTGTCCTTATAAAAGTAGGAAGACCATGCCACAACAGACTTGTCTTTTCCACTTGTATATAATGTTTCATGACTTGCTTCATCTTGTACAAGCTTTTGTCTAGCAAGTTGTAAAACTTTCTTTATAGTGCACACTTTCTTAACCCCACTTATTAAAGTCTTTAATGCTATTAACTCAAGCAACACTTTTACCTTAAGCATCCCTTCATTAAACCTATTTAAATATACCCTCGTGGACTCACCCTTTAGCTAGGTAACACTAAATAGATTTGTGGAGCTTCTTTTGACGAGTATAGTGGTGTTGAAATGTGCCACTAGTTTGGTATAGAGGTCATTGAAGCCTTTAATAGAACATGACTCTAAATTATCATATTCGGCACATATAAACCCTTTGTAGGTTATCAGGGAGGATCTTACACATCACACAACTATCTTAAACAACTAGTTCATATTACACATGTTTTGCACATGCTTCATTGAGTTACCAAGACCATCAAAGTTGTCTAAGCTTATTTTTGTAAAAATATAATCCCTAAGATTCAAGTGTTCAAAACTCGAATGGATAAAGAAGAGCCCTACACTCGATGGAGACTATAGACATTATCTTATTAATGTTCAAATATTAACCATCTCTTGGTATTCCATTTGTTAGACTCTAGAGAGCCCACATAATATAGCATGAACGAATAGGATTGGTCACTAATATCTATCTTGTGATTGTGGGGGAGAACATATCTAGGATTTCTATTTTATACAGGGCCATTGTGATGGAATGAGTGACCCCTTAAGGGATTTGGTAAGTGTCGAGACAAAATACTTTCTTGAATGTCATTCTTCTTAAACTCCTCGTGGTAGTATAATTGCTTATATGAATTAAGAGTGATTAATAGTGACAGCATTGAGGCATTGTGTGCTGCTAAAGGCACCAAGACATGTTAAGGTGACAATGTTTAGTTTTGCCACTAGGTTACCAATCTAATATGAGGTAAAATTTACACTTGATTGATGAGTTGTTAAAACTATGATTGAGAAGAAGAGCCTATGACGACAGTAATGAGTATATTTGCCACATGTCTTAACTCATGTGTGTCTTGATTGTTTGCCATGGAAAGATATGTAAATGTCATAAACAAGTTATAGAAAAAAACTAATGGCTTTTTGATTAGTTTGCTACATTTGACGCTAATTAATGATGTTTTAAAATTTAAAGTGGTTAGCAATAAGGCTTATGTGGTTGGATAATAGGCTAACCATTTAATTCTTGTTATCTAATTTATTTTTCTTAGCAAATGTGAGTGGTAACTTGATGCAGGAAGCCAAAATACATGACAACTTAATGTGGGAGGCCAATGTGCTAGGTGACTTGATGTAGGAAGCGAAGTACCTGCAAAAAGATCTCTTTTGGTAGATATACGGGCTTTTTCAGATGCTTAAGTATTTTTTAAAGAGAATGTAATGACATTTTAGAGAGAGATGCTCTGAAAATATGTATTCAAATATGTAGAGAATGAAAAAATTGTCAACCTTGAACCTCGATGATTCATATGGTATTTATAACCAATGAATCTTTTTTTTTTTTTTTGTGGAGTGAAGGAGCTAAAAAGTAATTTTACCCTTATAAATCAATGTTGTTGGCTAAGTTGTATTCCACTCAAATATATTAATAAGGTTGGAGGCAATGAAAGATTTTTATACACTTAGAGGTGCAGGGAAAGTAGGATCCCACATGTATTTATCAGTAAAAATCTTGAAGGACTCGTGTAGGGTCCTTAAAAAATCAAGCTATGAGTGTTAAGCTCATACAATTATCTTAAGCCTGTTAGGGGGTGAAAATAGATCTAAACACGCCACCTAGACTTATGGATGTTAGGCTTGAGCGTTGAGCAGAGCGTTGAGCCTAAGTGTAATAGGTGTGGGGATGGCATTCTATACTAGGCACAGAGAGTTACCTCAGCCCATTGAGGTGTTGGGCTGGTGCGCAGCGTCTAAAATGTTAGGCTGCTTGGGCCCTTCTCATGGTTTTAGTCCTAGGGGTTAAGACTAGAAATGGTTGAGTCACATGTGTTGCATGGGCCCATAATTTTATGGGCCTACGAGGTTTTGAGTTTGTTAAATTTAGGCTAGGCTTGAATGCAATTCAATTTTGGAAGCTAATGATAAATTCTAAATCCTGATCCATCACATCCATATAAATATTTCAATAAAAATCTTAATATTCATATGAATAAAATAAAATCATATTATTATGAGCAATTTCTAAATTAAAGTTCTCTAATGTGGATGACTTGCTTAAAGCTATTTAGTTTTGAAAGGTGAAAATTGGCTTAAGATCATTTAAAACTAAAAATCAACATTAAAATGTTCTTGTTAATGTTTATATCATTTATATCATAACCTATCCAATTCATTAGGCTTACAATTGTACATCATAGACAAGGTAATTTCTCTCCTCAAACTTTGATCATTATTTATATTTTTTCCTTCATTAAAAAAACATTGTTACGTGCCTCAACGCTATCATATTGAAATGATTGATATATAGATGAATTTTGGTTATTACTAGATATGAGTATGTGCTACACCGTAGGTCTGTATTTGTTTTTGTAAGAAATGATATTTAGGTGCTACAAGAGTGTTTTTAAAAAAAGAAGAAAACTTTATTTCTCGGGTTATATCCTTGACTGGTCAAATAAGTTATTTTTATTTTAACCAGATAATAAAAAAAATAAACAATGATAGTAAACAAACAAAAATTACAAAAAAAAGCCATCATAATAACTTGGAAATTAAACCTTTTTCCAAGAGCAAAAATTAAATATGCAAGGACAATTGGGTATAAAAGACGTGTAATATGTGTAATTAGGGTCAAGAAAGCCTGAATTAACTTGTTAAACCCACATCCCAATTCATGAGGTTAGGACAACCCGATATAAAAGAAATAAAAAAAAACCACAAAGTTAATTTTTATAAAAAAACAATTAATATCCAACAATGAAATTAAAAAAAAAAGCCAAGAAAAGAATGTCAAGTCTCGTTAACTTCTCAAACTATAATCTAATTCATTAGATCGGATGCACCATACATGAAAAACCCGTAAAGTTTAATCTCTAATAAATAAAATATTAAAGGATGAAATTAAAAAAAAAATTCAATTACATAAAAGGATCTAAGACAAAAATAGTAAATAAAACAATGATAATAGAAATCAAGATAAAAAATAAATTTGGGAGTAATTGCAATTTTTTGAATGAAGGGTAAAACTAAAAAGAAAAATAACTACAACAACAAGATAAAAAATAAAAAGAATAAGGATCAAATTAGAAAAAATTAATATACAATAAACTTGGAATGAAGGATTAAATTGAAAACAATAAAACCTTTTTAAAAAGGCTAAGAAAAAATAAAAATCAAATGAATAAGGATTAGATTGGAGAAAATAATATATGAAAAATTGAAATATAAAATTGAAATTAAAAACAAATAATTTTTTTACAAAAAAACCAAGAATAAAAATTAAAAATTAAAAATTAAAAGAATAAGGACCGAAGTTGAAATACTAACAACAAAGAGGGTATTGAGATGAATGACCTTCGCAACTCATAAGAAGTTTTTATGGTTTGACTAATTTATATATAAGGTTTGTTGATGATTTTACCACATTAGTTGCACCACTCATTGAGTCATTAAAAAATCAGATGGTTTTAAATGGGGCATCGAATAAGATAAAGCAATTAACTTATTAGGGAAAAAAAAAACTTTGTTCAGCACCTTTATTATCTTTATCTAACTTTATGAAAGCTTTTGAAATTAAATATGATGCCTTAGAAATATGTGTTGGAGCTGTTTTAATATAGGATAAACATATTATTTTTTATTTTAGCAAAAAGCTCAATAATGCAGTATTATAATTGTTTTCTTTACTTCAATTTTGTGTGTGTTTTCAGATCTTTTTAATATGTTGACGTTAAATATAAATTTTTAAAAATAAAAAATTATTATTTCAATATATTTCCAAATAAAAAATACATTTAAAATAAATCATACCACAATACCAAATAGGCTTTAAGTGAACTCTGTAGTTTGACAATGTAGAACCTAAAATTAAATTTATTAGAAAAATTTACCCTTGTTTTCTCGTTGTCAAATGAGATGAATAAAATGATTTACGGACTCACCCATTATTTAAATTTAGGGAACATAAAAAGGACCACAATCAAGTCTTAGAATTTACTAGATATATTACTTATGCTTCTCCACATGCTAAGTAAATTTTTTTTACATAAAAAAAGTTGTAATTTAAATAATATGAAAAAATAACAATAAATAAACTGATTAAAAAATAATAAAAAAGATAAAAAAAATCATATTTGAGCCTATTTAGATTATCAAACAACCCATACTAACATAATATAAGAAAAATCATAAAAAGTAAAACTTAACAAAGAAGAAGAAAACATCAGCTTAAAATAGGGGGAAAATGATTAAGAAAATCTAGGTGAACCTTTTAAACATGGTTTAATCTTTAAATTTTTCTATTCATTAAATCCTGAACTCAAGTTCAATTAAGAAGTTTAGTTGTCAACTAATTTAATTTTAAAGGATAAATTCATTAAAAAAATATTAATCAAGAAACTTGCAAAAGAAAAAAAACAACAAAAATAACGAGGATAAAATTTAAGAGAAAAACACCTAAGAAGGATGATTTTTTTTAAAAATTAATCCTAAATAAAATAGTTAGTAGTTGAAAGCATGAGTATCAAATTTAAAAAATTAAAAAAATCATAAGGATGGAATTAAAAATATTTTTAATTTGATATATTATTTATAGATTAAAAAATAATAGAGGTGAAATTAAAAAAAATTATAGAGTGCTAGCCCAATTGAATTAATCCTAAAAGATAAGGAAAACAAAAAGGATTAGAAATAAGACAAAAAAACCAAGCAAATTGAAGCAAACCTCCTAAATATAGTCTAATTTCTAAAACCTATAACTTGTGAGATCCTGGAATTACATTTAATCAAAAAACTTAATTTCAAAAAAATTTTATTTTGAAGAATGAAATATTAGAAAAAATATTAATAAAAAACCTTGCAAAAAAAAATTAACCAAAAAAGAATGAGAGTAAGATTTGATAGAAAACAACTTGAGGAGGATAAAATTTGAAAAAGAAATGATCCCAAACAAAATAAATTGTAAATAAAAAATAAGAATCAAATTTAAAAAGTTAAAAAATCATAGGGAGTGAAAATAAAAAATATTTTTAATTTGATAGATTATTTATATATAAAAAAATAATAGTTGGTGAAATAGAAAGAAATTATTAAGGGCTTACTCAATAGAATTAAAATGCAAAAAATAACAAAATAAAATGATAAAAAAGAGAGGAAGACAACATTAGTTTAGAAAAGAAAAAGAAAAAACCAAGAAAACCCGACAAACCATTTAAATCTAGTTTAATCTCTAAAAAACACAACCTATTTAAACTTTGATCCAGATTCAATAAAAAATCTTAGTTTTCAACTAATTTAAGTTTGAAAGATAAAATTTTGATGGAAAAAACCCGAGGATGCAATTTTTTTTTAAAAAATGATGCTAATTAAAATAAACAATAATTAAAATTATAAAAATCAAATTTTAAAGATAAAAAATCCATGAGAGGTGAAATTAAAAAAATCTATAAAAACCAAGCAAACCCCAGAAAAATATTTTAAAAATGGTTAATCTTTTAAAACTTGCAATCCGTGAAACCCCAAATTCGGGTCCATTCAAGATATTTATTGTGAGCAAATTTGAAAATATCAATTTTAAAACTTGTTAGAGCAAAAAAAATTGACAATCAAAATAATAAGAATTAAATTTGACAGGAATAATAAATATAAGAGAGTGAAATTGAAAAATAAAATCATTTATGATTGAAAATAAAAACATGTCAAGGCTAAAAATTAGCAATCAAAAGAACAAACATTAAATTTAATTGGGAAAAAAAAGAAAGCAAATGAGGGTAAAATCATAAAAAAATGGCTACTAACACCAAATTACAGTGAAACTTGGAACACATGCTATCTCATTTAATCGGAGGTGCTAAGACCTTTCAAATACCACCCTAAAAGATAGAATCTAATGGCTAGCAGCTTTTAATGCATTGCTAAAATGACACAGGGCCATTCACACTCTAGCGTAGGCCACACACATATCAACAAAGTTTTTTATATAATTATATTTAATAAATATAATTTATAATAATACCCCTTAGCACCCTTGAAAATTATAATAAAAACAATGTGAAATGATAAAAATAATAATAATTAGATGAGAGTTTAATTGGTTTTGTTTTTAAGAGCTATTCTAAAAAATTTAAAATACAAAAATGTTATTTAGGTATTAAATGATTTTATTTCAGGGTTAAATGAATAATTTTATTATATATTGAAAAATTAAATTACCAAACTAACCCCATACAATTCACAAAAAATAATTGTCATGACTAAAAAATTACATTATCTCCCATTCCTAGTTCAAAGTTTTAATACCCAAAAAGCAATATTGTAATTATATTATTATAATGAATAACGTTTGAGTGTCCTGGGGCACAATAACTTCTTTTAGATTTAGTTTTTTTTCTAATGCGTCATCGCAATTGATATAATCAATTGGCTTTGCCTTTTAATCTAGCAAAAAAAAAAAAAAAAAAACTAAAAAGGGCTCCAATGGCTTAAAAAAAAAACATTATTAGGTTGTTTATATATATATATATATATATATAAAATAAAATAACTGAATTACCTTAGAATTAGAAAAGAATTTCACTAATACTATTTTTTTCTAGTTTTTATTTTATTTTTATAAGTATTGTAAAAAGACTTAATTATCATCGGAGTTTATATTTTTAAACTTGGGATTAGAGGGTAGTTAGGTCATTAAACTACTTTTTTTTTTTGTGTTATTGTGTTGGATGGAGGGTTATTTTTTTTTTATATAAATACAAAGAAAAAAAATTCATTAACATGTGTTGGTACGTATTAACCGCTTTATTATTTTCAGACAATATGCGTGATTGATTTTAGTGGCTAAAAAAACTATTTTTAGATGGCTTCTGCTTTGTCTTGGTATCTCTTACATGAAAATATGGCATGTGTAACAAGAAGTTTCTATTATTTTAGTAATTATTTTTTATTTAAAATAATTTATGAAATAGAGTTTTTTGTTTTGATTTTAATTTTTTATTTTATCAAATTTGATCTTTTTTTTTATTTTTATAATATAAGATAGTTTTTAAAATTGGATTTTTTATTACATCATTTATCAATTTTTTTTCCTATTAGATTTTATCCTTGTTATTTTTATTCTTTTTTTTTTTTGCTTTGGAAAATTTTATAGATTGATATTTCTTTTACTCAATTTTATTTTCTAAGATTTAATTTGTTTAGATTGAGCTTTGGTTAAGACATTGTAAGCTTTGGGAATTAATCCAAATTCAAAAGATTCGCCCAAGGAGATTACTTTAGTTTTTATTTTTTATATTTTTTTAAGTTAATAATTTTTTTAATTTTATATTTTAATATTTATTTAAGTAAGAGATTCTATTTTTTTTCTTGTTTTTGATAACTTTTTTTTTTTAATTTATTTAATTGGTTATGAATTTTTTTATTTATTGTTTTTTGAAAAATAAATACTCATTTTATTTTGTTTTGTTCAATTTATTTTTTTAAATCCTTATTTTAGTAGTTCATATTCATATAGTAGTTCATATCCATACAGCTTCCTTGATGTTTATATTTTATCTTTTATAATAAAATTTGAATAATCTTAACAAATATTTTTTTATAAAAATATTTTTTTATGATAGGTGATGCCTACAATTAAATGACAGTGAATCTTCAATAATTTTTTTTTCCACGTAATATGATTGCTCATTTATTTTAATTAATTGTCGACGAATATTTTATTTTTTAGCTGTTTGTTTACTGACTGACTGTAGCATAAATCTGAATATTAAACTCCACGATATTGCATCTCGTATTAGTTTTTTCTCGATTCCTTAGAAATACTGTCGTCATCTTTCCCAAAATCAATTGATTATATGAATGGAATGTTTATCATTTGACAAAAACATAAACATATCACAGTTAGAGGAACGTTTATTGACCTGAAATTCCTTTTGATCTGAATTTCTAGCAGATAGGTGGTAACAGTTTTTCACCCAAGAAGCCTAAAATGACCAAGCTCCATAACAGCAAAGCCAAACAACACCTTAAAAACAAAAACAACACTCAAATAGGTTCCACTCAACTCCAAAATAAGACAAACACTCTCCATAAACCTAAGAGGTTCCACTCAACCCCAAACCAATGACACTAAAGCAAAGGGCACACTCTTTTATTCATGACACAAATTACCATGAGGGCTTCAGACTCGAGATTTGAACTAAAAAAAAAAGAAAAAAGCCCATCATTCTTCCTCCGACTCAGACTCAGCATTCTGAAGCCATTCAATGAAGGGCTTAGCATTCTTCCAAATCTGAGAATCCTTGCTCGGTCCATCTAGCCCTTCCTGATACCACTGAACGATGTACTCTTCCTCCAGGACATCAGCATCATATAGGTCTTTCATGACAAGAGCCACTTCCTTCAGTGCACTTGAGCTTGACTTCCCACAGAATGCCCCGATTGCTCGGAGCAGAAGCAACTGTGATCCCTCATCCTGAGCAACAGCGGCAGCCAGATACTTCTTCTTCTTGCCAACCTCCTTCGCAAATCCTTTCTCAACACCCTCAAACAATGCCTCAAACAGACCATTCATCTTTTCCTGAGCAGACCCATCAAGTGAACTCAGAACAGACTGTATTTTGCTTGCAGATGCTCCTTTCTTCAGGTTTACCTTCACCTCCTCCACGAGAGTTTCATAAACACTCGAATTCCCGCACCCAGCTTTTGGTTCCTCCTCTCGAGGGCTGCCATTTTCTTTGCTGGCTGTCTTTGAATTCTTCTCTGTCTCATCCGCTGCGAGCATGACCATATCAGCTGTCACAGCACTCAACTGCTCTTGAATGCGTTGGCGAGCAGCCTCCAGAGATGTATCAGTTTGCCACTGGACATCATCTTCATCATCAACCTCTTCCTTCTCATCAACCTGGCTATGAGTTGGTGACCCACGTTCCTCATCAGAGCTGTTTGCTTTCTTCTTAATAGAGCTAGCTTTTGCATGGCCATCCTTTGTAGAGGATCCCTTCTTCTTACCATTCTTCAGTTTCTTCTGCTCCTCATCGGCAGCTTCACCTTCCTTCAGTCGCTCCTTCTCAGCCCTCCTCATTGCCTTCTTGTCCTTTGATCCCTTCTTTGTTTCTGGTGGATTCTTCACAATGAAAGTGGTGAGCTTGTCCCTCATATCAACATCAGACACAAAACCACAAGCAGCACATTTCAGCTGGATCATCTGGCTTTTGGTGATGATTACCTCAGTCTCAGGGTTTCCACAGCCATAACACTGGACATACTTCTTGATAAAGTTCTCAAGAAGGCCTGCAAGTTTGGCAGTGTCATGAGAGCCATTCACATGGGAAGTCCCTGTTTTCTCATCAAATTTGGATTGTGCACCAAGCTCACAGCCAAAGTACTTCGTAGTGTAAGAAGCTGGCCTTGCCAAAGCCTTTGCAATATCAACCATGTTGACAATGTTTGTCTTGATGCCATTTCCTCGGCCCTCAATTTTGGTAATCATCTTGGGCATCTTGTACCTGTAGAAGGCATCATCACTGTTTGCAGCACCAATATTCTGCAACGCCATCTTGATCACAGTAAATCAATCACACAACAAATTCAGTAATGTCACTGAACGCAAATGCTGGAATTCAAAAATTGGGCAGCAGCTATGTTGTCTTCTAGAGATTCTTTAGCAAGAAAAGACCGTTCTTGTTTAGTCAGAAAAGGTTGAATCCAGCTACAACCTTGAAACTCTGGGTATTCGTCAAATAGTCCGAAATGCATATAGCTTATTGTGTCAAACAAGGGTCCACCCTTTTTCCGTGACGAAGGACTATACTCTCCAAGTAATCCAATGGCTCCCAAAAACGAAATAGCCTGCACGGACATAAAAAACCTCAACTTTGACAGACTTCACTCTGAAAATCTGCAGACAGCAGCAACAACACCTGCTAGTCTCCTGAAAAGAACAGGACAAGAATTTTAGCAACAAAGAAATTTCAACAGCACAAGGAACCACAAACTAGACAGTAAAATACCACAACAGAAAAAACAATAATCAAACATGTAACCATAAAGCACATTAAGTATAAAAAACTTGCACCAAGCTAGGCCACACTAATAAAGTAGAATCAATCAAAGCAAGGAGAGATAGAATTAGTTAACATCAAAGAACCAAAGTCATGATCCTCACAAAACTATAAAGACATGGAGGAAACCTTGATTTTGGTTCAATCAAATAGACCTAGCTGCTCCATTAAGCAGGATATTAAAACAAATGAACAACAAATAAAAAATCATGAGCTTCAATTGCCCAAAACAATACATGCTATAATCAAAAGCATGTACAAAGCGGTAAAACTTGAATAACCTTTAAGTAGAAGCAATAGAATAAAGTTCAGGGTTTGCAGAAAAACCTCAAATTAATTGATTAAAAACAAAACATGTTTTGCTAATAGCCCCCACGTCCTATTTACACTAATCCTACTCGTTGTAGGAAAAAGACTTACTAAATCCTACTCCTAATAGGAAAAGTACTCATTAAATCAGACTCCTTATAGGAAAAGGAGTTATTAATAACACAAGCAACCCTAATTAAAACCCAAAAACACAGTTAAGAAACATCTCATGCGTCAAGATTGAAACATCTAACTAAAAAAAAAATCGGCGAACAAAAACTCAAGAAAACCATCGTAGGAAATCATCAAATCATAACAGCGAGCAATCAAGTCAATCGTAAGCTACGGTAGCATCGAATCGCAATCAACATTGAACAATGACGAATCACAGTGAACAAATTACTATATCAAATTATAATCAAATTTTTTTATTGATTAATCTGCATAATAATCGAAAACAACAGCAAAAGTAGGTTACGATTCATTATACTAGATCTAAAGCCAGAAAGATAAATCTCTCACATGGAGAAACAATTCAAATTCAGGAAATAAATAGATCGATCGATTGATCCAAGCATTAGCAGACCCAGCATACCTTTGAGCGGCGGAGCTAATGAAATTCAAGTTTGTTTCTAGAGAGAAAAAACCGTGTTAGCTTGGAGAGAGAGAAAAGGTGAGGCGCGTCTGTGTTTTCTCGTGTTGTGGAGGACGAGAGGCGGACTCGTTTCCTTGTGTGAGCGAGTGTTTGTGTGTGTGTATATATATATATAGGGTTGGAGTTGAGAGGGATGTATTGGGTGTTTTGTGATGTATGTTATACGCGTTTGTTTGATCATCACGGTTTTGACTTCTTTTCTAGACCCTTCGATTTTTTGACGGAATGAGCTGTGAGTTGGTTTTTTTATTTTCCTGATTTTACACACCGTTTTCCCTTTTTTAAATAATAATAATAATAATAATAATAATGATATGTACAGAACCAGTCAGGTTCTGATTATATATGATCCTAAAATAAATATATCGACAGAGTAAACTCGCTATTTGATTTGGATCGAGGTTTAAATTCAGCCAAAAACACATTAACTCAGTAAAATTCTAGTAACTTAACAGGTTGCTTTATGATTAGTTAAATTATTAAATTAAACTTGATTTAAATTTATCCAAATCAATTTTAAAAAATCAAAAACATAAAAAAAATATCATCTTTTAATAAAAATAATTTATTTAATAATCTAAGCTATTAGTCTAGTCCAGGTCTATCATATAATTTAATAACAAAGTTAGGTTTAATTTTATAGATTTAAATAAAATCTACTTGTGATTTGAGAATTTATTTTTTTATTTATGGATCAATTTTTTTAATTTCATTTTAATTAATAGAATAAAAAAAATTTACATTATAATTTTTTTATAAATTTTGTTAAGTTATTTAAAAAAATTTAAAATATGAGAAGAAAAAAATATTTATTTATTTAATAACTCCTTTAAATATTTGTATCAGACACATTTCTCATTGATAAATCAGGTTTTTTTTAATTTTTAAATAGTTATCATTTTTATTTTGAGTGGGTGAAATTTTAAGTTATATATCTTTGAGATTTGACAATAATTAGACATTTGTAATTTTTCTTATAATTGTGATGTGGATTTTTTCTCATGGCATTGTCGGATCTATAAATCATACGTAGGTCGGTCATCGTGGAGGATAGAAAGGGTGTTTGATATTATAGTAGATATTATGGTTGTGGTTTGAAAAAAATTGTTTTATAAAATGTACTTTTAGTTGAGGTTGATTTGGAAAAATATATATTTGGTTAAAACTGTAGTTGAAATTGAGGTTAAATAAAAAATAGTTTAATATGTTTGGTTAAAAAAATACTTTTCGAATTGAGATTATAAAAAAATTAAAATATATATATATATATATATATATATTAATATTGATGATTTTTAATTTAAATATTGTAAATTTAACTACTATTAGTACGTAATGAAATAAATAATACTTATATGAAATATTTTTTATTGTTCCATTGGTTTTTTAAGTGCGCAAAAACATAAGATAAAATATTATTTGGAACAAAATTGAGATTGCAATTAAATTTTACAAATGCTACGTCATCAAACGATTTCCTTCTAATTTTTCAAATAAAACACAATTAAAAATAGAAATAAAAATTAAATTTTTTAAAAATATATCATATTTGTTTCAATGCATTTAGTTAGTTTTGAAATTCAATTATAGTGTTTGATTTAAATTCAATTCATAAATAAGTTGAATTAGCATGTTTAAAAAATATAAAATTCAATTCATTTTATTTTTTATATTATTTATATTATATTTATTTTATTTTTTCAAAGGCATTGAAAAAAAAGGCTAGATAGTTTTTTTTTAAATTAATATCTTATTTTTATTTTATGATATTTCTAGAGAATAAATTTATTTTTTTATTAAAATTTTTAAATTAAACTTTATTTCAAAGGATAAATGCCGCGTAACTTTTTCTATTATCAACCACGTGTTATGATCTCCTACCATTTTATCCTTCTGACCTCACCCAAGCAGGTTCGACTTTTAGCAAATTAAGTATTTTTGTAAAAGAGAGTAACAATAGTTTTTGAAAAGCAGCTCTCAACTGCTTTTCGCAAACCTGTGGTTTGTACGAGTCCTATATCAATAGTAAAATATGTTTTATTATAACCAAATATTTATTTTATACAGTTTGTTTTAAAAGTAAAAGCTACCGCATAAACAAATAGGTACAGAATATCATATAGCACAATATCAAATCTACCCTCTGCCTTTTTTCCTTTTTTTTTTTTAATATGCTGTGGTGTTTAAAAATATAAGAACTATTTTTTTCTTTTTATTTATTCATCTTCCTTCTTTTTTTTTTTCAGTACAAGTATTTAATTGAAAATAAATTTTATGAGGATGGTAAAATGGTGTCCATCATCAACTGTATCAAAATTGTCGGCCACTAATTTGATTCCTTCTTCCCGTTTTATTTATTGCACATAATGGAGAATCGATGGTTTTGAATCATGATCTGAGTTTTGTGGTTAAGTAATAGCTACAAATTAAATAAAAAAAATTTAAAATCTTAAAACAAGATGTTTAGGTTATGAGGTATTGTTATAAAACTCTGTTTATAAAGTTAATTTGAAAGTTTTAAATTTTATTTTTTATTTGTTCAAGATTTAAAATAAAATAATATAAAAATTGTTTTGATATGTCTAAACTAACTTGATAGATCCAAAACCAATAAAAAAAAATTGGATTTGTCATAACAAAAATTTTCTAAGAGAAAAAAAATCAAAAATAATAAAAATCTAACAAAATGTTTCTTCAATTCTAGTAATTATTTATCAAGAAATACACAGTAAATTAAAAATAAATAATAATAATAATAATAATAATAATAATAATAATAATAATAAAAGAGAAGATTAAAAGATATAATGGAGAGGTAAAATTGGACAAATAATTGAATTTAATAGGCCAAAGATTAAATTCAAAAATTCAAAAATAATTTGGGTTACAATTAGGGACAATTGAAAAGAAAAATTGAGAAAATGTATGAAATTAGCCCAAATTAGAGGAATTTGAAAGCCAAGTACTGAAATATAAAAAGGAATGAAATTAAAAAACCCATTTCAATTTAATCAAAGGCAAAATTGAGGGACATTGAGGAAAGAAAATCAAAACTAGCCTAAAATTGAGAAGGAAAAACAATGACTAAAATAGAAAAGTTGAGAGAATGAAAGGATTATTTTGAACTTGACCAATCCAAAAATAACATTATTTAGGTTTAAATTAGAAAACTTTATTCCAAATTGAGCTTAGAAAAAAAGATATCGTTTTACATAAGTTAAGGGAGTGAAACAGTGTGTTTTATAATACAGAACAACAAAGCGGCGGGGTTTTATTCTTATTTCTATTGCTATTTTCTAGGCTTCGAACATGTTCAGAATAGCTGATCTTCATGTGATCCTTAGCTATAATTTTTGGCCTTGAATGACACTTTCTATGGGACTAAAACACATGTTTTTTAATCTTAAGGGGGGTGTAGTTTAATTAGTCAAATTGTGATTTGTTTTTCAAAGGTCACCAGTTCGAGTATCACAAACTTTAGAGGGATTGGAAGCTTATCTGGTCGTTAACTTTAAGGTCTCGAATGATTAAACGAAGTGCACGTAAACTAACCCGGACACTTAAAGTTGAAAAAAAAAATACATGTTTTTGCACTTCAACATCATCAAGAGGCAATGAATCTAGTTTTTGTGCCCGAATCTTCTCCCACGAATAATGCAAAGTAGTATCAATTGCTAGATTGAAAAAATCTAGTATCCTGCCTGGTTTCAATACCAGGTGCATGGAATCTTGTAAGCTAAAATTTTGCATAATTCTTAAAAGGTTTTGAAGAACAGTCCCACCTATGAATAAATGAATAAATAATATTGTAAGGAGGGGACACTAATTTTGACAAAAAAATAAAAGAGAACGAATATTGTGTTAAAGAAGAAGAACAAAAAATAAAGAGCAAAACAAAACTTTAGAAGATCGCTATGAGAAAAAATTGTTGAAAAACTTGTTGGAACATGGATAGTGAGCTCATTTAACATTAAATTAAAAGTGAAATTTACTTATTTTTTAAGTTAAACTTTGTTATAATTTGATTTTCAATATAAACTCTTTAACATAGAACATTAATAGGCTGCTTGAAACCTTTGAAATTGAGTTCAATTCTAATAATTAAATCAATTTTTGTGTTTATAATTCTTTTACATGTATTGATTTGAATCTCAAATAAATTCAAATCATAATAAATAGATAAAAGTAAATCAAATATGAGACTCTATTTATATTATCGAAATCAATTTCAAATAGATAAAAGTAAATTTTTGGCCCTATGATTTGCAATATTAAAAATATTATTTCAAAAATATCCCATTTCTTTTCTTCAACAAAAACTTCTTTTTACTTTAAATAGTGCATCTATGCTTCCTTCTCTTATTTACATTGTATTTAATAGGTAACTACTCTTATATTTTTTTAAATTAATTTTTCTTTGTAGATAAATGGAGAATGGTGGATGCTTCTTGTTGTTCTGAGCGTGAGGAAGCTCAATGTAATATTTTGTTTATAAACAATATAAATGAGTAGAGTAATGGTGGATGCTTCTTGTTAATAAACAATTTTTCTTTGTATATAAATGGAGAATGGTGGATGCTTCTTGTTGTTCCGAGCGTGAGGAAGCTCAATGTAATATTCATTGAAAAGATGTACCATGCAATTTTAAATTAAGGGTAGAGTAGTCAATATTGTTAATTCAATTCAATTTCATAGGTATTGCAAACAATATAAATGAATTCAACTATGTGATTTAATATTTTATTTTAAAAATAAAAATTATAATAAGTTATCAATTGACAAATCACATATGAAATTGAATTTAATTCCATATGTGATTTGATTCCAAACAAGCTTTAATATAATTTAAATAAATTATGGGTGAATAAAAAATTGATCTAAAAATACCCTTGGTTGACATGTTTTGGTGAAACCTAGAAACCCGCTAAAATAACCACATCCCATATAAAAAAAAAACCTTCATGGTGTCTGACATAACTAAAAGATTAATGTCTTCTCTCAAGTGCAGGAGTGTTGAAGTAATAAATAACTTGGCAAGACCTGAGTTGAACCATAGAGAGGTTAATTGTATAAATTATAGAGAACAATAATACAACAACAACAATAGTAACAATAATAATAATAGTAGTAGTAGTAGGAGTAATAATAATAATAATAAAGAAAAAGAAGAAGAAGAAAAAGAAGAAGAAGTTGATGAGAATTTTGAGATTAAATATCAATATAAGGATTAAACAATAATAACAATATATCAAAGTTAGAGGATCCACTAATGTTATTTCAAGCAAGTATAGTATAAACTCTTATTACTCAAATGAAAACCATACACAGAGGTTCTAATCAGATTATAAATTGTTAACATGATTATATTAGTTATCTTATTCGAATAATGTTAATACTTGTAACTATTGTCAAGTATTCATGCTTATAACTTATGTTAACAACAAATCAAGTTTCTTTCATAGCTTCAGTGTTGGTTATACCATACAGTATGAGCTATGAAAGTGCCAAGCATTTGTTGTACCAAGTGTTATACAACATAAATCTAGATTAGTCATTTAACAAGCAAAGTATTAAAGAGTGAACAAGATAACAAATACAAAACATGTTAGTATCAAACATTAAAGTCCATTTTAAGTTTACACTATACTTATTCTTACACCATTAGTGTAACCTTTTCACCTTGACATAATAAACTTAGCTAAACATAATAAAAGAAAGAAAAATAAATAAAAAAATAAGAACATAAATAAGATAAAAGTTAACTAAGTAAAGAAAAGGATTTGGAAGGCATAAACTTGATATTAATGAAAGCAAAACTTACGCATTACAAAAATACAAAGAGAAAAAGCAAAAACATGATCTTGATCTGGAAACTAAGATGCCTACATGCATGGAAAATACCTCTTTTTATAGGTAAAAATTGGAAACTATTGATTTGATGATTAATTGATGAGTGGATGACCAACTTTTGACTTGGTGACAATCCTTATCTTCTCTTGTCTGCCTAAAACATCATTGATAAAATCAGAATTGAACCACTTGAAATATCAGAATTGTAGGAAATTATCTTAGCTTTCTAGAAAAAAAAAATGAAGGTCATTTGGACTTCTAAAACTTCAGATATGGGCCAAACAGTAAACAGTGCGTGGGTTATAGGACAGATTCAGACTTCTTTGTTGTTGCTATAATTTGGACTTGAAAATGACCTTTTTAAATCTCGGGCTCCATATGAAAGTTGTAGGCCTATGTCTTACCTTTCCATCCATGTAAAGTAGACCTAAATTCGAGATCTACTGCTCCAAATATGACCCAATTACCAAACAGTGTTCTAGTTTGGATTGCACCAAGATCTCTTTTCTAAGTTTGGCCATCTCTTTGTCCTTTCAATTTCAGTTTTTAAATTCATTAATCAATCCTTTCATTTATGTGATAGGTCTGCATTTAAACAACAACAACAACAACAACAACAACAACAATACTAATAGTGGTAGTAGTACTAGTAGTAGTACTAATAATAATAATAATAATAATAATAATAATAATAAAGAATTAGAAGAAAAAGAAGTTGATGAGAACTTTGAGATAGAAGATCAATGTAAGGGTTAAACAATGATAACAACAAATGTCAAGGTTAGAGGATCCACTAATGGTATGTTAAATAGGTATAGTATAAATTATTATTACTCATTTGGAAACCACACACAAAATAGGTTCTGCTCATATGCTCATTTAACATGTATTCTTAAATCTTAATTTTCACACACACACTTTAACATATGATTATGGGTTGAACATTGGATTATTACATTATTTATATTTTTTTATTAAAGGTAACAACTAAAAGAAAGGTATAGTATATAATTTGAAAAAAAAACAAAAAAAAAGAGCAAAAAAAATAAAAATAAAATGATGATAATAAAAATATAGATAAGTTTGGTTTCGCAGCCTCCCTAACCTAAGAAATTAAGCCCGAATGGGTGTTTTAACATCTAATACCCTAAAGGAGTTTTTAGCCCAACGCTTGTTACATGGGTTGAGTAGAAAAGCTTAAGGAAATCAAACATTGCACTATCTACGCATCAGTATCGGCAACCCGAGTTACTAAGCTTGTAGGGGTGTCTCAATACCTAATGCCCTAAGACCAACTGGTCTGGGAGTCATTAGCTGAAAGCTCGTTACATGGGTTAAAGATGCATGATGTTTTAAGTTATATGCATATATATTAAAAAAATAAGAAAAAGAAAAGAGAAAAAAAAAGAAAAAATAATAATCTCAACCCAAAGAAGTTAACCTTAAACATTAGAACAAAAATTTTGTTTTCTTCCAAGAAAAGCCCCATAACTATGTGTTGATATATTAAGCACAAAAAAAAAGTTTATTAATATCTTGTTTAAGAGGTATTGAGTAGATATATAAATTTAATGAGAGTTTGTTTATCGGGATAGATTAATGAAAATTGAATGATGACTACCTTCCATTGTGGAATTTACAAATTATTTTTCTATTTTAACACTTTGATTGCTAGGGACTAGTAATAAGCTGGTTATGGGTGTGATTAGTACTTATAAGTGCATTTTTATCAAGGTTTTATATCATCATTTTGCACTTGAAGTATCAATAACTCCTTAACTAAAGCATGTTTTATAATAATATATCTAATAATATAAGATACCTTTAATTTATGGTAAATGTTCATTTTAAATGCAGGCCTATCACATAAAATGAAAGGATTGATTGATGAGTTTAAGAACTGAAATTGAAAGGACAAAGAGATGGCCAAACTTAGAAAAAAGATATTGGCGCAGTCAAAACCAGAACACTGTTCGATAATTGGATCATATCTAGAGCTGTAGATCTTGGATCTAGGTCTACTTTATATGGATAGAAAGGTGAGACATAGGCCTACAACTCTCATATGGAGCCTAAGATTTAAAAAGGCCATTTTTAAGTCCAAATTGTAGCAACAACAAAAAAGTCTGAATCTATCCTACAGCCCGCGCACTATTCAGTTTTTTGCCCATATCTGGAGTTCTAGAAGTCAAAATGATCTCTATTTTTTTTACTTGGAAGGATGAGATAATTTCCTACAACTTTCATGTTTAAGCGGTTCCAATTCTGATGTTATCAATAACATTCTGGGAAGACAAGAGAAGATAAGGATTATCACTAAGTCAAGAGTTGGCCATCCACTCATCAATTAGTCATCAAATCAATATTTTCCAATTTTGGCCTGTAAAAGGAGGCATTTGCCATGCATTTAGGCATCTTGGTCTCTAGAGTAAGATCATGCTCTTTGATAAGTACTTAAAAGTGTATTTTTATCAAGGTTTTGTATCATCATTTTGCACTTGAAGTATCAATAACTCCTTAACTAAAGTATGTTTTATAATAACATATCTAATAATATAAGATACCTTTAATTTGTGGTAAATATTCATTTTTAATGTAGGCCTATCACATAAATGAAAAGATTGATTGATGAATTTAAGAACTGAAATTGAAAGGATAAAGAGATGGCCAAACTTAGAAAAGAGATGTCGGTGCAATCCAAACCGGAACACTGTTCGGTAATTAGGTCATATCTGGAGATATAGATCTCAGATTTAGGTCTACTTTATATGGATGGAAAGGTAAGATATAGGCCTACAACTTTTATACGGAGCCCAAGATCTAAAAATGCCATTTTCAAGTCCAAATTGTAACAACAATAAAAACGTCTGAATCTATCCTACAGCCCACGCACTATTCAGTTTTTTGCCCATATCTGAAGTTCTAGAAGTCAAAATGATCTCTGTTTTTTTTACTTGAAAAGATGAGATAATTTCCTACAACTTTTATGTAGTGGTTCTAATTTTGATGTTATCAATGATGTTTTGGGTAGACAAGAGAAGATAAAGATTGTCACCAAGTCAAGAGTAGATAAAGATTGTCACCAAGTCAAGAGTTGGTCACCCACTCATCAATTAGTGATCAAATCAATAGTTCCTAATTTTGGCCTATAAAAGGAGGCATTTGCCATACATTTAAGCATCTTTGTTTCCAGATCAAGATCATGCTCTTGCTTTCTCTCTTTGTATTTTTTGTAATGTTTATGCTTTGCTTTCATTAATATCAAGTTTATACCTTTCATTTCCTTTCATTTACTTAGTTAACTTTTATCTTATTTATGTTCTTATTTTGTTTATTTATTTTTCTTTCTTTCATTATGTTTAGTTAAGTTTATTATGTCAAGGTGAAAAGGTTACACTAATGGTGCAAGAATAAATATAGTGTAAACTTAATATGGACTTTAGTGTTTGATAGTAACATGTTTTGTATTTGTTATCTTGTGCACTCTTTAATACTTTGCTTGTTAAATGACTAATTTTGATTTATGTTGTATAAAACTTGGTAAAATAACTGCTTAGCACTTTCATAGCCTATACTATATGGTATAACCGACACCTGAGTTATAAAAGGAACTTGATTTGTTGTTAACATAAGTTATAATCATGAATGCTTGACGAGATTTACAAGTATTAGCATTAATCGAATAAGATGACTAATGTAATCATGTTAACAATCTATAATGTAATTGGAACCTCCTTTGTGTGTGGTTTCCAATTGAATAATAAGAGTTTATACTATACTTGTTTGACATACCATTAGTGGATCCTGTAACCTTGACATTTATTGTTATCATTGTTTAATCCTTACGTTATTATTCCATCTCAAAGTTCTCATCTTCTTCTTCTTCTTCTTTGTCTTTATTACTATTATTATTATTATTATTGTTGTTGTTGTTGTTGTTGTTGTTGTTGTTGTTGTTGTTGTTATTGTTGTTGTTTATAATTGTTGTCTATAATTTATATAATTAACCTCTCTATGGCTCGACCCTGATCTTGCAGGGTTATTTATTACTTCGATAATCCTGTACTTGGGAGAAGACATCAATCTTTTAGTCGTGTCAAGTTTTTGGCACCGTTGCCGGGGAGGTAAGTTCTTGTATAAATTATAATATTTATTTTATTTTGACTTTCCTTGTATATAACTTTGTTTCTTGTCTCTTGTTTCTTCTTCTTTTGTTTTCTTCTTTATTTTATTCTATTCCTACACGTGTATGAGAGTGTGGTCACATACATCAAGTGGTAGACTTTATAGGGTATTGCTTGACCGCTTTTTATGATCGGCTTGTTTTAACTCGTAAGTGCACGAGTGTGCGATGTAGCAATTAACTCGGTAAGATCGAGGTCATATCCACAGAGAGCTAGATCTGGAAATTAAGCTAAGTAACAAAAAAAAACTCAAGAGAAATTAAATTAACAATAACTTGGTTGAAAATAATTGATGGATTTGTTTTTAAAGATAAAAAAAAATATAAATAGATTTTAAATGACAAGAAAAAGTAAGTCTTGGTCCAAATCAATTTTAATGGTGATGTATTGGTGATTTCTTCAACATATATAAGATAACTCAACCTAATATCAACGATGGTGATATTAGATCGGAAGATATTACAATGAAGATTAGAAAGATGAAGATTGATTATTGCTTAAAAATAAACAAGTACTTTCATATTAAGTAAGACATTGAATCAAGCAATCTCTATACCAAAACTAAAGTTTGTGCATAAAAATTCAAGATTATAACATTACCTAAATGATTTCTAAAATTTCTTTATAATAATAAATTATTCATGAAGAAAATAAGAAGATAAACATTAAGATTCATTCATATCCTAAAGAACTCACCTCAATCACCATTATCCTTGATTTGGATCCAAGAAAGAGTTTAGCCAACCATGATTATATATAAGAACACTTCAATAAAAATGAAAGAACTTGAATCCAACTGAAATAATAAGTTTTATAAACTAAAGAACTGAAATCTATAAAGAAGAACACAATACAATTTCAGAAAAAATTCGGACACAAATCTGACTCTAACTTTGGACAGCAATTAGACCCTCTTAGAAGCTTGTTTTCGAGAAGTCTATTAGAGACATTAAAGAACAGATCATTTGGACACTTGAGTCAAAAGTTATGGGAAAAACACCGAAAGGTGTTCTGAAAAATCAAATCAAGACATCTTCACAACTACTTTGGTGCACGTTTTTCTTCCTCATTTATGAGGTGTCTCCTTCTTCTTTTGACCCAAAATAATGTTAAAATATCCCCTCCAGCTTTCCATCCATGTGCTTGCCTTCTTGGATCAATGGATTACCCAAAATAAATCAATTGTTATTTGTTGTGTGGACATGTAAGATCATGGATTGTGTTTGTGTTGATTTGAAGGTTAATTTGGGGTTGATTTAGGGCTGATTTGGGGCTGATTTTGGGCTGAATTTGAGCATCAAATAAGTATACAAATGTACTTATTATTTGGGCTAAGATTGACATTGAAACCTTGAGTGTTTAATG
Organism: Populus euphratica; assembly: GCF_000495115.2. NCBI lineage: Eukaryota > Viridiplantae > Streptophyta > Magnoliopsida > Malpighiales > Salicaceae > Populus > Populus euphratica. The sequence goes on along the minus strand of NW_011500041.1, from coordinate 10,070 downwards.
GTTGAAGTTTGCACACAACATAAGGCAAGTTTGGGCTAGAAATAAATCATATGATATTCTTTTCTAGAATTGGAATAGAATTGATTTTTGGGACAAATTTGGAGCACTTATTTGAACCAAGATTTGCTTCAATCTTCAACTAAATGTCTCTTCAATTCTTTGTTCTGAATTCCAACGTTGAATTTTCTGAATTAATTCATTTAAGCTCCAAAAACCTATCGAAACATTAAAACAAACTTCATTACTAAAAAACACATCAATTATTATAAAAACAACCAAATAAAAACAATAAATACATATGTAAAATAAGAGACTTAATGACACTTTTAATGCACAATTAGGTATCCTCATCATTTTTAGAAAATATGACAGAAGAAGATAATCAATCACTTCATAATGAGAATAATGAGAATAACCGTGTTAGAACATTTAGAGACCACATGAATCCCATAAGAACAAGTGCACCATCATGCATAGTTTTTCCTCCTGATGCATCTCATTTTAATTTTAAGCCAGACATTATTCAACTTTTACCTTCTTTTCATGGCTTAGATTTAGAAAATCCATACTTGTATTTAAGGAAATTTAAGGAGGTCTGCAACACATATAATGATTCAAATTATAGCATGAACACCATCAGATTAAAGCTTTTTCCTTTTTCATTAAAAGATAAAGCTAAAACATGACTATAAAATTTGAGGCCAGGATCTGTTCGTGCTTGGGATGAAATGCAACAGTAGTTTTTAAAGAAGTTTTTCCCATCTCACAGAACAAACTCTTTCAAAAGACAAATCACCACGTTCACTTAAAAACCAGGAGAAACATTTTACCAATGTTGGAATAGGTATCGAGACTTGCTTAATACTTTCCCTCATCATGGTTTTGAAACATTGAGATTGGTTTGACATTTTTATGAAGGGTTAACACCTAGAGATATGCAAATGGTTGAATTGATGTGCAATGGAACTTTTGAAGATAAAGACCCTGATGAAGCAATGAAGTACTTAGACTTGTTAGCTGAAAATGCTCAAAATTGGGACACAACGGGTACTTATGAGGCATCGGGTAAAACTCAACCTCATATATCTAGTGGAGGTATATATAACTTTAGGGAAGATCATGACCTCCAAGCTAAGTTTGCATCTTTAGCTAGAAAAGTTGAGGCACTAGAATTGAAAAGGAGTGGTAAATTAAAATCTGTTGAAAACATTGTGTGTCAAATATATGAAACAAATAAACACTCAACCAGTAACTGTCCAACCTTGTCTTCTTTTAAGGAATGTCTCCATCAACAAGCCCATACTTTAAACAGTTCTCAAAGGGTCAACCACAACCCATACTCCCACACATACAACCCTGGTTGGAGAAATCACCTAAATTTCAGTTGGAAGAGTGATAATAACAATGTACAAACTTCACAACCACCGTTTCAAGCACACCATAATTTCCAAGATTCTTATGGATATGGACCTCCTTATGCTCCACCTCCTAGAAGAAATCTTAAGGAAACATTGCATGCATTCATTGAAAAGCAAGAGACAATCAATACTCAACTTGTTCAAAACATGACAGATTTTAAAGATACTCTTGTAAAATTGACATCTGCTCTCAGTTTCTAAGAGAAAGGTAAGTTTCCATCTCAACCACAACAAAATCCCAAGGGGCAATACAATGCAAATGCAAGTAGTTCCAGAAGCCAACACATGGATTAAGTCAAATCAGTCACTACTCTTCGCAATGGTAAGGTTATTGAGAAACCCACTCTTGAACCTTATGAGAAAGATGATGAGTCAATCTCTGAGGGTAAGGAAGGGGTTGAATCTGAAAATTGCAAAGAAACGACTGATTCTCCGCCAGCACTTCCATTTCCTCAAGCCATGACCAAACAAAGGAAAGTCAATCACAATTCTGAAATTTATGAAATTTTCAAACAGGTAAGGATCAATATACCTTTGCTGGATGCAATTAAACAGGTTCCTTCCTATGCTAAATTTTTGAAAGATCTATGCACTGTGAAGAGGAAACTGAATGTGAAAAAGAAAGCCTTTCTAGCCGAACAAGTAAGTGCTATTCTTCAAAACAATAATGCTTTGAAATATAAAGACCCTGGTTGTCCTACAATTTCTTGCTTTATTGGAGAGCATAAAATTGAAAGAGCCTTACTTGATCTTGGAGCTAGTGTGAATTTACTTCCATATTCAGTTTTTCAAAGTCTCAATCTAGGTGAGTTAAAACCAACTTCTATATCTCTTTTACTTGCCGATAGATCTGTAAAAGTGCCTAGAGGAATAATTGAAGATGTGTTAGTACAAGTCGATAAATTCATTTATCCTGTGGATTTTATTGTCTTGGACACAGAACCTGTTGAAGCATGTAATTCATTTCCTGTTATTTTAGGACGTCCATTTCTTGCAACTTCTAATGCATTGATTAATTGTAGGAATGGACTGATGAAGCTATCATTTGGAAACATGACATTGGAGATGAATATTTTCAACATTTGCAAGCAACCTGGAGATGATAATGATTTACAAGAAGTAGATCATATTGATGAATTAGTTTATGATCAACTTGAATCTACTTTAAGTAAAAATGAATTGGATGAAACTGAAGATTTGCAAATGATTTATTCTGAGGAAGAAATCACGGATGAAACAAGCACCAAAAATGTTGATGCAAATCTTTTGTCAACAGTGACAACAGATTCGACATCTGACATCACACCAATCGATGATTACTTTCCTAACAAATCCTTACTTTCTCTTAGTTCAATGCCTTGGTATGATAAAAATATCAATTTTCTTGCTTTAGGAGATTTGCCAGCTGATTGGAGTACCCAAGACAAAGAAAAGTTTTTGAACGAAGTGAAGAGCTTTTATTGTGATGACCCTAACTTATTCAAATATTGTCCTGATCAAATATTTCAAAGATTCATTCCCGACAATGAGGTAAGTAGTGTCATTAAACTTTGTCATTCTGAAGCATGTGGAAGTTATTTCTCGTCAAAAAAGACTGCTGCAAAAATCTTTCAAAATGGATTTTATTGGCCCACCATGTTCAAGGACACACATGCATTCTGCAAAACTTGTGAAAATTGTCAAAAGATTGATACTGGTCAAAAAGTTTTGTTTTATAATTCTCAACTCTATGCAGTCCCTAGAGAGCTAAGACCAAGATGGAGCAATCCTTATGGGGCCTGTGATATTGAGAATTCAATGAATGACAATGATTTTAAGGAAAATGGACATCGTTTGAAAGCTCACTTTGATAATTTTCTTAATGAAAACGAATCAACTGGTTTGAATGATTTTGTAGATAAAGGTTGATTATTTTTTTTCTCACATTGTTTTTGTGTTTCTTTTTGAGTGATTTTTGCTAGTTTCTCTCACCCCGGTCAAATGGCGGATAACGGTACTCCGTGACTTAAGTCGGTTCTTTCAGTTTCCCACAATTACTGATATCTGTGTATATATCTGTGCAATTCTTTGAATCTCTCTTCCAATTCTCATTTGAAAATGGACACTAATCTTGAAAAATTGAAAAAGTATTTTCCCGCTCTGCCTCAGAATGCGATTACAAAAATTTACCGTGCTAGATGTGCAAGATTGAGATTATTAATGAATCATGGAATTCCTGAAGATATTCGTTGGTTGATTGAAGCAAAGGTCCGATTATCAGGTGAGTCCTCTAACTTCATTTCACACATGCCTGGAACAGGTAAAAGCACTTTTGCAAAGAAGCGTCGTGCAAAACGACTGGATGTCTGTCATCGATGTGCTAGATGGACTTGTAATACACAATGTCGTTCTTTAGGAATGGTATCTATAAACCGTGAAGATAAAATACAATTCATTAAGGATGGCCTGAGTGTGTATATATTTATGCAATTCTTTGAATCTTTCTTCCAATTCTCATTTGAAAATGGACATTAATCTTGAAAAATTGAAAAGGTATTTTCCCGCTTTGCCTCAAAATGAGATTACAAAAATTTATCGTGCTAGATGTGCAAGATTAAGGTTATTAATGAATCATGAAATTCGTGAAGATATTCATTGGTTGATTGAAGCAAAGGTTCGATTATTAGGTGAGTCCTCAAATTCCTTCATTTCATACATGCCTAGAACAGGTAAAAGCACTTTTGCAAAGAAATGTCATGCAAAACGACTGAAAGTCTGTCATCGATGTGCCAGATGGACTTGTAATGCACAATGTCGTTCTTTAGGAATGATATCTATAAACCGTGAGGATAAAATACAATTCATTAAGGATGGTCTGAGTAAGGAGTCTTTAGATAATCTTCTATTAACTCTTGAGACGCATCCTAGTGGAGATGTGCATCGTGCAATTCATGATTTATGGCTCTATTTTCATAAAGAACATGATTGATTTAGTCTTAGGAATCTGACTAAAAAAGACGTTGTTTGCCAGTTTTTAAGAAAACTGGATGGGAAGCCTATCCCCGACTCATAGAGGACGTTTAAGCCGTTCTTGTACGTAAAACCAAGGGAAGATGTGAGCCACAATCACAACTACCTATACATACACATACTTTTTTCAAAAATAAATAAATAAATAAATAAAGAGAGAGAGAGAGAGAGTGTGTGAGACTTCAGCTAGCCTACACATAGGTGGTATGATTGTCCTTTTAATTTCTCATCTATAAAATCCTCTCTTCCTTCCTTTCATTTCTACTCAACCCATACATTCAATAAATATAGAAGTGTGTAGAAATGGTAAGTTCCTCAAGTCATCACATAAGAAATATTTGTGTTTTTGGTGGATCTAGTCCTAGGAAAGAAAAGGAGTTTTTAGAATCAACAAATCATCTTGGTCAGGTGCTAGCTGAGAGAAAGATTCATTTAGTGTATGGAGGAGGCAGTCTTGAGTTAATGGGAGGTGTGTCAATAGGTGTATTTTTAGAAGGTAGTCAAGTTTTGGGGGGTTGTCCTCGAAGCTTTAGCACAAGGGGACATCATTCGAAAAATAATTGGAGAGGAACTACAGGTCTCCATAATGTCTGCTCGAATGAATGCAATGTTTAACCATGATGATGCCTTCATTGCCTTACTAGGTGGTCTAGGCACATTAGAAGAGATATTTCATATTTCCTCTTGGGCTTAACTGTACATTCACCATAAACCCATAGGTTTGTTAAATGTTAATGGTTATTATGATAAGTTGTTGTCTTTTCTTGATCATGCTGTGGAACAACAATTTCTAACATCTTGTGCACAATAAATCATTATCTCTGCTGCTACTACTGAATAATTGATTGACCAATTACAATCTTTCATTCCTGTAATTGATCCCTCCATGAGTCGCATAAATTGGTCATCTAAGGAAAGCCGTAAAAAGCTTAGATTGGATTTGAGCATTCATTTGTGAATTTTTTTTGTCCTTTTATTTTATTATTGTGTTTTGTTATTTCTTATTTTTGTTTAAATGTGTTTTAGGTTTGTCAGTATTCGTTATTTCAAGTGATATCTTCTATACTTTATCTTTCTACCTTAGAACATTGAGGACATGTCTCGTTTTGGTTAGGGAGAGAGGGTAGTCGCTGATTAGTACTTAAAAGTGCATTTTTATCAAGGTTTTATATCATCATTTTGCACTTGAAGTATCAATAACTCCTTAACTAAAGCATGTTTTATAATAATATATCTAATAATATAAGATACCTTTAATTTTTGGTAAATGTTCATTTTAAATGCAGGCCTATCACATAAATGAAAGGATTGATTGATGAATTTAAGAACTGAAATTGAAAGGATAAAGAGATGGCCAAACTTAGAAAAGAGATGTCGGCGCAATCCAAACCAGAACACTATTCGGTAATTGGGTCATATCTGAAGCTATAGATCTCAGATTTAGGTCTCCTTTATATGGATGGAAAGGTAAGACATAGGCCTACAACTTTTATATGGAGCCCAAGATCTAAAAAGGCCATTTTCAAGTACAAATTATAGCAACAACAAAGAAGCCCGAATTTGTCCTCCAGCCCGAGCACTGTTTAGTATTTTGGCCATATCTGGAGTTCTAGAAGTCAAAATGAGCTGAATGTTTGACACAAGAAAGCTGAGACAATTATCTACAACTTTCATGTTTTCAAGTGGCTCCAATTTTGACGTTATCAATGACGTTTTGGGCAGACAAGATAAGATAAGGATTGTCACCAAGTCAAGAGTTGGCCACCCACTCATCAATTAGTCATCAAATCAATAGTTCCCAATTTTGGCCTATAAAACGAGGCATTTGCCATGCATTTAGGCATCTTGGTGTCCAGATCAAGATCATGCTCTTGCTTTCTCTCTTTATATTTTTTTGTAATGTTTATGCTTTGCTTTCATTAATATCAAGTTTATGCCTTTCATTTCCTTTCATTTACTTAGCTAACTTTTATCTTATTTATGTTCTTATTTTGTTTATTTATTTTTCTTTCTTTCATTATGTTTAGCTAAGTTTATTATGTCAAGGTGAAAAAGTTACACTAATGATGTAAGAATAAGTGTAGTGTAAACTTAATATGGACTTTAATGTTTGATACTAACACGTTTTATATTTGTTATTTTGTTCACTCTTTAATACTTTGCTTGTTAAATGACTAATCTTGAGTTATGTTGTATAACAATTGGTACAACAAATGCTTGCCACTTTCATAGCCCATACTGTATGGTATAACCGACACCTGAGCTATAAAAGGAACTTGATTCATTGTTAACATAAGTTATAATCATGAATGCTTGACGAGATTTACAAGTACTAGCATTAATCGAATAAGATGACTAATGTAATCATGTTAACAATCTATAATCTGATTGGAATCTCCTTTGTGTGTGGTTTCCAGTTGAATAATAAGAGTTTATACTATACTTGTTTGACATACCATTAGTGGAACCTCTAACCTTGACATTTATTATTATCATTGTTTAATCTTTACGTTAATATTCCATCTCAAAGTTCTCATCTTCTTCTTCTTCTTCATCTTCTTCTTTATTATTATTATTATTATTATTATTATTATTATTATTACTACTACTACTACTATTACTACTACTATTATTAG
>NW_011500041.1:0-2911 GCF_000495115.2 Populus euphratica | reverse complement strand
TTATTATTATTATTATTATTATTATTGCTGTTATTACTATTATTATTATTATTGTTGTTGTTGTTGTTCTTGTTATTGTTGTTGTTGTTGTTCTTGTTATTGTTGTTGTATTATTGTTATTTATAATTTGTACAATTAACCTCCTTGTGGTTCGACCCCGGTCTTGCCGGGTTATTTATTACTTCGACACTCCTGCACTTAGGAGAAGACATTAATCTTTTAGTCGTGTCAAGTTTTTGGCGCCGTTGCCGGGGAGGTAAGTTTTGTATAAATTATAATTTTTATTTTTTTTCTCTTTTCACTTTTCTTGTATATAACTTTGTTTCTTTTCTCTTGTTTCTTCTTCTTTTGTTTTCTTTTTCCTTTTATTCTATTCCTACACGTGCATGAGAGTGTGGTCACGTATATCAAGTGGTAGACTTTGTAGGGTATCCTCATCATTTTCAGAAAATATGGCCGAAGAAGATAATCAATCACTTCATAATGAGAATAATGAGAATAACCGTGCTAGAACACTTAGAGACCACATGAATCCCACAAGAACAAGTTCACCATCATGCATAGTTTTTCCTCCCGGTGCATCTCATTTTAATTTTAAACCAGGTATTATTCAACTTTTACCTTCTTTTCATGACTTAAAATTAGAAAATCCATACTTGCATTTAAGGGAATTTGAGGAGGTCTGCAACACATATAATAATTTAAATTGTAGCATGAACACCATCAGATTAAAGCTTTTTTCTTTTTCATTAAAAGATAAAGCTAAAACATGGCTACAAAATTTGAGACCAGGATCCATTCGTGCTTGGGATGAAATGCAACAACAGTTTTTAAAGAAGTTTTTCCCATCTCATCGAACAAACTCTTTTAAAAGACAAATCACCACTTTCACTAAAAAACCAGGAGAAACATTTTACCAATGTTGGGATAGGTATCGAGAGTTGCTTAGTACTTGCCCTCATCATGGTTTTGAAACATGAAGATTGGTTTCACATTTTTATGAAGGGTTAACACCTACAGATAGGCAAATGGTTTAATTGATGTGCAATGGAACTTTTGAAGATAAAGACCCTGATGAAGCAATTGAGTACTTAGACTTGTTAGCTGAAAATGCTCAAAATTGGGACACTGCAGGTACTTATGAGGCACCAAGTAAGACTCAACCTCATACATCTAGTGGAGGTATGTACAACCTTAGGGAAGATCATGACCTCCAAGCCAAGTTTGCATCTTTAGCTAGAAAAGTAGAGGCACTAGAATTGAAAAAAAGTGGTCAATTAAAATCTGTTGAAAACATTGTGTGTCAAATATGTGAAACAAATAAACACTCAACCAACGATTGTCCAACCTTGCCTTCTTTTAAGGAATGTCTCCATGAACAAGCCCATGCTTTAAACAGTTTCCAAAGGGCCAACCACAACCCATACTCACAAACATACAACCCTGGTTGGAGAAATCACCTAAATTTTAGTTGGAAGAGTGAGAACAACAATGCACAAACTTCACTACCACCATTTTAAGCACACCACAATTTCCAAAGTTCTCATGGATATGCACCTCCTTATGCTCCACCTCTTAGAAGAAATCTTGAGGAAACATTACATGCATTCATTAAAAAGCAAGAGACAATCAATACTCAACTTGCTCAAAGCATGACAAATTTTAAAGATACTCTTGCAAAATTGACATCTGCTCTTAGTTTCCAAGAGAAAGGTAAGTTTCCATCTCAACCACAACAAAATCCCAAGGGGCAATACAATGCAAATGCAAGTAGTTTCGGAAGCCAACACATGGATCAAGTCAAATCAGTCACTACTCTTCGTAGTGGTAAGGTTATTGAAAAACTCACTCTTGAACCTTGTGAGAAAGATGATGAGTCAATCTCTAAGGGTAAAGAAGGGGTTGAATCTGAAAATTGTAAAGAAACGACTGATTCCCCACCAGCACTTCCATTTCTTCATGCCATGATCAAATAAAGGAAAGTAAATCACAACTCTGAAATTTTTAAAACTTTCAAACAGGTAAGAATCAATATACCTTTGCTGGATGCTATTAAACAGATTCCTTTCTATGCTAAATTTTTGAAAGATCTATGCACTGTGAAGAGGAAACTGAATGTGAAAAAGAAAGCCTTTTTAGCCAAACAAGTAAATGGTATTCTTCAGAACAATAATGCTTTGAAATATAAAGACCCTGGTTGTCCTACAATTTCTTGCTTTATTGGAGAACATAAAATTGAAAGAGCTTTACTTGATCTTGGAGCTAGTGTGAATTTACTTCAATATTCAATTTTTCAAAGTCTAAATCTAGGTGAGTTAAAATCAACTTCTGTAACTCTATTACTTGTCGATAGATCTGTAAAAGTACCTAGAGGAATAGTCGAAGATGTGTTAGTACAAGTCGATAAATTTATTTATCCTGTGGATTTTGTTATCTTGGACACGGAACCTGTTGAAGCATGTAATTCATTTCATGTTATTTTAGGATGTCCTCTTCTTGCAACTTCTAATGCATTGATTAATTGTAGGAATGGACTGATGAAGCTATCATCTAGAAACATGACATTGGAGATGAATATTTTCAACATTTGCAAGCAACCTAGAGATGATAATGATTTACAAGAAGTATAACATATTGACGAATTAGTTTATGATCAACTTAAATCTATTTTAAGTAAAAATAAGTTGGATGAATCTGAAGATTTGCAAATGATTTATTTTGAGGAAGAAATCACGGATTAAAAACACACCAAAAATGTTGATGCGGATCTTTTGTCAAAAGTGACAACAAATTCAACATCTGACATCACACCAATCGATGATTACTTTCCTAACGAATCCTTACTCTCTTTTAGTCCAATGCCTTGGTATGATAAAAATATCAATTTTCTTGCTTTAGGAGATTTGCCAGT
>NW_011499854.1:3096820-3217468 GCF_000495115.2 Populus euphratica | reverse complement strand
ACACGAAGCGGACATTTAATTCTTTTTTAATGGTATCCCTGATTTCAATCTACAATTATTTACATTACCATTTTAAAACTCAACTAGACTTGGCAAGTGGACCAATGACTAGATGATTTTGAGTTTATTACAAATTAGTTTTCAATAAAATAAAGAATTGATTTGGTGAAATTGAAGTTAACTTATAATTTAATTAGGCTGGAAGAAACCTAGTTTAACGAAAAATATATAAACACAAACATGATATTACCAATCACGCTATTGCTATGATTTAATTTAAAAATTTCTTGAATGTTAAAAAATGTATTTAAATCATAAAAAATATAGGCCAAATGTAAAAAATCTTGAGTTGAATTTTTATTTAGTGTGAATTTTAAATTAAATTATATAATAATTTTTTGATATAATATTATCAACTGGCTATGTTTAAAGAAAAAAAAAATAAAGGAAAAAAAAGCAAAATTCACCATAATAAACTCACTAAATCCATGACTTATGTTATAGAATCCACTTAATTGAATTAATCTTTTATTTTATTATATGATAAAAAATATAAATATTAATGCAAATTCATCTCAATACTTAATTATAAAATTCAATAAAAAAATAATATTAAAGGATAAAATTAAAAGAAAAAAAAACCAAACATTTAAAAAAAAAAACAAAACAAATGAACTTGACTCTCAGTAGGGTTTTATATTGAACCATATGTGAGTTGTCCTAACATGTTTTTTATTAATTTTTTATTAATCGGATAGATCTAAAAAGAACAAAATAAAAGAAAATCAAGTTTATCTCAGTTAATCAACAACAAAGTTATGGAATCCACTTAATTAAATTAATTTTTTATATGATAAAAAAATATAAATATTTATTTATAATTAATTTAATATTAAATTATAAAATTCAATAAAAAAACCATATATTAAAAAAAAATACAAAAAATTAAAAAAAACTAAATGCTCAATTAAAAAAATCCATGGACTATTATAAAACAACTCGTGCATAGACATCTTTTTTTATAAAACTAGAAAAAAAAACTAAGAGATAAAAAGAGGAGAAAAAATTAAATGCTCAATTCAAAAAGTCATAGGTCTATTGTAAGATAGCCTGTATGTATGGGCAGAGTTACGTCTACATAAATAGATTTTTTTAGTTTTTAAAAAAATTATGTGACTTGTTGTCGATTGCATAACAAAAAAATATTATCCACACTAAAATGATCTTCAACACAAGAGTGCTATGTATCAGCAGTCAACTAAATCACTAAACATATTTGTTAACAATTTATTAAAATCATATATTTGATGAGCTCAAATAAAATAAATAAAAAATTCAAAATAAATTAAAAAAATCCTCCAAATTGGTTGAAAAACACTCTCAAGAAGGCTACTAAGCTCGAGTCTAATATATAGCTAAGGATTAAAAAAATAAGCTCAGACATGGTAAATCAAGCCCATATCAAGTGTCATTTGTCATGCTAGGTCCTAGTCATTAAGATTAGTACCTTAGTAAGGTATTAAGCCAATGATTATCATTTGGTTGGACATACTATTTATGAGAGATGCTAGGTATGTATCTTTTTACACTTGAAATGCATACCTTGAACCTGGCATGCATGAATTTAAACAATATATCTAGATTTATCTTTCACTTTTAAAAGACTTGAATACCTTGTCTAAACCCAACTCTAATTATAAAGTTTTTTTAGGATCCCTTGCAAGTCTTCCAGTATTTTTTTATTGATCCTATATATATTATTTTAATTATAATATAATTTAAAATATCACAATAATAAAATTATATTTTTATTATTTTTATTTTATAAAATGACAAAACTCATAAATTATAAATACATCATGAATACTTCAAATTCAAGGCCCACACGAATCTTTTTATTCTTAATATGCTTTATATATATAGAGAGAGAGAGTTGATATTTTTAAAATATCATTATACCTTTTTTTTCCTACTAATTTATTGACTTTACTATCATAAATTCTTATATCCGTCAAATAAATTTTTTTGAAAGTATGTATCAATTGAAGCAGACTGGTAAAACCAAATTTGAACAAGAAAAAGGTGTAAAAAGAAACTTAACCTAACCCTTTAGCATTTTTCCCTTAGGTCGCCCCTCACCCTACCCTCCCTCTCGTTCTGTCCTCTGGATTCACGGTTAACCTGACCCTAAACCCCTTTTGTGCTGATCAGCACTGAATCCTCTTGACTAGCTCCCAAACAGTCCATGAAGTTTGCTACTCTATCCCCCCTTCCATGGACTGGGGCACGCTGCAGTTCCAGTTACCATCCTTCTAAGCAAAAGAATAAACTGCATCAATGCAAAGCAGGGGTAAAAGCTTGGTGCATCAACTCATGGAAATACGGCCCAGCCTGCTTAGCAAGCATTAAACATTGTCTAATGGCACAAATCTCTCCATTCATTCTGGAACCAACACAGCTGGAGGATCAGAACCTTTCCACCCTCCAAGTTGATCAACATCTCGTAGCAACATCACAACTACAAATTTTGAACTACAATCTTCAGTGTCTTCTTAGTTAGGTTTCTGATCATCAGAACAAGGAAAATGCCGAAGGGACTCCTCTAAATCCCTCGCCATGTGATTATTCCGTTGGCAATGGTCAATAATCATCTAGATCAAACCAAACCAAAATTAAACATCGTATACCAGTCATCCATCAACAGTATAATATAGGAACATCTTTAACACCTTGATTATCAGGATAATTAACTTGATCAATTTGGTAGATCATTTCAGATTAGGGGAGTACCAAAAAAAAATTCCCGAAGGAGGAAAAAACGCAGAAATGGAAGCGCACAACACTATTCAAATATTAGCGAAAACAGTCCCCCAGAGATTCACGTGTAAATCATTCCATCATCAATGCACAACTTCACACAGATCAGGAATTAACATAAAACCCTTAATCCTTATCCCTTCGAGCACAAAATAAAAGGACTTTGAGGATCAGTAAGACTGAATGACATCCCATGAACTCCATTATACATCCATTGACTTGTAAACTCGATCACAACCAGAAAGCTCCCAACATTTATACAGTAAAAAACACAGGCATCCCAAAATTGGATGGAACAGAACCATTGTAGAAACAACAAAACTAGGAAGCTTGTAAGGCTAACATCAATGGACACACAATTCATGTTCTTAATTACCACCAAAAGATGGGTTATCAATTCTTGTACTGTTGGATTAAATAACAGTCAAGAAAGCCCACCTTGCGCAATAGATCATTGATGGCTAATTTCCCATTTATCCATCAAATCTAAGTATAAAAAAAGACTTTGAATGATAACGAATATAAACAAATTGAAAGCACAACAAAAGGGGAAAACAATCAACCAACCACAATTCAATTATTGAACAACTTTATTAGATGCTCTTGATCCATTCATTAAACAAAAAAATTACAACCAAAAGGGTGGGGGAAATTTACACACTAATTAGAGAACCATTATCATTATTACTACTACTGGGATCTAAAACAGGAGAGTTAGAAGGATCCAAATTGAGTAAAAACACAGATCTAGCAGCCACAAGCCTCTTCCTCTTAAGAGAACAAGCAGGTCCCCGAATCTTGCTCATGAGAAAACAAGGGACTTGTTCGAGATCAAGAATTGAAGAGATCTGTTGTGGGGTTGTAGGGATTGAGTCAAATTGATGGACAGATAACCGTGTTAGCGAGCTGATCTTGGAATCCCTGAGTTGAGCAAGCGCACCAGGTTTCAAGTATCTGTAAAAGTTGGACTCGTGATTTCTTCTCTTTTTTGTGGCAATGGATCTCGAAATGGTGGTGGGTTTCATTGTGTTTGGATGGGAAGGGAGAAGAGAAGATATTTAGATACAGAGAGAGGGTGGGGATGGAGTGGGGATGGTCGGGGGTTAGGGTTTGGTGTTTTAATAAGGGGTGTGTTTGGGAGGCGGGAAAATGAGGGAGGGAAAATGTGGGGGTAAGATGTGTTAGGGTTTTGAAAAGTGCGTGGCGGGATAGGCATTGTAGGTGGGAGATTGTGACATGTTGATGTTTCTGACGAAGGATATTTGAGGACAGATTTTCTAGGATTTGACTAGTATACAATATTCATTGTATGCGTGTATTGACCAAGGTCAGCAATTTCATTTTTTTTTATATATTTTTAATAATGGAGCAAAATTTGCAAATTAAATTTAAAATAGAAACAATTTTTTTTAAAAAAATCCAGCCAAGAGTAGGAATCCGCACTACCCTTCATGAATTTTTAATCCTATTCCACATTTATTATCATGTTTACAAGTATAAATAATTTTAGTTTAAAATCATGTATATAAAATAGATTAGAATATTAAGTAATGTTTGAAAGGGTGTAAGAATTGTATTTTAAAGTATTTTTTATTTAAAAAAATAATATTTTTAAAAAATATTTTTGACATCAATATATTAAAATGATTTACAAATATTAAAAATTAATTTTAAATAAATAAAATTATAAAATATAATTTCAACTACAAAAACAAAAAACTTTTAAATCGCTTTAGATTTCTCGATTGCTATGTTATATTATGTTAGATAGTGGTCGAAATAATTAAAATGGATTCAAAGATCAGTTGCTATTTTTAAATATTTCTCACTATATTTGCTGTCAAGATATTTTTCAATATTCTGTGCTATCACTATATTTTTAAAGATCGGTTGTTAGGTCTCACTGATGAAAGATTCTTATCCACCAATTAATATCAAAATATCCACACCAATCAGATAAAAATATTTTATTTTTATTCAAAAAATGGAAATCTTAACATGTAGAGAAGCAAACTTTGTGTGTATTTAGCATTGTGCATTTCAATTTTTTTTTTGTCTGAAAAGGAATTAAATTGAAGCCCTGTCTTTTATGTATTTTTTATAGTTTTAATTTGTCTGTGTTAAAAATAAATTAAAAAAATCTGGAAAAGGGATCAATTTAATGCATTCATAGTTGAAAATCACTGTTCCACTACTCTATCAAATACACTAAGTTACACAAGAGCGCGCGTGTATATATATAAAATTTAGATAACATTAGTGTATTAACCTGCTATTCACAACAAGTTGATAATATTTAAAAAAAAAAGATTTAGGTTTAGCAATTATATTTTTTTGGTTTTAATACTATGTCTGAGTATAATAAATATGTAATATTTTTTTTTAAAAAAGATTTAGGTTAAGCAATTATATTTTTTTGGTTTTAATACTATGTCTGAGTATAATAAATATGTTTAATTCAGCATCAAATGGCTGGCAACCATGTTATTTTATAATGTCGGACTCTAATAAATCCGAATGAACCATTCCATCCCCAACTATTTTTTTAATATTAAATGTATTTCACGACAAACTCAATCCAATTGCATACATAACAAGTTTTTTCTATAAGTAAAATTATATTTTTATACTGCTTCAATGCATAATAATTTATACTTTGATAAACAATAAAAACCCTATACTATTTGTCTTTCTTTATAATATTCAATCTATATTATTATCCACCAATCAATATCAAAGTATCCACACCAATCAAATATAAATACTCTATTCTTATTCAAAAATAAAATAAAATAAAATCCTAACATGCAGAGAAGCTTAAAAAACACCTGAAAAAAATATTATCCACCTTACTATCAAATACAAGCTTCTAAGAGAGAGACTCGACCTCCAGTCACAAGGGGAAGGATAAAAAAACTTACACAAAGAATCTAATTTAGATATCACTATATAGACTGTCACCTTATGACATGCACGCGAAGCTATAATATCTGGAAAAAACAGATAATCTAGGAAGATGCATTCAGGTAGGAGAAACAAAGGTAAAAAAGGTTTCCGCAATGGGTGTTGGTGTTGCTAAAGCGTGGGAATAATTACGCAAAATATAAAAAGCATGTATGACAGTGATTGATAGAGTGGCGCCATCTCTTCAATGCAAAAGTGAGGACACCGCTCTCATGGCATGGAGCTAGTTTTTTTTTCTAATTATTATTAAGATGACAGTTTAATTAACTTATATATATTTTAATTAATTTTATTAGTATTAAAATTAATAATTATATAAATTTTTTAACAGTTATTATATTGACTCGAACCTAAAACAATAAAATAAACAAATTTTTTGATTCTAAGTTTTTACCGTTTAGTCTGTTACTAGATGATTTGAAGCTAGTTTTTTTATTTCAAAGAATAGGCGATATAAGCTATTGAATCGACCCATCTTGTTTTCAACGGCTCATTGATTTTTTTATTTTTTTAATACAAGTGCCATGCATTATAATGTAATTATGATCAAGCATCTTGGCCTCATTTTCACTTGCAAGCAAAAGGGCTTATTAAGATTACAATCACCTGGTCAAATCGCTAGAAAAAGTAACAAGCAATTGTTTTAGGACAAAAAATAATATTGATTTAATGGTGATTAATTGTGAGCAAAAATTCAGGGTAATTATCATCCGCCGGGGGGGGTGTGGGTGAGAAAAATAGATTTAAGTCTATTTTGATTTCAATGCACATGATCAATCCAAGATGAGAGTTTTTGGCTCCTGCTGGCCAAAGGAAAAGGGGCGTCTTGTAAACCCCCGTATGCACAAGTTTTCTAGGGGTGTTTTATTGTTTTATTAACGTTTATTAAATATTAAATATGTAGTAGGTTCATGAAAGGCACATCTGGTTTGAGCACCCCGTTAGATATCTAGAATGTAATCCAACCCAACCAATAGGGCATCAGTTGGCTCGTTTTATATATAGCTACAAATCGCAAAGCTTGAACACAAACCACACCTAGCCATCAGAGGCCGTTTGGTAACATTTTCTGTTTTTGTATTTTAGTTTATTAATTTTCTTTTTCTCTTTTTTTTTAAAAAAACTTGAATACTTGTTTGTTTAACTAAGTATTTCTATAAAAATATAATTAGTTTCCGAAATCAAGTTGACTCAACCTCGACTTAACACCTTAGTGCTGTATACTCGGTCTCAGTTGGATCTTCGGGTTTCATACTTGACTCCGCCCCATCTCGATGGCCCCAAACCTGGATGCCTCAGACTCAATGTCGAATTAAACCCTGGTGATTCAAACCTGGTCACATCCAGGGCCTAATCCTGATTCCAGCCCCCTTGATCCCGGTTCAAACCTTGAGTGCCCCAGATTCACCCATCAATGGTTCAAAACTCGACCTTGGTTTGCACCCAACATTATCTCGATACAACTGAAACATCACTTGCAATGACCACCTCACCCGTCCCTATAAAGTTTGAGTGAGTTTGCGTGCCAACTGAACTCGTAAAAATCACTTGCAATGCACTAAAAACAGGGGATCAAATCTGGTTGCACCAGAAACAGGGGAAATCATGAAGGACGACGGGCATAGGCTTCTAAGCGACACAAAGAAACGAAACCAATACCAGACATCAGTATTCGCGCATAACAGTCAAGGAGCCAACTGCAAATGTAGTGACCGCAACAATCCAGACCTCAATTCACATTGCCATATATATCAAGCACCCTCGTTATCCTTATCCAAATAAAATTGACGATTAACTCATGCTGTCATCTAATCAAATCAAAGGACCGGTGACAACCTCACCCTCGTTCTGAACCAAAAATAATTAATGGATGCTATAATTGAGAGAAAAATATCAACCTTAAACACCATGGATCGGTGAGTGGTATTAGAGTAGAAGGATGTCAACCTAGGTGCTAGATTTGAAAGGCGCACATCAACAAAAAATTGTCCTGAAAATTTTCAAGAAAATATTCAGACAAGCATTAAAACATGCAAGATATTGCAAATCCATTCAAAATAGCATTTAAAAATCCAAACCAAAACTTGGAAAGAAATCCAAAACAAACATAGCTATCCTCACGGAAATACGACAAGCATTTTTTAACTACAGACTATACCAAAGAAAAACATTGTCTCGTAATACCCTCAATGGAATCCCAGGCAACACCAGAATCATTCTTGATGAATATCAGTGATGAGAACCTTGCTAGTAGGCTTTGCCAAGAGATCTGTGTACTCTTGGAATGGAGATCTTACAAAGCGGGTCTCCTTCCAAAAGTCAGGTGTAAGGAACCCATAAGTCTTCAGCAAGCAGTCAAACGTTGCCTGCAGATGAATAAAGGTTAGATATCCACACAAATACACACCCTTAATCCTATGGATACTAACACCCAACAACTATAGCAAGAGAAAAAACAACCAATCAAGCAGTGAAGCACAGAAGAGGGTTACATAAAATAAGTACCTAACAAGCTCAATGCAAATATTTAGGAGCACCAAAGTTTCAACATCAAACAGAAGTCAATAAACAAGTAGGCAAGTAGTAGACATTCCAACTCACAAAACCTAATTGAAAGGACCCCCAAGGATCAACAAGAGATACCCACAATAACAGTACCAAATTGCAATACATTATAGCCACTCAAGGTAAAGAAGCTAAACCCAAAACAAACAAACGGGTTTGCATTCCCCTTCAATGCAGTTACCCTATCCATCTCCCCAATCTTGACGAACCACCTTAATATCAGGAGAGAGAAAAAAAACCACTTCACAATGATAACCCCAAACAAGATAACAAGGTCAGGCAGGAAAGAGATAAAAAGTGCAGATTATGTTTGCTTTAGCTTCCAACAAATGTAAATCATTCAATAATAAATTTAACACAAGCAAGCCCATGACAACAGAAAAAAATGGACCAACAGTGAAGACAACTTCTTGGTAAAAAAGAATGCCTCAGTTTTCTCAACATACAAATCCATTACTATTCTTGAAAATTAAGACCGAAAGAGTAAGCAGAATTCCTCAGATCAAAACATTTCCACAGCAACAATTAACATAATCTTTTAAATTTAAAAACTAACAGCCACTCACTCACTCACTCACACTGACATGATTGAAAATCCTGTAGATTAAGCAACTTCATCATCATTAAGACAATTCTCTGCCACCATGATTAAGACATCAAACCAATATAAAACAAGCAATCACACATCCATAATTAACATTGACAATATACACATCTCTTAATCACAGCAATAAATCACTTCAAATTTACCCAATGAAACTAACATGACCAACCCTATTTCGAAACAACAAAATAAAACCCACGTCAGAGTTCTAAATAAAAAACAAACCTTGACGAAGTTTCCAAGAGTCTTGGTAGATCCTCTGGATGATGTGAAAACATCATCAATCCCGGCAAACTGAAGCACCTTCTTTGGAACCCTAGCAGCAACGATCCCAGCTCCACGAGGGGCAGGAACCATTCTCACAGTTACACTTCCACACTTCCCTGTAACCTTACAAGGCACAGTATGTGGCTTTCCGATCTTGTTTCCCCAGTACCCTCTTCTCACAGGAATAATCGACAGTTTAGCCAGAATAATAGCCCCGCGAATGGCAGTAGCCACCTCTTTAGCACACTTCACACCCAACCCAACATGTCCATTACAATCGCCAACTACAACAAAGGCCTTGAACCGGGTTCGCTGACCGGCTCTGGTTTGTTTTTGAACTGGGGTGATTTTCATCACCTCATCTTTCAAACCAGGGCCAATGAGAGTGTCAATGATTTGATACTCCTTGATGGGCAGGGAGTGAAGGTAGATTTGTTCCACGGAGGATATTTTTCCGTCTTTCACAAGGCGGCTTAGTTTGGTGACGGGAACCCATTTTTCTTCTTCCTCTTTGCGTCCCCCGCGGCGGCGGCCTCGGCCACCACGGTCTCCCCGTCCACCACGGCCACCGAAACCACGGCCGAAGGAACCACGTTCTGCGGGGGGCCGCTCTGCCATGATTGCTGGTTCTGTTAAACGATCGAAATTAGGGTTTCGAGAGAGAGGCAGATGCGGAAGGAGTGTTGAGAAGAAGGGTTTTATAAGAGAAGGGGAGAGCTAGGGTTAGTGAGTGAGAGGTTAATGTTTGAGGTAGTTGCTAAACTTTTCCGTTTTAATTATTTTGGTACCTCAAATTAAATCTTGTTTAATTGAGTTCTTGAACTACATGTGGAATTGGAAATTTTATTTTTATACTGATATTTGTTTGGTATTCTAGAGTTGCTCTAAAATTCAAAACATTTTGCAAAATCGGATCCTCCATTGTTCGTTCCACCTCATGAAGATCAATTTTTCAGTAAAAATCATCATTTCAAACGAGCCCTTCTATTTGTGATAAAAATAACGATCATTTAATTATATTAAATTCAAGAAAAATAAAATAGTAAAATCCATGGAAAATTCGAATACCTTATTATAATTATATTATTGCTGATTTATTAAAATAGTTTCCTTTGTTTCCTTATATATATATATAAGAAAGATTTAAATTTTCTCACATGATTTTAATTAAAAAAAGCATAAAAAAATAGATTTGGAGAGAAGAAGTAGAGTCAAAATAAAGTTTTAACTCAATTTAATTACGATAAATTATAGTATGGAATTGTTTACAAATATTCTCTTACCAATTGGGTCCTTTAAAGTCCCCGAGATACAAGCTGCTGCTGGCATGGATCAATAGTTCGAGACCAGTGAGCTTGACGATGATCCAAACATGGTCTTGGGCAAAATTCATCAGATTATGGCCCTCCTCATAGCTACGTTTGGGCTTCTCTATTGAGATGTGATTGTTTTGGGCCTCTGGTAAGTACATTAAGGCCCAATATATTATTTAAGCTCAATAGATCCGGGACCTGGCTGGAAGCCCAAGTACTCTTCTTTCCTTTCTATCTTTCCTTTTTCTTTTCTTTTCTTTTCTTTTCTTTTTTTCTTTTCTTTTTTTCTTGTTTTATTTACAATGACTTTTTTTTTTCTAAAGTATTCAATGTGGAATTAAAATTCATTTAGTAATGTAAGCATATAAGCCAAGCAGGGGAAATGGGTTAAATGATAGGCTTTCCAACGTTATTAAGAAAATAATTACTTTTCTCCATTGTAATTAGTTAATACAAGTCAAAATCCTTCAAATGATTATTATGGATTTTTAGTTTTTTTTATTTGATAAAAAAAAGGCTGGAACACGGGACTTTTTAAGATGATGGGTTGATCTAAAATAATAATAATAACTTTTATGTTGTTTAGTATTATTAGTGTTTGAGAGTACTGTAATTTTTGTTCTAGAACATATTTCAAAAATATGCTTTATTTTAAAAAAATTAGGCTAATGTAAAAAATAATTTAAAAAAAAAAACTATTTTAATGTATTTTTAAATAAAAAAACAACTCACAATATGTTTAATATTATAGTAGCTTTTTTTTTATCATATTATAGAAAAAAACTATTTGATTAGTCAAATAATTCTATTTTTACATTGAATTACACGGATAATTGCATATTAAATTTTGATTTTGTATAATTTAAAATAACTTATTTTTATATATTAAGATTTATTTTTTATTTATTTTGCATGCAAAATTCTATTTCACAATAATTTTAACAAGATATATATTTTTTAAATTAATTCTTTTATATATATATATATATATTTTAAATACGGTAACAAACACACACTAAAAGTCATATTTTTTACCTCTAACATTCCTCTCTTTCTAGACAGGGCATTAGCCCCACCTCCCACCCCTATATTTCACCTGTCCCGTTTGCTGGGATACCATTTATCTGGAAGTATATACTTGTTGGAGAACCTTCCAGAGAAGACATGTCATCAAGTCTCCATCTGTTTTTTTTTTTAATAACATTTTTTTTTAAAAAAAATCTTTAATATTAAAATAAAATTATTAAAAATTTTATCACTGGATTTCACCAAGTGAATTTCTTCCATAATAATAATATAAAAACTAGGTTTTGAGTCCAACCATAAATCAAATGGTAAGAAAAAGTCTACACGATGAATGACAGAATTTTAAGGATTCAGAGCACTCAAGGACTCCCCAGTTGTACTAACAGCCTAGGATCCTCCATGAACAACACGGAGAGGACACTTCTTAAGCATTGAAGTAGCAGGCTGTCCTTGGACCTGTTTACAGGAGAACTGCATCTCACCTTAAAAACGACAGAAATTATTGAATACGGCGAGCCTGTGGGCATCATTGAACATGCAAGCGAGTTTTCAAACTTCCTTTCAAGACAGATCTATAAATGGTTCTGGGGAAAATGAATTATGAGCATGCTATCAGCTCTATTTCTGTTCTTGTCACTCTCTGCATGTTACACATGGTGGGTATGAAGGCAAGTCAGGGCTGGGTCCCTGAGCCTGAAGGGTCACTATACAAGGACTTGACCATCTCAGGTGAACGGATTCTACCCATCAACATCTACTTTACTAGTTGACAAATTAGCCAACTGGGCACGGAGTGAATTTGACCTAAACTTCTCACACTTCCATGACATGATACTAGCAAGTAACTAAGGACAAACCGGGAAGGTTTCAAGAAGTAAGAAAAAGAAAGGGGCTCGTCTTGATGGCCAACATCAACATGTGATATCACAAAGGACAAATTGGGAAGAGAAATCAATAGATTTGGGATAGAAAATTCAATTTACAATCTGACACAGAGCTAGAAGTGCTTCTTGAACTTGTTCTCAATTCAAAGATTCAAGTAATGCTGCAGGGCCTTTTGGCCTTTCATCCATGTTTTACACCTCAAAAATCACACCAGCTTGAATAGTAAAGCCAAAGAAGTTAAAGAAATCATCATTATATAAAAGAAAAACAATCGCCATAAAGATGAACCAAGCTACCAAAAGTAGAAGTACAAAATGTTTCAATCCAGGAATACTATTTCAGTTACTACCATTGCCGCATTATTTACATCATATTATCATTTTTGTTGGTTTTAATCCTCACACAGCCTCTCAAGCTTCTCGTCTTCTTGTTTTCCTTGCCATTCGGGCAACCTTACTCACTGATACTAGTCTATTGCCTCGTCTTCCCATTTTCTTGATACTTCAGCTATATATTCTTCTACATTTCCCTATATGCCACTGTAACCCTCGTCTCTTTACCCCTCTTATGCTATATATATATATTCTGTTTATCCTCCCTTTTAACGTTCCCATTCCTTTTCACCGCAGTCAGCTACCTTTCTTTTTGCTCTGGCTTTAGACGCACATCTATTCTTTACCTAGTCCTACCGCTTGCTCTCATCTTGGTTGTGACTCTCTCCCTCTCTCTCTCTTTCATATTACACCAGCTGTTCGTATTCATATTTCCTTTCATGGGGACCTTAGAGGAAAGATTAAACGAGCAGTTGACACCAGTAGTCCAGCCGCCACCAGCAGTGGCGAAACCAAGCGGCAATACAAATCATTCGATCGAAACCCTTGTTGTTGTCTTAGCTGTGATCACTATAGCAGCTGTTATTGCAGGGATTCTTGCACGGTTATGCGGTGGGCGACACTTTGGCGGCAATGGAGAGCATGACATAGAAGGTTGGGTAGAGAGCAGATGTAGGAGTTGTATTGATGGTGGAATCCCCGCCCCGCCACCCCCGCCAGCAGAGGCAAAGCCAGCAGCGGCAGCGGCAGCAGAAGAGGCAAAGAAGTGAATATGGCCATAGAAGTGCAGAACTAAGGCATCATAGCAGAAAATATCTTGGAATATTATCACATATTAACATTGTTTTAGCTTAGTAGAGAGTGATTACGCTTTTACTGCTTCAGTGGAGTGCCATTCATCATCATATGCTAAGTATCATTTAACAGAACAATTAAAAGGGATGTCGAGTAATGATTTCAGCAGAAACTTAATAGAGTGTATGCCTTTTTATCTTCAATTAGACTGATCAGTTTGCAGTTTTCTAGGTTTCCTTTTCTCTTTCCATTAGACCGAGTCTATCTCTCGAGTTCGGTTAAAAGTTAGGCCATCCATGCCAGAACAAGGGGATTCATACGCACTTCATGGCGTAATGCACGCACCGGATTTTCCACTAACTTTCTGCAATAAATAAAGGGAAGCAACATCATAGCAAACAGAAGTAATGCAAACAATTTCACTGTAAAAGCAGAGAGAAACTTTTTCACAATCTGACCGTTGCTCTTTTAAAAGCTAAACCTCTTGCAAGCCATATTATATGCTTGCATTATAAAGCTTTTAGCGTGTGACCGTTGCTAGTTTTTCTAAAGAAATATTTATAAACAAAAGTAAAGCCATCAATTATGAGCGACTTTGAGTTTCTAATGAAACCATGACCTTTCTCCAACAGAACTTAAAATCAGGAACTCAATGCTGGAGTTCCAAACCCACTATTCTATTGCTTCAAGAGTCATTACCATTTCAAAATATAATTTAAAAATTATATCATCCTACATTCTTATATTTATATATGTGTAATGTGGTGTTGGCCTTCCTTACGTGTAGTGATAAGAAAGAAATTAAGTCTCGAAGTCCTAAAATTACAGTTCTAATTTTAACACCGTACTGAAATTAATATGATTTTTTTTTAATAGGAGCTAAATAGACCTAGCTAATTAAAATCAAATCAATTAAAAATTCTGAAACTTAATCAGTAATGGAAAAATTACTAGGAAAAATAAAGAAATTCCAAAAAACAACTTTCAGGTCTATTTGGATATGATCCCGGATCCAACTAGTGCTAATTGATCAACTCATAGATAAAAACCACATATATAGAATATATTTGTAAAATTTCAGCTTGATTTAATAATCAGATCCAAAACTATGCTCATCTTCCTAAGAAATCTCGTTTAACTCATCCAAACTTCTTATTAGATTTGAATTTGTTGATTCAGTCCATGAACAATCTGCTAAAATTTTCTTGTTACGCTTACTGCATCACCCAGTCACTCCTCAAATATAACGAACCAATTTCATTGAGAAACGGGAATTTCGCTATCCTGTGCTCGTGACCATTAACACCCTCCACAGCCTCCCCGAGCTACTTCGGGAGGTAATCTAACCCCCTTCTCGGACGATAAAATAATGGTATTTGTGACATAAAAGTTTGAAATAGTTAGATGTTAAGAACAATAGGAAACAAGGATTCCAATACCATGTTCAAGCTATCCATAAAGGGCAGGAAGTAGCAGCTAAAGAATAATATTCTCATTTCAGACAACATTTCTCATTTCTTACAACATATAAACGTCAGGG
This sequence comes from Populus euphratica, assembly GCF_000495115.2. Classification (NCBI taxonomy): domain Eukaryota; kingdom Viridiplantae; phylum Streptophyta; class Magnoliopsida; order Malpighiales; family Salicaceae; genus Populus; species Populus euphratica. Next base: position 3,202,360 of record NW_011499854.1, on the reverse strand, counting down.
AAGAGATGAACAGTATCATCTCCAACAGCCGACCTCTTTGGGATTGGGGCCACTAACTTATGAGGTGAATCAACTCAGGAGACTAATAAACTTGTCAAAAAATGTAAAGAATAACATAGAAATGAACCTATAATTATTTTCTGGTGAGACTATTCAGACCAGAACAGAACACTACACCAAGCAGAAGGCAAACACCTTTCAAGATTTTCTGATTGAGGATATCTTGATAAATCTTAAAAAATCTTATCCCCCTGGTTATGATTTTGTTCTATATTCAATCTACATGTTCCTCTAGCAGTTGATGCCGCACTGCTCAACGTCCGGCCCAGTCACCCTTGTTGTAAAAGGATCCACACGTACCCATAGCAAGGAGAAAATAGAGGCAAGGAGAACTGACCAGACAACAATGATAGTAGGTGTTCGGTTCTGGCGTCCCATCAGACCCTTGAGGAAAGGGTAAAGATGAATGATCACCCAGAAAGCAAAGAAAAGCTTGCCAAAGAGGGGACCCCAAGATTGATAACCACTGTTTATGGCGTAGGAGACTCCAGCAACCACTCCAACTAGATTGATTATGAGGAGAGTAGTTGGTGGGATAAGTAAAGTTGTCCACTTGAACATATATAGCTCGGTAAAATCACCATCTTCATCGGATGCTTTTGAAGTGACAGTAAAATTGGTATCTATTCCAGCAAGGACTTTCAGCAGGCCTTGGAAGACAGCAAATAGATGAGCTGACACACCTCCAATAACCCAGAACTGCTCATTTCTCCACCATTCATCAATCCCAACACCACTCCATCTCATTTCCAAAATACCAGTTGCAAAGATTGATAGAAAGAGGGATATGAACCAGATACTGGCGATGTTACTAATCTGCAATACAACAAAACACAAATCAGGCATGTGAACTCCCCGGAATATTACTTTTCAAGAGAAAACACAAAAGAATCGTCTTTTTTTTTTTGAGAAAACACAAAAGAATCGTCTCTCGTTTTTTTTTTCCTGTAGACAAGTTCTCGCAGTTCAATTCGAGTTAGAAAAGAAGAAAACTACATTATCATTCCGCAGTTAGCGACAAAAATATTACTCTCAGGCCAGGATCTCCTTGTTCCATAATGTCAATAGTTTCATACTTAACAAAAAGCAGAGACGGTGAATGCAACTATTTTCACCTGTGGAATAATGAACTTTCCAGTAAGAAGGCACACGGCTGGCAATGTACAATAGGCAAGAAGAGGAATAGCGGTGATTGGATAAATCGTGGTATTGATATATGCAAATCTCTCGAGCCATTTTAGCCTTCCACTATAGCCATACCATATAGGGCAGTGACGACTGAGAAGAATTTCAACTGAACCTAAAGCCCACCGAAGCACTTGATTTAGACGATCAGAAAGATTAATAGGAGCAGATCCTTTAAAGGCAGGACGCTTTGGCATGCAATAGATTGATCTCCAACCACGAGCATGCATCTTGAATCCTGTAAGGATATCTTCTGTAACTGAACCATAAATCCATCCTATCTGCAAAAAGAAAGAACAAAATGTTTATGAGGAACAAAAAATTAATGTGTCTACATAAGCTACAGGAAGGGATGCACATAAAGCTCCTTCTCTTCCATTTTTTTTTTTGGGGGTGAAGAAGTGAGAGTCTGTGGCTTGTGGTATATTCGTCCATTTTACAGCATAAAAAGAAATTGGTATCAGCACTGAGGGATGAAAAAGGGTTAACGTACTTCACTTCCCCAGTCTGTCTTGTCTTCATATCCACAGCTGATGACATGAATAGCTTCTTTTAGAAGAGACTCTGGGGTGGCAGATCCAGGAACACCGCCGTTCTCCATAAGGGTGGAAGCAACAAACACGGATGATTGACCAAATCTTTTCTCAAGTGTCATTTGAGACATGAGCAATGACTTTTCGTCATCGAATCCAGTACCTTTTGAAGAAAGTTACAGAATATCAGCATTGCAAGCACAGAGAAGAGGTAACTAAAAACTATCAGACAACAAACTACCATCTATTTAGCACAACTGAACACTTATTGGAAGTAACGTCTTTTACATGTCAATAAATCTTTAAACCCTATCCTGAGGACAAGTTTCAGCAAGATTATAGTCATTTAGGACATGAAAAGAAGTAAAATGATTTCAACCTAAATTATATCAAGTTTGAATCATTAAAGATAGAAGGAAGAACCCTATGTTTTTGGACATGTCACCAACTTATGTAAGTATATATTTATGTCTGAAGAATGAACATGTGACGGATCTGGTGCAAGTTGTATCCAAGGAAAAAGAAAAATCCATGCTTACCTTCAACCCCTTCTTCTATATCTTCTAAATTGAATACGGGCAAAGTAGGGTCATCATGCTTGCTCGATTTTTTCTTGCTTTCCTTTCTACTTGATCTTGAACTCTTCTTCCGGGATCCACCAAAGCATGAAGACAGAAATCCTGGTTTCTTATGCTTAGGCTTGAGAGGAGGCTCATAGCCATACAAGGCTGTTCTATTGAAAACACACCCTGTACCCACGTATACAGGGCCTTGGATTCCATCCAATCCTCTTAAATTTATCTACCATCGCATAAGCATCAACACAATATCAAGAAGAAAAAACATATATGAATTTCATTTTCTGTAACATGTAAAATGAATAGTTCTGCATGCCACATACATCATGAAACAATAAATGAGGACAAATTTGTGCCAAAGGTTGCAGTAAGTACTTACATCAAAGAAAACAGTGTTACGGTTGGCATATCGATCATTTCTATCAATCCCATCAAATCTCTGGGGAAACTGGACATAACACACTGTTCTTCCAAGATTAGGATCCATTAGAAAACACATAGCTTCTCTCAATGCCCTACTGTTGTTTATGTAATGATCACAATCAAGATTTAACAAGAAGGGCCCATTGGTGAGAACTGCTGAAACACGAACCTGTATGAGATACATGTTAGTTAGTAGTGAAACCTTAGCAGATTCCGATATTGATAATACTGAGAACTTACAAGTGCATTCATAGCACCAGCTTTCTTATGATGCTGAAAACCAGGACGCTTCTCACGAGACACATACACCAGTCTTGGAAGTTCATTACCCTCAGTATCAAGACCTCCACTATGGCCCAAGAAAACCTGCAAATTATAATGTAAATAGGATTAGACACCATAACATGTGTTGATGCCAACAAGAAAGTATGATCCAAGAGAACTATCGATAAAAAACAAAGGCTGCTTAAAACAGTCACTCCTGTGTTGTGATGCCCGGTTCACAATCAGCGAGTGGAATAGAAAGGTTATATGCAGAAGTATAAACAGAACTATCCAATTGCCAAGCAGAAATACATAGATCGCATAAGGAAAGAAAAAGCTAAACTTGAGATAAAGCCATTTACAGGAGTGCAGTACATGAGAACATCCCGACATTGTGGATTTTGTGCGGGTAGTAGTTATCCTATAAGAAGGCATTTCCTACTGAGGAATATCCTAGTTTAGTTTGAAAATGGACAAACCTGGATCATTCCTGGATGATCTCTGGTATTATTTCCAGGCCAAGGCGTACCGTCTTGCATGACCCATCCTTCATCAGGAACCTTTTGTGCCTTTGCAACAAGCCCATTGACACGAACTTTAAACTCTTCATATTCTCTCTGCAAGAAAGTCATTAGGAGTAGGACGAGTAATATACATGCTAAGTTTATGAGTAACAAAATCATTCAATAGAACCTCAATTTCCTACCTTCATAGCTCTGCGTTCTTTAACAAATGCCGGATGAACCTTGTCTTTTAAGTAGTCAATCTTTTGAGCGAAGTACCATTCTGGAGCTCGCGGCTCAATATCATATTTCTTGCAGAAAGGAACCCATTTTCTAGCAAATTCAGACGTTTCAGATATGGCTTCAAATGTCAACATAGCAGCTCCATCATCTGAAACATAGCAAGAGACTTTGTCGACTGGGTAATCTACTGCAAGAATAGACAGTACGGTATTGGCTGTGACCAGTGGAGGTTCCTTTAAAGGGTCGACTGTACTGACAAAAATGTCAACAGCAGCCAATTGAGACGGCTCTCCTTCTTTCTCATATCTGGAGGTATTGAAAACTTTAGAAGTTACATCTTCTTAAGGACATTTGGGCTGACAATGGTTAATGTAGATTGTAGGAAAAAAGAAAAACTACCTGAGAGATAGCCTGTCAAGATATGTCTCACGATTCACTGGAAGCCATTTAGGGAACTGATCCAATATCCATGATATTGCAAACCATATCTCACAGATAACAGATATTAACCACAAAGCATAAGCATCCCTCACTGGATTTGTTAGACGGTAGTGTAAGAAAATGCAAAGGACAGCAAGCCGCAAAACTATGACCATCCTGTAAGGGTTAATCCTAGAGGAAGGAATTGAAACCTTCCTTGAGAGGGGCTGGCGGGCTTCATCATTTCTGCATTACAACCATGGGATAAATACAAGAAAACAATGACGAAAAAAATAAAATACAAATATCAACTGAATTAAAATCATGGATTTGCAAAGCTAAAAGGGAGAAAGCCATAGAGGAAAAACCAGAGGAGGAGAGGGAGGAAAAGCCACAGTTTCATATAGGTAATATGTGAACGCTGTTAGGCAGATGATAAACGGACAATCTGCTTAAAACAACCAGTTTCACACTCTGCTTCAGGCACTTACAGTAAAGAATCATCCATGAGCACATCAGTGCTGGCATCAAAATCGCCGCCACCCCTGCCTTCAGATGGTGCATTACTAACACTCATTGGAGCAGTATTCTTCTCAGGCTTCATCTTCCAACCATCAATCCTCTCTCTCCAGGCTACATTGCCAAACCCCAGTGATCCAGAATCCCTTGTTGGATCCCTCATAGTAGCTGCAGAAAGTCCAATACTGACATTAAAATCTGAACTCAACGATATTTATTTTAGCAGATATACATCCATACCTCTGATGCCACTTTCAGGAGAAGCCAATGAGTAACGTTCAGGAGATGCAGCTGAAAGATCCCCAGAAACCTGAAATACAAATATTATCAGCAACCATTGTCAATATTAAAGAGAGAAGAGAAACTAGAAGCAACGAATTGCTCCATCACCTACCGAGCGTCTACCAGCTAGATAAGGAATATGGTTAAGAGAAAGATCTCTATCATAGTTTGTAGTTGCAAGATGCTCTTTTCGACCAGAACCCGAATCCCAAGCCATCATACGCTCTATCTTTTGTTTCTCATCTTGAACACCTGATGTATGATGATTTGACTTGTTTTCTACATCATCAGAATTAGCATCTTCCACTTCTTCACCTTGAATTGGAGGGCTTCCTGATGAGAAACCAAAATGTGTTACTGACACATTATCTACGCATGCATGAATTGTAAACGCAGAAACAAATGGTGTTGGATTAACCTTTATGCCTCTTGTATTTGGTCTTGCATTGAGGACAAGACTGGCTACCATCCTTCCTCTCATACTCATAACATGGACGGCAAACTGGAAATGAACATACATGGCAAGCAACAAAGGGCTCTCCATCTACAGTCTTGCCAATATCATCACTGCAGATCTGGCACACCTGGATTTTTTTTGGCTGAACAACCAGCAAAACAACCAAAGCCAAAGTAAATTCATAGATAAGAAGACCCAGGAACAGATTTCATAATCACTATCGCAAATCTCTAAGATAGCACAATTTCCGAGCAGTTCAAATGTATTAGATTCAAAGGAGAGAGATTATCTTCCTTGATTCTAAACGCAGCAAACAAACAGATTCTCCAACGAGAAACAAAGAACTTCTGACAATCATGCATACAGATTTGGATCATCACACCAGCGAAAGTTCAGCTATTGGCATCTAGAATATAGAATCATGATCTACACTTAACCAAAACTATCTCATAAACAAGTCAGACATTAAATCCCGTTCGGATCTGAAAACGCTAAGCAGAAGGAATATAAAATGCAATAAAATGGTTTCATCTGCAATCATATATTAAATTAAACAGGAACGGGAACAAAATCCCATTTCCACTTTTCCTGTCATTTTCTTTCAAGGATCCAAACATGATGGAATAGAGAACAAAGCTTCCAACCCAAAAAAAAATAAAAAAATTCACCAGAAAGCATGCAGCAATGCATTTGTACAAACTCCACACCCTTCATATCACAATCCAATCAATTGAGTGTCTACTCTCTATCTATCGGTCCCAATAAAAACAAGCAAAGTTATCAAAATGCGACTAACCCCAGTAGCATCTCCTTCTAAATCCATTACTGCCCCTTCAAGCAATCAAGCAAAATGCTCAATCCCCAGTTCACAAAATCTTTAAAGCAGCTATTTTTAAAGGCAACCCTCCATTGATGAACCAATGGAGTCCCGATGATGCCACACAAAAATGAAGCCTACTAGACTATAAAAGCTTTAAGTCCCACACCGACACTGACCGACAGATCCACAGTATCTGTTTCTATTATTTCACTCCATTCCCATTCCCTTTTATTTTATTTTCATTTTATAAAGTATTCAGAGATGATTATATCAAAAAAAGGCTGCCAAAAAAAGGAAAATGTTTATCTGAATTTATGTCAAGGTATAAGTGGAACTTGAAGTGCAAGTTTGGAGATGCTTATGTTACAGTTCTTTTCTTCGATCAGATCTTGCCACTTAAGCGTGTTGATAGTTTTGACGTGGCAAAATATGATTGGATGTTTTTAATCATCCGCCTCCTGCGGGCGGTCCCTTTTCTCTTCTGTGCAGTGAGACAAGATCCAAACAAATGTAAGTACTACGCTCGAGAGTAGGGTAATTAATACACTCGCGTTTAGGACACGCTGGTTGTGTGAATTTACTCACATGCCACGAGTTTTGGAATGAGATATGGAGAGTATTAGCTTTACATAAGCGCTTGGTGTGTGTAAGAATGGCGGGGTTTGACATGAGAATGATGAGCTGGCAGTAACTGTTACATCAATTGGATTTTTTAACCGCGAGGACTCGACCGAAGTAGTGACGTTTACTAAGGGATTAAATGGTCAATTTAATGGCCCTGAATTTATTTTTCTTTATTGAGACTGGCCTTTTTTAAACCTTTTTTTCCCCCTCGCTGTTCGAAAATAATAATAATGATAATGGATTAGGGCCAATAATTGATATGAGATGATCCAATGAATAAAGTTAGTCTTGCCCATATATTTCACTGATCACTTATCTAAAATATTAAGCTATTAATTTTTTTTTTAATTTATTTGAAAGAGAGATAAATACATAATAATAATAATAAAAACTCTCTAGGATTCATTAGAAATGATAACGATATTTTTATTTTGGATAAAACATAATTTTTTAATTTTTAATTTTAATTTTTTTAATGAGACCTATTCATTAAATAAATGAGATGGGAAAGGAATTTTTGTGTTTGGGTAGCATATATATATATATATATAACTTTTTTTATGGCAAGAGAAATATGCATAGATTTTAGTTACATAAATTGCTTTAGATATATACCTTTGGGATGATTTTTGTAAAACAATTTTTAACTTAAATAAAGTTATAAGTATATTTGGTTAGAAAATTTTTTTGTTTAAATTAAAAGCTTGTTATTATAAAATTAATTCAAAATTTTGATTTAATCAAAAATAATTTTTTTTAACTTTTTGTTTGTGGATTATAACTTATATACCTTTATGTCTTCAAAAAAGTTGTTTTAAGTTATTTTTACCAAACATGTTTATAAGTTAAAGTTATTTTAACTTATTTTTATCACAACTTATTTATGAAAAACAAAATTTCAATTATGAGTTAAAATACAAAAATATAATTCAAAAATCATATCAAATGGAATATAAAAAAAAATACTATGAAAAACATGTGAACAATAGACCTTTACCTATAGAATTAAAAAATTATAAGAAATATGGATGATTTTTTAATTCATTTTTTTAATATGTTTAGCTTAATTTTATAGAAGATCAATTTGCTGTAACCAATTAAAGTTGTTTTTTATATCCAAATTTCATGTGTTAGTTGTTGTTTTGAGAATTTTTTATTTTACTAGTTGTTTTATGATTTTTTTTCAATTAGATTAATTTTATTTAATTCAGGTTTTATTAGTTAGATCATTTTAACATACCATTTAAACATTTTTGTATGCTATTGGCAGAAGAATTATTGACATTCAAAATTTATCAAATCAGAATGCTCTTTTCAATTCATTTGTAATTTTAGGGTTTATAAAACCTTGAATTTTCTCTTTTAGCTATACGAATCATGTCATAAATCAATATACAATGACATTGAACTTTTATTGGTAATAATGTATACAACCATTGATTAATGATTGACTATGTATAATTAATAAATAATCCATGCGGTCCAATTGAAACCTGAGAAAATTAAACCAAAACAAAATGTTAATGTCAGGTAACCAATTGAAAAACTCAGTTCTCTAATCACAGAACAAAGATGATGCTCTGGGAAACTTTGGCTTACCTTGTTCTAAGTTTTATTTGGCCCATCATGGACATTTGGGAGAAACAACACCCAATTCAGCTAATTTGACATTGTTGCACGAAGCTATGGCTTTTATCGCTCCTTCTCTTTCAAGATTAACATCGTGCATCAGAATCCCTCCGCATGGATAAGTCTTGCTGCAATCAAATTTGATAGCCACCTCAGAAGCACTAGTCCCCTTTATGTTCTCGTACACCACATTTTTCACTTGGACTGCTGACCTCTGCATGCCATAATCAAGAAAAAGTTTTAACAACTAGATTAAGGGGGATGGGCACTGCTTTTAAATGCTAATTGTTGTTAAGGTCCTCCGGGATAAAGTTCTTCACCTGTTCTTCGCATGCTTCATCTTGGTCACAGTAGTTTTGATCTATTATAATGGGGTTGGTGACATTGTTCATTTCAATATTCAGAAACTTGATGTTGCGTGCACTTCCAGACCCTCCCTGCATATTAATTAAGATCATAATTGAGCTTAAATCTTGATTAAATGATATATAATGCACATCAATATTGTTGATGAAATGAAGGATAGTAAACATTACCTGCCATGTTTTGATCCTAACACCATTTGTGGTACCAGAAAACTTGGCACCATTGACAGTAACTCCTGAAACGTAGTCTTCTGAATTATGAACTCCCAAGCTTCCAATGCTGTGCACAGAAAGGAAATTGAAAGAGCAATAGTTGTTAATGCTTACAGAAACTCATAGTAGCTAAGGAAACAAGCAATTCATATGAGAGAAGAAGTGTCAGTTCAAAGAAGTTTAGAGTTTGATGTTTACTATTTCAGACCTGATTCCATGACCTGGTCCACAAGTTATGTCCGAGGCTTGAACATTTTGGGATCCACTTACAATGGAGATACAATCATCACCTTCATCAACCATAAGTGATTAATTGCACAAGACAATCATAATAAAAATTGTATGAATCTGAAGAGGTGGGCAATAAATACGTGGATATATATATATACCTGTTCCTATAACTGAATCAGTAATCTGGATGTTTTGGGTGCCTGTGACATGGATTCCATCAGTGTTAGGGCTTCCCTCCGGTGAGGTTACTGTGAGGTTGGAGACTTGAACACCATTGCTTTTCTCGAAAGAAACATGCATTTGTTGTGCATTTTGGATTTTGAGGTTCTTCACAACCAAATTCTGGCATTCATAGAAGGTTATTGCCTGCAAAGCATACATGGTTTCCCAAAATGATGATTTTGTAGCTTCGCAAGATGAGAACCAGAGAAAAAATTGCAAAACTTTTCAGACTAAGAGCATAAATACCGTAGGCGCATCTTTGCAAGGCTGCAAAAATCATGAAAGAAAGAAAAATGATCAGCTTCTATTGTTCAGCAGAAAAATGAGAAGATGAAAGTCTATATTACTTCTAGGATTAACAGTAAGAAATACAGAGTTTATATATATGACTTACAAGGGTTTTATCGACTTTGCATGAGTTTTGCCACCATATCTTCCCATTTCCATCAATAGTTCCACCACCTTCAACTTGCAGATTCTGAACACTATCAAAGACAAGCCAATGTCTACGATCTTCTTTGTAGTCCGATAGATCATCAGATGCTTCAATGACTCCGTTTACCTGAGATGATTTTTCTCAAAAAATGGCCAAATATTTATCTCGTGCAAATAGCATGATCTATCTCTCCAAAAATATTTATGCGTTTAAATCCATATATGTACGTATTGAAACTCACCTGTAATTTGATATTAGATATGCAAGGACCCTGGAATGTAATCGGCTTAAGACGATATGTATAGTGGGGCACAACAACAACAGCTCCTTCAGAGGAAGAACAAGCTTCCTTCCAAGCCTTTTCAATTGTCTGAGAGAATTAAGTTATTAGCTATTACTTGCAAGAAATATAGTAGAAGGTATGCAATATTTCTACAAAGCAAGAGAGGAATTAAGCATTCTCAAAAAAGAAAAGAAAAGAAATCAATCAAGGGCCTTGAAAAAGAAACGGCAAGAGACTGGGATTGCTAAGAAATTAAGTATGTTTCACATGAGTACGTGTCCTGTTCTTGTCACTAAATTAAAGATTTAAAAATCAAATAACTGATGACTGCTAAAAATATTTACATACAAATTAAGGTGTTGATCATTGGATTAGAATATATGGCATGAATTCCCCAAGTTTCTGCACACTAAAGGCATAATCAGTTCATATCTTAATTAATGTAATTAAGAATAGATGGAACACGTGTACAAATATATGATGTAGGCTGTTTTGATTATTCACCTGTCATAACTATGTAAATAGGATATTTATGAATAGATAAGACAGAGCCAAGCCTAAAAAGACATCAAGCTTTGTCATAACTATGTAAATAGGATATTTATGAATAGATAAGATAGAGCTAAGCCTAAAAAAAATTATTTTTTTATCAGAAATTTAGATCATGCTTAGATTTAATCGTGAGATTCTACATGCTAATTCTATTCTATACAAGTCAGCTAATTATAACAAGTCAAAATTTGGAAGGTTTACAAATTAGATTAAGAAAGTGTTGTTAGGTCAATTTTGTTATTTTTCATCTTTATTTTTGAATTTTCTAGTTTGTTTAGGGTTTTTTTTTCTAAATTAAAATAGTTTCCTATCTTATTATGTAGTTTTTTAAATTGATTTAAGGGATTGTAAATTTCCTAAAGAAACAAACTAATTGAAGAAAAAATATATATTCGGTAATAGAATTTTAAATTAATATTTTTATATATTAATTCTATTCCACGTAATTCTGTGCTACGTGTTAGTATTTTATTTTTTGTACTGTTTATGTCTATGTAAAATTGTCTTATATGCTTCTTATAGAATATAGAATATGAATATATAAAAGCATGCTATACTAATGTTAATGCATTATTATTAATCGTGTTTTGTGGACATGAAAGGTTCGATGATACTGCCTGTCAGAAAGAAAATATGTACCTCTGTGTCATCTCCTCCATCAGCTTTAGCTCCAAAATCCTTTACATTAACAGTTCTAACTGAAGTTGATTTGCCACCCACTTTGCTAAACGCTTGCGAACTAATTAAAAAATCACTTCTCAGCTTGACTAAGTTCTTCAACTCGCCATCCTGACTAATCGTGCTATAGTGCGAAGGGTAAACTCGAGAATCATAGCCTGATGCTTCTTCTTCAAGATAATTATGAAGTGGGTCCTCTTGCAAACAATTATAGGATGGAATAATGGAGAGGAAGATCGTGAAGAATGAGTACACAGTTAGTGCTCCTCGTAAGGCCATAATTATATGTATATTTCCTCTTTTTTAAAGAAAGAGGATTGATAATCTGAAAGTTACAAAAGAATATTGATATGGATGATTACAGATTTGGAATTAGGTAATGATGTTTCTCGTGAATTTATAGAGAAAAGAAAAGAGAGAGAAACGATGCGTAGGTGTTCAATATTGCTTTTGAGGTATGGCTTGAGATACGAGAGACTGAGACGGATGGATCTATCCTAGCATAATCTCCATGCATTCATGATTTGTGTACGTATGCGTGATCCATATCTCAGAATTAATAGCAAATTATTTCCTGATTAAATCAAAGTATTCTTTTTAATAATGTTGCACTTATTAATCAAAAATTAAATCAATATTTGTTGACTTTAATGCACAACTTTACTAATTATATAGCCATCATTTTCTTTGATGTCATCATTTTAATGCACAACTTTACTACTTATATATGTTGGGATTTGCCATTAATGGGCAACCCTAATACGAGCTTTTCATTTGCAAAAGCAAATTAATCAAGGCTGGTAATCATGAAAAACAATATTCCCATCATGGAAGTCTAGAACAAGTGGCTCAGATTGCGGCAGCAACGGATTTCTTGATGGTTTTCAAGAAAAATTAAGCAAATAAAATACTCACAAGTGATCTCTCCTAAAAAATATATATATTATCTTTGATAGCCTCTGATTTATATATTTTCTAATTTTTCTTTTGCATCTATATTGTACAAAAACAAGGTACAAGAGTCTTCTCCCCTTTGTGCTTTTTTAGAAGAAAACTTGAAAATTAAAAACGATAAATTTAGCGTCTTGCATATATATATATGTGTGTGCGCGCGCGCGAACGTCTTGCATATATGTGTGTGTGTGTGTGTGATTAATTACATGCATGATCCCGCCTTGCGTGGTCAGGATTCTACTCGAGGGTTTGTAAGAGTAAAAACTTTAAATATAGGATTCTCACTTTTCAACACGATCATTGTAGATTTTGCGGCTGCTTAACAGTGGAGGCACGTAAATATTATTCATTATTTTATCGATGTGCCATACACTAGTGTTTCTCAAATTACTCCTGTGTTAATGTATGATGAGATGAATTAATGACATCACATGGTTCATTGCATGTGTGGTGAGTTTACGAGAATAGGGTTATTATAAAGAGTTGGGGAGATTGAGGATTTTGAGCAATCGTACATGTTTATATATTTCGTCACAATATATCCCCATATGGGGCTATAGCTAGGGTTTGGATTGGGCGTAGATAATAGGTTTTTGTGTTTTTATAGGATGAAAATCTGTCGAATCTTGATATGCTCGCCATTAGACCTTCAAAAGTGTGTAAATTTGGCTAACTTGACGCTGCCATCACAAAGTTTTTCCGTAATCTACTTGTCTGGAGTAGAAGTGGGAATGGGGAATGGATTTGCTGAACTTTCTGGGGTTTAGTCACTGTGGCCTGATGTAGTGCAAGACCTCGCGCCCATGATGAATTCTGTGCTTGAGCAACCATCTTTCTCATTACCAAGAATGATCAATCAACTTAAGGGGATGATTTCCCTATTAAAGAGTTTATTGGGTTAACAAAACTTAGCGTCCAATCTACGATTGTCATCTGTATTGATCGGTTGGCTGCCGAGTCCTTTCGTGTGAGGAATTCAATTCGAAAACAAGAGGTTACATGCTGAGAGATTTGGGACGGTATGGAGCAGAGATTGATTTAGATACTTCTTAACAGTTACTTGAGTACTTGATGAACAAGGAAAGGCGTATATATTTTTCTTGTAAAATGCACTAAAACAGATTAACTTTTTTTTTTAATTATTTATCATGTCACAGTACGGTATGGAGCAGAGATTGATTTAGATATTTCTTAACAGGTACTGGGTACTTGATGAACAAGCACAGGCATATATATTATTCTTGTAAAATGCACTAAAACAGATTAACTTTTTTTTTTAATTGTTTATCATGTCACAGTACATTATAGATTGGAATATTATTTTATTAAAACACAAGGGACTGAAATGAAAAAAAAAAGGATAAAAAAAAAGGTGTGTTAGAAGTTTGCTGTGAAAATTCATTTTCATCTCCAATTTTTTTGAGATATTAGGTTATTGGTTTTTGTGATTTAAAAAAAATAAATTTTGATATCTAACTTTATTTTTATAATTTTTCAATTTTTATTTTTATTAGAAAAGAGGGAGGGAGGGAGTCATTAAATTTTCGTATAAATAGAGAAAATTATTGTTGGTGATAATTACGGCCATCAAAACAACAATTATTTGTATTAAATGATCCCATATGATAAAGGAAGTTTATTATCATGTGTTTTATTTTTATATTGAAAACACATCAAAAAACAAATATGGACTTGGACAAATTTTTGGGTTACGAGTTAAATATTTTAGATTTTGGAATGGCTTTTTTATGTTTCTAGAGGCAATACATTAGTTTAACAAGGTTCCTATAGTATTTCCTAAGTGTTTTAGATTAAAAATTGATTTTTGGATAAAAAAATCTTGTTTTTCCAATCACCTTTAATAATCAAATTTTAAATTTAGCAACAATGCATTAATTTTTTTGAAAATTATTGAGGCAAACAATGCATTGTCATTCTCATCAAACTTTAAAAAGTAAAAAGGCATATGCATGGGTTGTAGTTTCATGGGCCAAGTGTTGGGTGTAACATACCAGGTCTAATAACGTTTGGTCTAATTTGTTTTTTTTTTTAAAGTATTTCTTTAGTTGATGCTTTATTTTATATAAATTTTTAAAATAATTTTTTGATATATAATTTAATTAATATCCATTCTCTATGATTAATTTTTTTCTTATGTAGCTTTGTTTTAGATTGAAATATTTTGTTTATGATGATGAGTGTGTTTAATTTTTAAAGAGGTTGATATGATTCATTTGTGAGTTTTTTTTAATATATAAATTGAATTTGTTTTTTTCTTAAGTTAATTTTTGTATAATGGTTTTAATATGTGCAACTTTGCATAATATTTTATTATTAGTTTATTCATGCAATTTGAAAAATTAAAATGGATTGATTTTTTTTTCCAGTTTTGTTCAATATTTTTTTCAGTTTTTTTTTTTGTTGTTGCTCTTATATTTTAATCATATTATTAAATTAAATAAGATTGAACTCAGCTATCAAATTTCCTTTATCTCTTTAAAAGCATAATCGTCTCCTAAATTTTTTTTATTAAAAAAATTAGAGCTTAGATGTTTTATGAATAGTATACAAATAAAATCATTGAGATATTATATAAATATATTTTTATAATATTAGAAAGAGTTCATCTTTCACATTGAATTCTTGTTGTTTTTTCCCCTTATTTGTTTTTGATAAGTTATTTTATAACCATGTTATTAAATTAGCTGAATTTATTAATCTCATCCACTCCATGACTCAAATATTAGATTTTTCTTTGAAAAATATTTACATTGTTTTAATAATTGTTTTACCATAAAAAAATAAATAGGTTCGCAGCATAACACAGGCCAACTAGTGTTATATATATACACACACTTCATTTATAAATAATAAAAACAATATATATTTTTATTTTTTTATTTTCTTTTACAAAATTTTTTGGAATAATACGGGACCTATTTTTTTTCCCATGTCTCAATGTCGTATTTCAATTGATCCTAATACCATTATCATTTTTAAAATCAATTGTCAACAGAACTAAAAAAAATTCATAAATTAAAGATTGGACACTCAAATAGATATAAATAAAAGACTAGACACTCAAGCAAGATAAAAAAATCGAAGATTGGACACTCAAATTGTAATTTTCTCATTTTTAAAATTTGTATAGAAATATATACTAGAAGGGTAGATTTAAGAAATATATAAAATATAATTACAAATTAAGAGCAGTTAAACTTCTAAGCATAGAATAAATACCGAGCCTGAAATGTAAGAATAGATTGGATTAATTCTTCATTTTATCCCAAAGTCATTTTCAATATAATATAATAAAGCTAGAGTTTCATGAACCCTAAAATTAGAACTAAACTGTGAAGGGAAATTTGATTTAATAAACTCTGAATGTCGGAGTTAAATTAACATAAGTAGTAAAATCCAAATTAAATAATTATACCAGACCTGAGCAGAAAGAAACCCAAAAATAAAAAAGAAAATAATTTTAAAAAATCTAAAAATGACATGCTTATAGAACATGTTCACAAAACTTTTGCTTGATGCAAAAATCAATTAAAATTATGTTTGTTTATGTTAATAAACTCGTTTGGACTTCCCTACTGATCGAGACCATAAATGTTGCTAAACGTTCCACGTCAGAAAAACTAATGGACCTCTTAAAATCTAAAATCAACAAGAGTTAGGGGACTAAATTGTATATTGTTAAATATGAAGGATTAAGTTATACCCATGTTCAAAACTGGGGGACTAAAGAATAATTTACTCAAAATTTTATAATCATATGTGATAGCTCCAGGCCTCATAAAATAAAGCTAGATTCATGAAAATCTTCAGAGGCCTTTTCGGCCCATCAAGACTAAAGTGGAAAAGGCCTGATCTTTTACCTGTCCTTGTCAGTTAAAACATACTAATTTTAAAAAATCAGTTACGTTTCCCGGGTTCAAGCTCAACGGCACAAAAAAAACCAACCGAAAAACCCTGTCTGAAGCCCTAACAAGAAGTAGAGCTTGAAGAAGAAGGAAACAAAACGATTCGTTTCAAATGGTCCAAAAATGTCCCAACATGCGTATTCTCCAACAAATCGATTCCACAGTCCTCACGCTGTTCTTCCCCTTCCCCAGCATCTCTTCCTTGCTTTCCAAAATCCTTTCCTTTTCAGCTCTTTCTCCTATTGGAAGCATCGATTATGTGCGCAAAGTTTTCGCTCAAATCCCAAACCCAAATGTACTTTTGTTACAATTTAATTATAAGGGGCTGTTTGTTGAGTTAAAACCCGTCAAAGGAACCCTTTAATTAGTTCGAGAAAATGGTCAAAAGAGGGTATCCGAGTGCTAATTCGTAGCTTTTGCACTTAAAGCGTGCTCCGTCAAACAGGTGAATGTCAAATCTTAAAATTTTTTCTGTATCCTCTGCGTTTGGTGACCATGCAAGTCTGAAGCTTTGACATGTATCATAGAAAGGCTGTCCTCTGGAAGGACAAGAATAGAGATATATACAATCGAGGAAACCAGAGCTTTTCTCCGACAATTCTTTTTACCATTTTTTGTTTGGTACTCCTGATCTTTGAAATTCCTTTGGAATATGGAAAATCAGGCAACCGCTGTCTGTTCAGGGTGTGAATCACATCAATTACCTTGTCCGTATATTTAAGCTCTAAAGAATCCAAGTTTGGCCCAGAAAACAATCACTCTTATAATTATCTATTCTTGATCATTTTTATTAGTTCATTTTAATTATATTCAGCACATTGCAAATCTGTAAACTTGAATCTGTTCAAGCGGAGTTATATTTCGCTGCTAATCGGCCTTTATCTCCTTTATGAAGCATATGATGTCCCAGGCTTCGGATCTTTGGTGTTTCGGGCAAGCAAGTCTGTGGATGTGAGTCGAGGGATATTTAGTGATTACTAGAATGGTGTTTCCTGAAACCTCGCTATTCATAACTGATTCGTATGCGCAGGCTGAAAATAGCATACAGGGAAATTAGTCCAAGCAATGAATCTGTCTGTTCGAATTTGAGATCCTCAGACAGTCCAAGCAATGAATCTGTCTGCTCGAATTTGAGATCCTCAGAAGGTGAGATCAAATAACACCAGTAGCTTATCTTTCCTTTCTGCTATTAACAATATTATTTTTTCCTCTATACTGGACGAAAAGCTACCTAAAACAGCGAGACGCCAAAACGCCATTGTATGAATGTCAAAGTTTGCTGTTTCAGAGTCCTGCCAGGTACATATTGTATAGCATTGGATTGTTAATTTTCTTGATGCACATTCACGTGGCCCCTGTTCTATCACATTTTTTGAGCAACTAATGGGCCTAGCAGCAATTTAATCTGGCAACTGATATAACAAAAAAGAAAGGGGCTTTTATTGCTGATAAATAAAATACAACAGCATCGCTGGCCATTGGTTATTCGACAATGTGAGGGGTCTCTCTCACTCCATGTTATGCAATACAAATCCATCACTTTTGCAGGTCATGCACCACCATCCCTACCTACTTGTAGGAAACCCTCCTAACAATGGTGACATTCCACTTGATATTAGAAACATGTCATTACTTAAATCTCTCCTTAAACCTGTATCTCCACAGGCCATCTGTACATTTCCTCTTCTGGTACAGGCAGAGTCAGGGTAACTAGCCCAGTGGCAGAGTCATAATTGAAGTCGGTAAAAACATTGCCCACAGTGCATTTCAGAGGTCTTTGGGAAGAGTAAGCACCAAACTTTCCACATCCTCTGACTTTCAGCGCAATGGTTGCAGTTGGAGACCGGCTCTCACTGAGAGAAGTGGTCAGCTCTGAGGAGACTTCACCATCAAAGTGCTCCGGTGACTTGTCAGAAGCCATTTGGATTTCAACCTGCTCCACAGCACCTCCTGTGTTGAACATGTCAAGCAAGCCTATTGGTGCAAATGACATGTTGGAAGTGATTTCCTGCACATGAATAGTTTGATCAATTCAGTGAATCACAGATGTCTCATTAAACACAGCAGCAACAAAGAAAGAAACCAGCTTGAGAAAGACTCACATTGATAGGACAGAAATGGAAGAGTTCGTATTCAAGAACTTTCAATGTCACTGGCAATGAAGCACCTTTAGGCAACCGAACCAACTCTCCTGTAATTCAACAAAGATAGGATCACGTTAACATTATATAAATCCGAAAGCTCAAATGGCATTATTTACCAACACTAAAGAAAACTTCGCTTTAATCTACCGGAAATTCAAGATTTTTAATGCACGACTTGAGAAGTTCACATTAAGGCTCGATTTCCTGCTATATAGAGAGGGCCAGGGCTAGTATATTAATGCACGACTGACATTTAGACTCTCTCTTCCCTTCTCGTCCTGTGTTTTTTTTTTTTTTTTTTCCAGAGCAAATTTAGTGTTCATATTTTACAGGAAGGAGTGGAAAGTTAATTACCTGATTTGTAGGCATACACCACGGTCTCCCCATCCCAATTTGCACCAGCAACTTGAGCAATGCAGTCAACATCGCTGGCACGAACAGAAGCAGTGAGAGTACCCGGAGTTGTGTCATGAATGCGAGTCTTCTTCTCAATCTTGCACCAACCCGCACCTTGGCAGTTGAAGACACCAACCACACCAGTGCATTTGTTCACATTCCAGACCTTGAGTAAGCTGCAAAACATGATGTTCAGAATGAGAATTTTAAATGAAGGAGCATGCTTAAAACAGAGATGACTAGCATGCAAAGAGGAAAAAAGCAACACACCTCATTCCATCTCTTGCTGGATCAACAAAGAGGCTGTCACGCGTTGGCCTGCCAGGAAGTTGTGCACGAAGGACAGATCCATCAGGGAGGACCAGCTTCTTCAACAGATCAAAGTTGTGGTTGCCTGGCTTATCACTGCACAGGATGGAAAGATAGTACATTTCCATGTCAGAAATTTGTGATATGTTTCATGCATTCATGTCAAGATTAATAGGATACAGAAATTAGTTTAAAAAAAGAAAAATACCTGACATAGATCGCACATCCACCTATAGCACGAGCTGCCCCATGATAATCTGCAGCCGGGTGTAAACTCTGCAACCAATGATTACATGTTATAAATATGAAAACAATGTTGAAACTTTAGTTTCAGCCTCCCTATAGGTTATATATAAACAAACAGGATAAAAAATATATGATGGACTAACAGGAGAATTAATTCATTTCCACTTACATGGAACATATCCCAGTCTGGTTGCATAAATTCGCCAAGGAATAGAGTGTTGTAAGCCACAGAGGAGATATGGATGGTGTGGGAAGCAGGATCCCGAGGATAGAAATCATCAGAAGCTCTCACTACAGCAGTCTGCTTGGCACTATAGATTCCATCAGTGTTATGACACATGCAGGAAATACATCCATTGTCAGGGAAGTTTCGGGCAATTGATGCCTCAAGTGCTTGGTGATAGCTACGGGTCAGAGAAACTCTTCCACCATGGCCAGCACCAAGGGTTTCAATAATGTTCTGAACATCAACTTTCACTCCATCAACTCCACACGATGCTAAGTAGGCATGGAGCTCATTGTAGAAGTTGAAGACCTTCTTTGGATGCACCAAACCAAGGCCATGAACTGCTAGGCTGTCCATAACAATATCAGGTTGGTTGCCTAACACGCCAGGAGATTGAACTGGATAAGCCAGGGCAGTGTCATAATGCTCCATACCAGCAGCTGCTGGTTTAACTCCACCCCAATAACCAGCCAAAGCATGCCACGCATAAACATACCTGCGATAAAAAGATAAAGCAAAGTGTGAAGAAAAAAAACTACACTGTTTTCAGCTAATCCTCTTCCCTTCATCTCACGTACGCATGATGCCAAGTTCCCTTACACTAAAAGGAATCATGGACAAACCTTCTGTATTAAGGTAAATATTTTCATGAAAATGCACCACTAGCACAGCAGCAAATAGTTAACGACGAAATAGAACTAAGATCACTCACTTCACTTTGTGTTGTTGCTTGGCATTGTCCACAACAAGCTTCAGTCCTATGGCCTGCTCATTCTTTTCATCATTCTTCTGGAATTTAGAGTTCTCCTTTATTCCAGTAAGCCTACTTGCAAATCTGCAATAAATAAAATTGCAAGCACTCTGTCTTCAGATATTATCAACAAAATTCCAATAAAACGAAAATGGAGAAATATTAATCCAGAAAAGTATCCCAGCTAATGCCCATTATGTCTATGGACACTTGGGCGGTCTCCATGTGTGTGTGTGCACGCGTGCCTGTATGAGATAGAGAAAGAGAGTTCATACTGTGCTCCTTCTTGTACAACAGCATTAGCATCTTCCTTTGCTTTATTTTCAATCTGTTGCCAACCATCATCGATGATCAAAAATCGTGCAGGAGTCCCTACCTCTGACAGACTGCATTTGCAATTGGAACACAATCCAGTCATTCAATCTCAGTATTTGGAGATCTAAGTCTACATTTCATTCACGATAGGATCTAATTGACTCTTCCATATTAATTCTGAATTACCTCTTAAGGCCTTCCTCAACACCCTCAGCGGTGACATCTGTGTAAAAGGCATCCCAAGTACACCAGCCAAACCAGTCAAGAAAAGAGGGCATCTGCTCAAGATCCAACAGAACACAAAATAAGATTGAAAAGCACTTCAGAATTTTCTGCATTCATGGTCAAATTTCTTGATTAAAAATTGAGGTAACATATACAAAATGAAAGAAACATGTAACGTACCTTTTTCTTCTCCCGATGAAGAAAGGTTTGCAAATGTTTTTCCACAGCCCTGTTTTCATGAAAGTTGTTAGGAAAATTGTAATTTCAGGCTAAAATTGAAACTCAATGCAAGTGCAGATAAAGATAAAGTCGAGAACTCACTTTACAGCTTGGTTTATGACTTCAAAAGGATTGGTCCCAGCATGCATGTAGACCAGGTGAAGGCCTTGGTTGGTTTCAACAGCACTATCGCCTGCAAAACCAAATCAACCACACAAAAAAACACATCGTTTCGGTTTCTTTCAAACTCGATCCTCTCTATCTATTTCTTCCAAATGAAAGGAACTCCAAAAAAACGATTCATCTGGATGGTGGAGTCATTGATTGGTTCTCCAGCCTGATAGCGTTCACATCAATGACAGCCCCAACCCAGAATTTCAGAATTAAGTCTCCTTCACTAGTGACCGACAGGATGAGACTGAATTAACAGTCGTTTCGACCGTGTGAAGTAGGGTAACTAATGACAGGTACAGCCCACAAGTCTGTGATGTGGTGTCAATAATGAGAGATTAGGCTCATGGGTGGGTACATATTAGCGTTGCACCGGACACTTTAATTGCCATAATCTACTCACCGCTCTCAAGGCAAATCTCCATCTCATTCCTGTCGTTGCCTTGCAGTACAGCACGGAACTGGCCTTCAAGCAAGGGAAGGAAAACAGTGTAGATTGTCTGTGCATCATCTTGATCAACTTCTTCACCACCACCCTTGCTTTCCACTAGCATGAATTGAGTCTCCAGTGGAATATCTTTCCCACACTTCCCCATTCTCTGGGTCATCCACCATAACTTGAATCGGAAGCAACACATAAATCGAAGATCCCTGCCACAAAAATTGAAAATGAGCATCTCCAAGAATGCAAAAGAAAGAAAAAAACGCATAACCTAAGATCATCAGCAATGAAAGGAAAGGCTTAAAAATGCTTACTCTAAACCCCCAACAGGAAAAACATGGAGACTTTTGTTATGAGAAGCAGTAGCACCAATAAAAGCACCAGCAACAAGTCCAACACCAGAGCCAGGAGTCAGAACAATGTTATCAGGAACTCCAGTTAAAATTGTCTTCCCATGAACCACGAGGTTCCCATCATTGATTGAAATCATTGGTGTCACCGTCATTGTTGCTGTCTTACACTTAGTTTCTGCACACCAAAAAAAAAAAAACACAAAACAAACATAATAAGAAACCAAACCAGGGTATAAAATGGTTGACTACTAGATATTGGACCTAAAGGGTTTGTGAGATTTTTGGATCGGAAGCTAATACGTGGGAAAAGGGTAATTCATGCGGATGCTAGTTTGATGGTTTCTACGACAATTGTTGTAACTTCTCCACTCCCTCCACTTCAACGAACTATTACAAGGTATCCACTTCAGTTGTTGTTGGTCTCTTAAAATCCTCAGCATTTATGTCTTTCTTCCTTTCTCTCACTTGTTTTTTTCAAAAAAAAAAAAAAACTAGACACCAATTGTTCTTGCAGCCTTAATTTCCAAGAACTGGTTCAAAAATACAGAGAATCAAATATAAGGGACTGTTAAGTATTTCCCAGGAAAATAAATGTTAAAATCAGTATTAGAAAAATGGATGAATGTATATGACACTGAAATAAATCTAAGTTTTTGGAGTTTTGGGGTAGTCAGCGTTTCACGTTTCGTGTGCCTGTGAAAAAAGAACAATATCAAACAGATTTTTGTGGGCATCTTGTTCGGAAATTAGATAGAATTCAAGGAGTTCAGTGAAAACATAAAATAGATTAAGGACTTGAAAAAAAAACATATGAAAAGTAGAGGGGGAGGGGGGGGCTCCAATGTTTTCACACTTTCTGTTTGTTCATTTTTAGCTCTAAAGAAATTTTGTCTGCAGATTCAGAAACATGAAATCCCACTTCCAACGATCCAAAACAAAACTCCAAAAAGGATAGTTGATGGTAAAGATTTGAGAGCAAAAGGAGCTAAAAAAAGAAGAAGAAAAACTTCAAACATTAAAAGATCTTAGCCGTGAAGCTACCATGTCTCTTCGATATTCTGCACAAGATAAAGCTAGAATGATCATAGAAACAACCGGGTTTCTCGTTGTTTCTCAATACACAGAAAAAGAACTCACCAAAAAATGTCTTGAGAAGACTTCTAGAGGTGCGTTGAGGAGCTTAGAGACTATGATTAACAATCAGGGTTTTCCTTGCTTTTGCTTGCGGACTCAACAGAAGTGCATTCCAGGAGGAATGCTTTCTTCGTAAGGAGGAGCACGAAGCAACTTCTTGTAGCGATGGAGACGTACAAATAATTATTGCGATATGCGGTGATGGTAAGACAGAGGAGGGAAGTCGGTTTTTATACCATGTCAGGTGTTAAAGGTCGAACAAGTTGGGTTTAATGGATGGTTCAAGATCTTGACACGAGGAAGTTGATTGTCGTGTTTTTTTTGTCTTTTTGGTATTTTATGGAATTAAAATAATTGGGATATTATTCTTTCATGCATGATGGACGAAACGAAAGGCCAACCAGGGAGCCTCGAGTAATTTCCAGGGAAAATCGACAGGGTGGTGTGCTGGAGGCTCCAGTACGTGTTCAAGGGCTGTAAATTAGCAATAATTATGACCTCCATCCAAAGAAAGCCCCTTTTTTCCTCTTTATTCTAATAAAATATTTGAACAAGTTGATTTCACATTAATTAATATTAATTGTTTAACCTTGCTTAGTTTGTTAGTTAATGTCCTGTAGAAGGCTTCAATTCTATTTAATATTAACGTAGAATATTCTTTAATTCAAAATATATTAAAATAATTTTTAATCATCATTTTTTATATTTGCATATTAAAATCATATAAAAACACCTAAAAAATCAATTTAATATCTTTTCAAACAAAAACATTTCAAAAACACTTTAAAAAATAAATTATAATACAAAATTAAACATTCAATAAATCTTTTATTACTTTAGTTTGTTTATGTGGGATTAACAACGATCAATTTTAATCTAGTACTAAATTTTGTAGTGATGCATTTATGGGTGTGTTTATTTTTGTTGTTTAATTTATTTTTTAGAGTATTTTTCACATTAATAAAAATTAAAATAAATCATTGGTTTTGTTTTAATATGAAAAAAAACAAAAAAAATCATTTCCAATTAAAAAACTCTTACAAAAACAATCCAACATTACCAAAGACAGATTACAATTGCTGGCTGTCTTGAATCGAATAATTAAATATTTGGATCCCACCGTCTTAACAGAAAATTGATATAAACATGTAAGCAACTGGATTCATATATATCGTTGACCCAGGTCAAGAATTTTGACGCCGGAATCTTGATTTCGGAACCAGCAGTTGGTGACGATAGATTGGATATTTGGCATGATGTTGCACTTGTCGATAATGTAATGGCATAGCTAATATTTTACTGAGGAGACTATAGTCAGTGGTGAAAATATTTTTGAAAAAGTTTAAATTTTTTTAATATTTTTAAATTATGGTATTATAAATTATTTTTAAAAAATAAAAATAATATTTTAAATCTAAAAAATATTTTAAAAAATAACTGTAAACACAATTTCAGATGCAAGATTTTTCTCTTTGTAAAGGGCAAAACGTGTATAATCATGTGATGTTTGTGGCAGCTTTTGCCTTCTGCTGGTCAAAGTTGGTGGGTAGAATTGAACCAGGCAGATCTCCAAGCTGGGAAGGAGCATCAATTCGAAGTAAGAGACGAGATACATAAATTTGGAAATTGCGGAGAGAATAAAAGGACATTTGAAGCCAAATTCAATGCATCTGCAATTCCCACTTCAAGCTCTAATTCCCAGTTTCATGTTAAAGAATTATATATATATATATATATAATATTTAAAATAATATATCAATATTAAAACTTTATTTTATAATTTAAATTATTGGATTAAAATGATTTTTTAATATAATTTTAAAATTTTAATAAATAATCATAAATTCAAATCTTATTATTGTTATTTTTGAGATAAAAATTAAATATAAATTTATATAAATTTTAAGATTAAAGATATTTTATTTAAAAATAAATATAAAAAATAATATAAATTTTATTTTAAAATTTTATTTAATTAAATTATTAAGTTGAGAAAAGTTTTTAAAATTTTAACCAATTAATTGGTACAAACCCTTTCCTTCTGCAGGAGCAGGGCTGTCCATGTTCGAAACCTCATTAAGGGCTCCTGACTCCTGTCAGCATTGAATTTACCAAGAAACTTCCCATTTTCTTAAAAAATGTTAGCATGAGTTTCTCAATACATGTTTTATTTTAAGATTTGATAGGCGATTTCAAGGAGCAAGGTGAGTAAATTGTTTCCTCCCTCCTCGTTGAATTTAACCTTTTCTCTACTATTGTTCCTGGCATCAAGCATCTGCAGCTGTCTTCCTATTTATTGCATTGAGTTGCAGAGAGTGTGCGCTGCAGTTTTTTATTTTCTCCAGCCATTCTCTCTCGATGGCTTCTATAATATTATTCCCTTTGATTTCTTCTTTTTTATACATAAAAAATCGAAAAAAGTGGATTTAATCGCAATACATGCAAATTATGGAAGACGAGTTCTAAAATGTAAAGATGAATCAGCAAGAATTTTGCAGCAATACATATAGGGTTGCTGGAAATATATACAGAGAGAGAATCTTCATGAACGTCTACGTACGTACATTAAAGTTACGAGTATCTATCTATCTTCAGACATTTTATAGCATTACAAATCCATAATATTCAAAGTAATCACTTAGAATTAGTCTTTGAAGTGATTATTTGGATCATGAACATGAACTGGCGGAGTTGCACTGAATTCTAACAACTACGATCTTAGCTAGCATGGGATATTGGAATCACCACGCAGGCACGCCATCTTCTTCTTCTTGTTGTAATTCAAGTCAAAAATACAAACTAGCTAGGGGTTATCTTATCGAAAATTCACTTGCTAACACCATCCAATTTGGGTTCGAAGGGAGATTCCCCTTAAAGGTGTATGGATCAAAATGAAAAGAGCTCTTATCGAGGCCTAGCATGAGACCTCAATATCGTACACGAAAAGTGCTGCCAATATATATGGAATTGTGTACTTTTTTGGAAGACTACCTACCATCCATTTGTTTAAAGTCAGTTAAGCGTTTTTTTTTAGAGTATTTATTTTTATTTAAAAATATATTTAAATAGCCTGTAAAAAAATTATTTTTAATATCATATATTAAAATTATTAAAAAAAAAATGCTAGATCCGACTCTAGACAGGTATTGATTGAAGAAGCTGGCTAGTCATCTGAGATCATCACCTCGAAAATAATTCGTACGCAAAAGCAAAGTATTTTATGCTTAATTAATACATAATGGGGTTCGGATGCTCAAGTCCACTGAAAGAATCTTTTAACGAGAAGATGCCAACACAAATCCCATTAATTTATAAAGATGCACATGCACGACGCTCATCGATCAGTAGCCAAAAAAAATTAGAAAAAACTTAACCGCTCAATCAAAGAATCTTTAATTTTAGAAAAGGGTTTTGAAAAGAAACTATATATTAAATTTGCTTAATATTTGCATGCTTGAAATTATAAAATTATATCTTAAATTAAAGGGATTATCGGTGTTATTAATACTGGTGTAAATTTATAAATTTCCAATAATTTTATCAACTTAATAATCAACTATATGGGTGAGTATTTGGATAATTTGGACAAAAACTTAATAATTTCTTGATTCTCCGAATTATATTTAGTTAAATTTTGTGCCCATTACCCCATTAATTTTTATTTTTACCTGAAATCTCTTTAAGAAATTCAATTAACTCTAAAATTAGGTCCAATGAAAGTTTTGACTTTGCAAAATTAGGTGTAAGAACATTACAAAGTCCATTAGTTTTAGAAATTTATAAATAAATAGGATAATAAATAAATAAAAATAATAATATGGGTAATTCTGAAAGCCTTGATTTTATTTTATTTTTGTTTTACCCAAATTCTTGAAATTATTTATTATTCAAAACATTTCAGAATTTATTGCTCGAATCGGTTCAGATGATCCGAGTAATTCAGATTTTTTAAAATAATATTAATTCACCATGACGAGTTGCATATAAATTATATCTTCAATGACTTGTCAACGTTAATACCATTTTGCTTTCAAAATAATAACTACAGCATGCATTAAAAGGCAACGGGCATATCCATTGGGATAATATTGACCAAGTAGTGGTTTTCATTTGGATTGAAATTTGAAAATAATAAAAGGCAACGGGCATATCCATTGGGATAATATTGACCAAGTAGTGGTTTTCATTTGGATTGAAATTTGAAAACGATATAAGCTTCCAAAACTAAATGCTAGAAACATTTATAGACAACGACGCTAATTATAAAATTTCAAGTTAAATTCAAATATAATAAAAAATTTGTTAATGTCATGAATGTATTTAAAATATAATTTTTTTAATTCAGAAATGCAAGCATATTATTTAAATTGCTTATAGAATTTCAACATAAAAATAAATTAATAACTACATTATAGATATGTTTTAACGTGTCATGATTTTTTTTATTGAGAAATGAAAAGATATTGCTTGTGCTTTATGAAATAAACTAATAAATATATGAACTAATAAATATAAAAATTATTAATATTAATTAAATATTAAAGCATGAAGCTAATATTTACAGCAGAAATAAAATATGGATGCACATACAAATATTTTATATTGGAGGTTTTTTTTATTTTAAATATTTTCATTTATTTTATTTTAGTGGCTAAATGTTGTTGCTAATAACAAACAATTTATGTTTTTATAAAAGATTCATATAAATACAACTAATTCATATAAAATTTAAAAGGAAAAAAATTAATACAGATCAAACTAATATCTTTCGAAGCATCATGCAACTAGGAAAATATAAAAAAATTAATCAGTATTTTAAAAGCAAAGCTAATGCAACTTGTTTAAGAAATAAAAGAGATAATATAAATCAATATTTAGATAAAAAAAATAGTTATTAAAAAAAATTAGATTCTAATAGTAATTAAAAAATAAAAACTCAAACTCAAGCTGAATTGATTTGTTTCAACTGTCATCTATTTTTTTTTCTTTTTAAATCTAGTGGACAATTAGTTGTATTCACTAGCATTCAAGGTTTTTGACTATAGAAACCCAAATTAGAAATTGGTAAATACTGGAAATTGGTAACATTTGTTGTTACTTTTTCAGTTCAACAGAAATACATATTGTTAATTACAATTACAGTCTCTCTTTCATCAATTATTTTTTTTAATCAAAAATATAAAACTAAAGCACCATTACATGGCCAACAACTCTACCTAGCTTTGTAAAGTTATACTTATTTCCCTTCTCCAAAAAAAGCAGTGTTAATTTTGAAGGCACAAGTATTGGAATATCATCATGAAAAAATAAAAAAAAAAAAGGTGGAATCATCTGCTTGAAACGTTTGACCGGTGCAAGGCGAGCCAGCGGAGGTGGAAGTCCTACCTTGCGGCTTTTGATATCTAGACCAGATTTTTAGGCTTCATCTCACGAAGATGCTGCTTTTTTTTTTTAATTTTGATGATGCATAATTGCCAAATCAAATTTGATTTTTTTGTCTGTGGTGTCTAGTTTGATGATTGATCCCCTGTTTAATTTCACGTCTCTCCATACTTCAATTGGCTGATCGTATATATATTTGTTTGATTCTTTCTGTCATCATCTTCTTAGGATATACCAAGATTTTGAAGGAATAATTGCATGGCAAACATCACTTAGTGAGCTTAGGTGGGTGTTTGGACCGCGGTGAAAATATTGGTTGTTTAAAATTTAAAATTATTTTTTATTGAAATTATATTTTTTAAGTGTTTGAAAATTATTTTGACGTGTACATATTAAAAATAATTTTTAAAAAATAAAAAATAATATTTTTTAATGTATTTATAAAAAAATTTAAAAAAATAACCATAATGTAATTCTAAAAAAACTTTAAAAATTAACTATTATTATAATATTAAACAGACAATAAATATTTATTTGGAAACAAATTGTTTGAAAAGAGTTTTGCGAGTGAACACAACTTGTGTTTCCATTGTGAAAAGCATCATTTTAAATATTAGGTTATATTTGGGAACTATGCTTTCTAGTTTTTTTTGTTAGATTATATATTAGTTTTATAGATTTAGTTTTATTTTTTGATTTTAATATTTAACATTATTTTCATTTTGAAGTGGAGTTTCATAATTGTTTTTTTTTTCAAGTTCATCTCGATCTCATAATGCATGTTGTGATTTTAATGAGTTAATCTAAGTGGGTTTTTTTTTCTTGTTTTTTATAATTGATTTTTTTACTTCATCTTTTAATATTGAGTGGGTTAGAAATCAAGTTTTATAATTTTTTTATTTTTTTTTTAGGAGACTATCTCAGTCGATTAGCTCTATTCATTTTTCTTAAGCCTTTTTTCATTGATTTTTTTAATTAGACTTTATATTTTGTTTTCAATTTGCTTTTTAGGTTGTCACGATCTAATGATTTAAGTTATGAATTTGACATATTGACTTGAGTTGATTAAGTTATTTTTTTGTCATGTTTTAATTGTATATATTTTTTTTCAATTTCACTCTCTAACAACTCAATCTTATTTTTTTTTATTTTTATCTTATTTTAATATTAGGTTGATTGAGAATTATATCTTATAATTTTTTTATAAAATTATCTCAGTCTCATAAATTTATCTTGTTCTCTCAATTCAATGTTCAACATTCGATATGTTAAAAATGGAGCTTCATATTTTTTTATTTAATTTTTATGAGATTATCTTAATTTCAAGTTTCATGTCGCGAACTTAACATGTTAATCTAAGTTAATTTAAGTTTTTTTTCAATCTTTCTTGCAATTTGTTATTTTTTTATCATGTTAACCTTTATAATTTATTTTATATTTACTTTATATGAAGATTATAGTAAAAAAAATTCATTATCTCATCATATTATTATTTAAAAACAACATCACATTATATTTTGAGTTTATAGCTAAGTTTTTTATATTAAAAAATACTTTAGATTGGATAATTTTTTATTTTATTTTTAAAGGACTTGCGTAATTCACGCTAATAATCTAAAAAGAAGCTAGACAAACAAACAAGAATCACAGGAGCATAGAAAATTAAACAAAGTGCTGGCACATGAATATGACAGGTGGGGCCCATCTACAACCGTGGCCTCCCAATACGTACAAATTCCTCGTCAGGAACACGAAGACATCGTTGCGTGGCTGAGTTCGCCACATCAGCAGCGCGTCTGCACGTGGAATTGAGGTCCACCAACGTGGTATTGTTCCTTAAGTTTAGTTTTCCTGTCTTGTGGTTGTCACTAGAGCGGGGCCCATGGCACGTAAGCTTTGAGTGTGCTTGGATTGACGATGGATCTCCTCTCTTGGCATCTTCTCTCCTTCCCTCCTTGCGTTATTTCATTAATTTATTTTTTTTCGTCTCTAATTAATTTCTTGATGTTTCTTAAGCTTCTCTATATTGTTTGCACATATAGCAGCTACACTCACCCATGCAAAGTTATGTCCTATCAACACATTCATAATATATATATATATATATATATATATATAAACATTCATGTTGATATTGAGATTAATTTGAAGGAATTCAACAGTGGTTGTAATGTAGGTATAGAAAAAAAATAGAAAATGAGGATTCTCAAATATTCCTAGGTTATAACCATAAATTGTGAAAGAAAAACTTTGTTTTATGAATTTTGAATTAAATATTTTTTATGAAAAATAACACGTGAAGTTATTCAAATAGGAATGATAAAATCAATTTTAGTAATGAAATATAAATCAAATAAAATTCTAGAATTTAACTAGAAAATCAAAGAACATTCTCGAACATCTTTTGATCCAACTTTTAGATACAAAAATGATCTCAATTAAATATAATGAGTTATTAAATTTTACAGAAAAAAAAAAGATTTTTATTAGAACATTTGCAAAAAATTTAGTTTATTGGACTATGAAATATTCTTTTTTCCAGATATATCATTTTACGTGTTAGACTTTTCCTTACCTGTCCTAAATAGTATTAAACATTAACTCATAAGAATTAATAAAAATTATATATATCTCCAAAAACTCAAGTAGTTTAGAAGAAAGTTTATGTGCTGTATATTAATCTCTTGATTCTATCAAATCAATTTAATTTATTTTTTTAACTAATATAGTTAGCAGCATACCTGTTAGGCCAAGGTAGTCAATTACTTGTATCCACAAAAAAAACTATTTTTATAGGTTTGAGAACTTTAATATATTTAAGTAAATATAAAATATAATAATATTTTATAGAAATAAACTCTGAAAATATATATACTAAAAATATTTAAAAAATTATTAATTTTTTACATTAGTGGTTCAAACAATATTTATAACCTTTTAATCTTGTTATTTTACTATAGAGTGGAGTGGATGAAAAATTATTCTACTTTTATAAATTAATTTTATATTGTGTATTATACATATTTTATCAATTTAAGAGATAAAAATATGACAAGTGATGGAAGAATATATTGCATCTAATGATGTTAAAGAAGTATATATTTATTTAATTAAATTTATCTATTAAAAAATAATTTATTTAAGATTTATGGAGATGTAACATTGTCATCAAGCATTATATTTAAATTCATGAGTGTAATGGATTATTTAAATTCATGAGTGTAATGAATTCGACCATGCATGAACATAGAGTATTTGAGGTGGGACTTAGACGAACATAGAGTATTTTATCATGCTTGTGGTGCATTTGTAAAAAAATCTTTAGATTCAACACCCTTAGAAAATAAATGTTAGGTCAAGCTATTGGACTTGACAGCACCTAACAAATCCAAGTGACTAGGCCTAATACATCTCTATTGAGGCATATTTAGGGTTGGTGTGTGCTCACCTATCATGTTTAAAAATTCATCAAAATACATCTACATGTTAATTTTCATCAATCTGATAATTTTAAAAAAATATATACAAAAATTAATTTGTGTGTATGCGAATAAAAACTAGTTTGTAATGACACATAATCATTCTCGGTTTCACATTTTCCACCAACAATGTGACATCTACGAGCAATTATGACTGGAAATGTTTTCCTCATTAATTTGACAATAAAAAAAAAAACGTGACTCAAAAGTTGCCCTGGCCCATTGAAAATGACTCTGTGAAAGGGAATCTTAGTCACATTAAGCTGCTATCACTGCCATCTAACCTAGGTAAGGAGAATCATAGTCACATTAAGTTGCTATCACTGCCCTCTAACCTAGCTAGTGGTCTCGCATCACATCGCATTAAATAAGGAAACAACTGGATCGAGTCACAAAAGCAAATAGAATTCAATTATTCGAAGCTCTATAAAAATTCAACTCAAAACTCCATTTGTGATTTGCAATCCAGCACCAACCGAATCCTTAATGAAATGCCTATGCAAGTGATTTGTGAGTTGTTTTCAAGCCATTACATGATGTGTCCCTGGCTGTGCGTTAAACAAAGAAAAAACACAAGCTGCTCATATGATTTCGTGTAAGAAAGCACTATAAACAGAACGAGTAGTTCACCTACCTAGAACTTTTTTCTTGTTTAGACTTTAGAGTAAAGCAATTGACTTCTGTATAATATATTTTTTTGAAGACACAAACAAAAGCAGCACAACGTTCCACGAGCGAAGGCGGTTAATAGGA
Source organism: Populus euphratica (assembly GCF_000495115.2). Lineage (NCBI taxonomy): Eukaryota > Viridiplantae > Streptophyta > Magnoliopsida > Malpighiales > Salicaceae > Populus > Populus euphratica. Next base: position 3,169,415 of record NW_011499854.1, on the reverse strand, counting down.
CAATGATTTGGAGATTACAATTATATATATTTAGCGGTTGATATGATAGGATACCATACCCACTATAATATCTTCACTATATATGTTATATATTATGTTTACTATATAGTTCAGTGCTTACCAATCATGCCACGATCAGAAAGGACCGGTCATGGGTGGTCTCCGCCATGATGACAAACCCATTTGAATTTAGTATTTTTAAAATACCACTTTGGATGGCTAAACCCTAGAGTTTGGCTGTTAATTGACCTCAGACTTCAAACTAGTTGCCGATCCCCCTGTTATGTGAAGTTATTGCAATGGTGATTTAAGCACTTTCACCTAAAATCTTATTCGGATGCTTCAACAATGAATATAGTATGGTTAAATGTATAGCAGACATTCATCAAAACCAGTTATTTCTCGGGACCATCCGAGATTATGTAGCGGGCGGCACATGGTAAGATTTGTGAACGTTTTAAAAAATTTGAACAGTAAAATAAAACTATATATTAGCAGAATAACCTTGTTTTTTTAAAAAAAAAATCGCTAAATAACCTGGTATCAGCCCGTCGTGTTTTTCAATCGCTATATCACTGGAGCGAGACTTGCTTGCATACAAAGTATTTAATTTCTGCCATGCTTCCTTTGAAGTTTTGGAGGCTGAAATGAAAGGAGTGATTTTTCTGAAGGTGATGTACGTAGGGGTGTCATCCGTTTGTGGACGAGGATCGATGCATGGCTACCAGTGATATAATCTAGAATATCATCTCTATCCAATTAAAAAAGACTCAAACTAGAGCGCACGCCGCTGTGGAAAAGTGGAAAGGGTGACCTTGTCGTTTATTTGGGCTAAAATATCGAGAGCAATAATCAATGAAGTATTGATCGGGGATGGTGGAGTGGAGATCGGAATGTTCTCGTCTGATACCACGATGAAGATATTGAAGATGTATTATCAAAATGTTCCTCTTACAATTCTACCACTCATACGAGCAAGGTGCAGGAAGTAAAAAATAGAAAATCACATGGTTTGTTCTTTCCTATATAATCACAAGGAGCTGGAAATGCAATCATATGGCTTCTGCGCACTCTTAAAACATCAAATCTTACCAAACGGAGATATATAATCATAGGGAGGAAATACAAGAGAGAAAAGTAGGCAGCGACATTGCTTTGGCCTCTATCCTTCCACCCTTAGTAATGGGGAGTAAATGTATCAAAGTCTGTCTTCATGTATGACTTTGCAACGCTCTTAGGATGTTCTCAAAATTATCTTGCTTTGAAAACGACACCGATGTTGGTAAATGATTTGGATCTACCACACCACCATGTTTATCAATATCGTGCTGGCTTTGAAATTCATCTCCATCAATCAATCTCATGCCCTTTTTTTCTCTTGATGTCCATGTTTTTAAATTCGGAGGTATTAGCACAAAAAAATTCCAACAAGGAATTCAATCAACTCCAAGATTCATTCTTGATTACTTAAATTCAGAAAACTTAGGATATATTTAGCAAAAGAAAACTATTTTCTTGTCAGATTTTTTTCTTCTTAGTTTTTCATGCATGTTCACATAAAAAAACGAACAAGAACCCTTTCACCAAAAAAAAATGTCAAGATTATATATAACTACTTTTCATAAAAGATCGAGACAATGATTTTCAATATATAATTATCTTAATATTCATATTTCTTATAATCTAAGTATAAAATATTGATTTTATTTTATTCAAATTAAGAATTATCTTTAAAAAATTCCGTACTTATTAACTAAAAAAAAATCATGAACTAGCAAGATATAAAAGTTTTTTTAAAAAACTTATAATCTAAGTATAAAATATTGATTTTATTTTATTCAAATTAAGAATTATCTTTAAAAAATGTCGTACTTATTAACTAAATTTTTTTTTTCATGAACTAGCAAGATATAAAAGTTTTTTAAAAAATTAATTTCATATATATATATATATTATTCATTTGAGAAAAAACCGTGAAAAATCTTGAAAATGTGTTTTTCAAACTCATATAAATTTGAAAAAGCTAGTTTTTTTTTAAATAATTCTTCAAATGAAAGAAATTAATATCTTATTTGAAAAATGATTTTTAATTTTTCTTTTTCTAACTTCAGTTTTTCAAAAATGAAAACATGACTCCTATGTTTTTTAATAACTCGTCAATATTCTTTATTCTCCAATCTTTGAGCTTTTCGAAGCATCAATAATACCAGATAAATCATATAGATTTATCAATAATTGAATTTAAAATAACCCTTTTATTCGTCCATTAATAGCATCGATAAATTCCGGGTCCAAACATCTAGGACGCTTTCAGACAAGTGACCGACCACTTGGTACGGGACACAAGCTCATACCTGCTCGCGTCTTACAACTCGTGTTCGTTTGAAGGTGGACCGACCACCTTAATATTGATCAAAGAGATTGATCTAGAAGGGAAGAAGATAAAAATCCATAAGTCATAGGTCACCATCAAACAATCAAAGCCAAGATCGTGTGGCAGGGAAGGGAGGACCAGTCCAGGCATATGGCTGTACCCTGATGAGAGGTATGAAAATGCAGGAAGGAACTTGCAAGATCACACATATTTTAATAGGGGTGGCAAACAAGATGATGCTATGCTTTGACCTAACTACACAATTATTTGTACGAACGTAATGTGCTAAGCCTCATTGTCCTTAATTCGACCAGACAAATGGAAGAAGATGCAATTATGTTCCAAGGTAGCCTCGCCCAAATTCTAGCAGCTTCATTTTCAACTCAATTGCAAGATTTTTATTTTATTTTTTGGATAATGGTTACTTGACCTCTTTGTGGGTCCAATTAGAAATTTTGTTTCACAATTATTGCTCTTAGAAGTCCAATCATTAATTGCTTTTTGTATCATAGTCAAGATTTAATACAACTCAATAATTGAACAGTGAGAGTGCCATAATAGTAAAGTATTATATATTCCTTGATTTTTTTTGGGATCATAGTTGCTTCACTGCTTTGTGGGTCCAAAGTATAAAATTTATGATCCTAATAGTGGTACGTGTGGCAATCCTTTTTGTAGCTTGAGATTTTGAACTACCGGTAGAAAAAACAAAACATTCTTAATTTTTATCAATTTAAAAAAATTTAAAATCACCATTTAATATTGTTATTAATAAAAAATTTAATTGATTTTTAAAATCTTGATAAAAATATTACTTGTATATAAAAAAAACAATATCATCTTAATACATTTTTTATAAACTAAATTGTATTATTTATTTTTTTAAAATAAACTAAAATATTATTATATTTTCTAATTATCATTCTGTTTATAGGTTAAAATAAGTCCATTCTAATAGACTAGACAATAATTTTATGAGTCGAGTCTAGTGATTTTGAATTCTAACATATTTTTTATATTTTTTTAATATCAAGAACATATACTATATATAACTTCACAATCTATATTATCAAAACAAAATAATTGTTTTGCTATTTTTGAAATTTACAATTTCACTGTAAACTTAATAAACTTATTATTATTAATATCACGATGCATGCATATGAAACCCTTTACGATTTATTAAAATTAGACTAAGATAATGTTTGCAAAAACACTACAAAAAATAGAAATACAAGGCTTGGGATTTTTCTTGAGACGCGTTTGCCAAAAAACCTTTAAGGACCTAAAAATTGCATTTTTCTTTTTACAAGTTCTGGCCTTGTCAAACGCAGCCTTAGGCATTAAAAGCTCAGCCCAGCTATGTGGATTGGGCTCGAGGCTTGGCCCAAATATAATTCAAGCCCTGTCATCCAAGCTTGAATTAAAACAAAAGAGACAGCCCAAAGACTTTAAGCCTTTTAAGTTAAATGGTTTTGTATCGAGCAGAGGCCATGAACGCAAATTAAAAAACAGCTCACCCCTAAGAAGATCAAAAACAGGTACTGCCATAGCAAAATCCAGAATTATTCAGGCGTTCTAGAAACCCAAAGCAACTTTAGTTTCATTCTTCCTTCCAAATTAAAACCATTACTCCATAACTTTATTTGATTACACAATATCACATGCATGTGCTGACAGTGCTAAAACATCAGTGACTCGTTTAAATAAAGGAGCATGGAAAGGAATCAAACCTTTTGCTGTATCATGCCAAGAAACGTTGGTTTTATTTTTACTAATCATATTTTGTGGGAAATGACTACTGTTCACCTTTTATTCTTACTAACCATGTAACGCCACCTTCATTTTGCAATGGAATGGTCCTCCTGGTCTCTTGGCTTTCAGCGCTTCCAGACCTTCTCCTTCCCTCCCGTTTATCTATTCCCTGTTGCTTAAAGTGGTGGAAAAGCTGGTTTAAAAAAGAAACTAGGGAGAATGATGATCCAAAGGTTGTCGGTCTGCTGGTGTTTAGCGGAGAAGGAACCATGCATGAACGAAAGAAAGCAACAGCCGGGGGTTTTCGACGAGAGGGATTACAGTGATTCCTTTCTTAGGTCAGGGCTTGTTTCTTTGTGAGGTGCAAAGTCTTTTAAAAGCTAGAAACCAAAGCTTGAAGTGTGAAATGGCAGTGTGTTGTTGGCAGTCCCGGTGGTCTCTTCCTTGAACTAACAGGGCTCTTATTTATAGGAGACGAGAGAGGTGTCTGAGATACTTTCGTGACTTAAATCCTAACCCTTTAACCTTCTTGGATTGATCCTTGACATTGATGACAAGCCAACAACCTATACTTTCAAGCCAGATTGTGAAAGACTGGTTAAGTCAGTGACTTTGAACCGGTATTGCAGCGGCTTATGACTACAATGTTAGGTCTTCCGTGTCTTTTGTCTTGCTTGAGACGCGAGAGGGTATGAAGTGACTGATTGAGATTATAGTTGTGATTAATTTTTAGAATGTTTTTTTTTTTAAAAAAAATAATATTAAAATAATATTTTTTATTTTTTAAAAAAATTATTTTAAAAATTAGAATTTTAAACCAATTCAAAATATTTAAAAACATTTAATTTTTAATAAAAAAATAAAATTTTTACAAAATATAATTTACACTCTATTTCTAAATGTTATCATATAGTTCTATAAAGACTTTTAACCAATTCCTTTATGAAAAAAAAAAAGAAAAAAACCTCTAGCCAGCTTCTTTATACGAGAAATGAAAAAGAAAATGAATAGTGGTTTCAAAAGAATATAGTTTTGTTCTTGCATATTTTAAGTCAACCTTTAAACTTGCAATTCTTTCAATTAAGCTTATTATACCAAGTAAGCTATCTAAGTTTCAATTGAATCCCTATCTTCCAATGTTTTGCAAAATGATATGTATTAAAGGTGTGCTTATTTTTTAAAAAGCGGTTTCTAAAAAATTATTTTCTAAATTTTTATATGTTTATTTACTATTATGAAAATTGGTCAATGAAAAACACTTTCCGATCAGAGAAAAATTTAATTTAGTTTCTGGAAAAGTATTTTTCTTTTATTTTTAGGCCGAAAATACTTTATGGAAGTTATGAAAAAATTAGAAATGTCATATTATTTGTTAATTATATCAAATTTGATTTTCAAATTTTTTATTGCTATATATATTTTATTTTGAATATTTATTTTTCAATTTCATCCCTTATAATTTGATTTTTATATTAATTTTGATCCTCATTTTCATAATTGTTATTTTTTTTCTTATCATTTTTTAATTGAAATTTTTTATCTATCAAATTTTGTCCCCGTTCTTTTGATTGTTACTTATTTTATTTAAAATAATTTATAAAATGGTAATTATTATTATTTTAGTTTCTTCATCTTTCAATTTTTTTATTTTTTAGATTTAATATCTATTATTTTGATTATTATTTATTTCAATTTAGATAATTTATGAAACTATATTTTTTTTTTAATTTTTTTTTCATTCAACTTTTTAATTTATAAGATTTGTTCCTCATTATTTTAATAAACTTAAAAAATAACATATTAATAAGTTATTTTTCAACTTATTTTCCATGATATAATCAAATATTGAAAACTATTTTCCAACTTATTTTTCATTACACTATCAAACATTGAAAAATAATTCACTTTCAAATAAAACTACTTCCAGCAAACAAACATGACATAAACCTCCAATTTAATGTTTCTTCAATTGAATCCATGATTATTGAGTAAAACAAAACCTATTATAAGCTTAATTAAGCCCTTAAAATTAATTAATTTTTTTAATTTTGATCAAATTGACTTTCATAATTTTTTTATTCAATTAAATCCTTAATTAAGTCAATTAAACCTATTAGAAGTTTAATTAAATTTTTAAACTTGATTAATTTTTCTAATTTTAATTAAGTTGGATTTCATTCTTAACTTTCTTTTCCATTAATTTTTTTCCAACCTATTTGGTTAAAATATCTCAATATGACTTTTTCTTTGATATTTTAATATATTACAGTTGAAAGGATTATTTTTTCTTGTCTCATATCATTTGTATCATATTCATGATCTCATACCTTTTCGTTTGGAGATTAGAAAAACTCTTAAAATGACTCTAAAATATATTTTAAAAAACTCATAATTTAAATAAATGACTTATTGTATAAAGCGTATTTGATGTAAGAAAAAGTTAGGCAGACATGGAAACATTTTTAACATTTTGGACTCTTCCTTGTTTTTTTTTTTTACATTTTCTATTTTTGAGAGACGTGGAAGCAGGCCAACAATAATTGCAATATTTTTTTTTCGAGTTTATCAATTCTATACAAGTTAAATTTAATTTTATTAATTTTTAATTTTAATTTATATCTTATATATATATATAAACTTGTAAAATCAGGTAAATTTTGAATTTAGATAATAATGGTTAGCTCCATGAGTTTATCCTAATTTTGATGAATATATATTTTTGGTGATCCAATTCTAGTTCTTCTTCTGATTATACATGATGGTGCATATATTAAGCTCGACCCTCCTTCTCTTGACACTAACAATTTAGCTATTAATATATATCGACTTGCTAACAAAAATATTGAAAATGAGCCCATTTTTACATGTAGAATACATACTAAGGTTCTGTTCCCATCAAATGCTTTGCCTTCCTTTTATGGAATGGGTTTGGTTTGGGCCACAAGCCTTAATCTAGTTCACTAACAAGACTATATTTCCAGGCTAGAAGGTTCGAGAAATGTAGGGCTTCACAAGCTACGTACCACTACTTAGTTATTTTTAAATTTTGTATTTAAATTAACTTGGCTTTTTTAATATGGTTAGATAATCCATTGTATATTAACTAAAACTTTGAATATAAAAAAATGATTCAATTTTATTATCATGTCTTTATGGATCAAGTATTATAGTATTTTTTTATAATTCCGTGGCTCATCAAATTATTCTGATACCATATAAATTCTCAATAATTTGTGAGGTTTATGATGTTTTATTTGAATTTAATTAATTAATTTCTAATTAATTTGTTAAACATTGATGTTTAGTTTTATTGGTAGGTGGATTTATTTTTTTAAAAAAATATTTTTTTCCTAGAGAATAAGTTATACAAGCATATTTAAGGTAATATCAAACTTTGTTAAATTTTCTAACATTAGTTCTTTTTCTATAGATATAAATATTTAAATTATATAAAAAAAGAAAATGATGCAAGAAAATGAACTATTTCCTATTCATAATCTTATTACTTAGAGAACGTTTGGGAATGCGGTGCAAACCATGTTTTTAAAAAAAATATTTTTTTACTAAAAATTAATTTTTTGTATGTTTTAGATTGTTTTAATGTGCTAATTTTAAAAATAATAATTAAAAAATAAAAAAAAATTATTTTAATGTATTTTAATACTAAAAATAGTTGGAAAAGCAACCCCAATTATATTTTCAAACATGCTATTAATTTATATAACATGAGTGACAATAATCTAGTTTCCTATTTTACTACAATTTACTCCATCCAAAATAAGAATAAAAAGTTTTATATGTTGTAATTAAGTTTTTATTTATATGTTGAGAAAAAGATTTGATAACTAAATAATTTGAGATTGAAGATGAAATTAAACTGATTTCATATTTAAAGCTTGATAATGAAACGAGCATAATATTTATGCTTTATATAGTCTCTGATAAATAAGAAAAATATTCATGTCAAATCACGATGGTTTTGCCAAGATATTCAAACTGATTCCAAGTTATAAGAAAAAAGCGCAACAGCTTTGAATGTAGAAGGAATATCATGTCACGTTCATGCCAAACTTATAATTTTTGTTTAACAAGTTAACACGATGACTTTTTAATTTAAAATCGAGCTTAAATAAGTAAAAAAATCTATTTTTTATTAAAATAACATTTTAAATTAACCTTGACTAACCTAACTGGTAAAACAAGTCGTCAAGGAAACAGCTTTGTTAGTTAAGCCACTTTATAGCTCTAAGCATCGGCTGCAGACTGCAGAGGGCTTAGGAAGCGAACCTCCGGCGGGTTTTTTTTATCTCGGAAAAGAAAACTAAAAACACAGGCGGACATACATCTTGAATCTGTGCCAAGTTTCCTGGCATGTCTCACCACCTTTTGCAACCATTTTAACTGGTGTTTTACTAAGGAAAAAAGAACATATTGACCTGGATGTTATTTTGGAACAGAGTAGAGAAATTGCCCTCGACGTGCTCTGTAACATCGAAATGAAAGGTTCGATCAAGTTACACCTAACAAAAGGTAGGCGATGCAATGATAATGGCATTAACAATTTAACCCCTATTTACAATACAGCCCCAGCAGCCCTTCACCGCTCAATTCTCCTATCACTCTCACAGCAAACAAATGGAAAAATCACTTCTTCAATTAGGGCAAAGGTCCCTGTTAACTGTAAAGATTTTAAAAAGAAACCAATTGTAATACTATAACATATGGGGGAAGAGCACCTTCTCTATAGTCAACTCTTGTTGAGTTATCTACCCTCATTGGCCAATTTTAATGACCCGTCCCTCATTAGTTTCAGGCTCAGACTGTTGAACCGCTCACGCGAGTACTGTCTTGATGCTTTCCTCCAATCTGTTCCAGCCTTCATCATTGTGGTAAACTCCTCGTAACTTATTTTCCCATCCTGCAAGTTCCGATAAAGGGGCTCAGGTTTGATTCCATGCATGCCAAAGTTAATGGAAATGAGCACGTTATGAAAACACTATCAAGACAGACATTTCCAGGTGGGATTCGAAAGTTTCAGAAAAAAAAAAACACTTTGTATCTACGCTTACAGCCATTATATAAGGGGTTTTTCATGTATATAAAACAAGGAAAATGTGCATCTGTGTGTGCAGAGGAGTCAATTTCCATCTAACATAAAATATGCATGCCATTTTTAGATCCAGAAACAAACCCAACTGACAAGAAAATAGGACTGACCTTGTCTGTGTCCACATCATTAATAATAGCATTAATAACTTCTTCATTACTTCCATCAACTTCATCAGCCAAGGCACCTCTTAGCTCATCAATTTCTATGTACCCACTTTGGTTTTGGTCGAAGAATTTAAAGGCTTGGCGAAGGTGTTCATCGTTCCCCATCTTTTTCAGGTGAACAGTAATAGCCACAAATTCTCCATAGTCCAGATAACCATCTCGATCTATGTCACCCTGTTAAAGGAAACTTGTCAAGTTTATGGCAGAAAATAGCGGTTATAGAGGGTTTTTTTTTTCCCCCCATCCAAGATCAATGTATAATAAAAAAACAGTGAAAAAAATCTAAATTTCATGACTTACCACTTCCATTAAAATTTGAAGGTCACTCTCAAGGACATGTTGGCCAAGTTTTTGCAATCCAACTCTTAGCTCATCAATGTTAATCTTGCCATTGTTGGCAGTATCCATCAGTTGGAATCCCTCCTTTATGCCAGCAACTTCCTCCACTGACAAATGCTCAGCTATTACCTGTTAATTTGACAATGTAAGCAATGGAAGATAAAGGAAGACAGGTCTCAAACTAGAATGAACACCACATCCAAACAATATCAGTAAAGCAAACACCAAGTTTTCTTGAACTGGAAAGATAAAAATCATTAGTTTACATATTCTATCCAGCAAATTCTAAAGACATTACCCTCATAGCTCTTTTCTTGAGTTTGTTCATAATAGAGAATTGCTTGAGCTTTGATCGTACTGTTTCACCTAAAGAAACATTAGGAGCCTTCTTTGCATTTTGCAACCAAGGGTGATCTGCATTTCAAGAACAAACAACTTAGAAGACCTGTGTTTCCATGAATTGCAGTTTTGGGATTTTCCAAGCAACATCACCGTATTATCCAAACAATAGAAGATCCAAAAGCACGAGAAAACCATTTCATTAGAAATGAACATTACCTAGCACTTGTTGTGCTGTAAGCCGGCACTTTGGGTCAGGATCAAGCATCTTTCTCACAAGGTCTTTGGCATTATCAGAAACTTTGGGCCAAGGATCCCTCTTAAAGTCAATAACTGACCTAATAATTGCCTGTGCAACTCCCTGTTCAGTTTCTGCAGTGGAGGTAGAGTTTTTCAGTGAAAAATACCAGCACCAGTGTATAATGCATGCATAACTAAGAATTGTTCCTGAGCACCTAATGAAAACAATAATTGTGCATACAGTTGAAATTTCCTTAACCAGAACAAGATACCAACCTGCCCAGAAGGGTGGAACACCACAAAGTAAGATGTAAAGTATTACACCAGCACTCCAGACATCTACTTCTTGGCCATAATTCCTCTTGAGCACTTCAGGAGCCATGTAGTATGGACTTCCAACTATCTCCGTAAATCTTTCACCTGCAGAAAGTAAAACCTTCAGCCAATGTACCAAAAAGGATGAAAGCTAAAAAGTAGAACTATAAAATGGAATAGGTTTGTTCATAAAAAAATATGCAATGGGTGATGGGTAATAATAAGACATTACCAGGTTTGAAAAACACTGACAATCCAAAATCAATTGCCTTCAAAGGGGCATTCTCCTTCTTGTTTCCAAACAAAAAGTTCTCAGGTTTTAGATCCCGATGCATCACCCCGTGCTTGTGGCATATCTGGATCATGATAAAACATATCCCAAAAGCATTAGGACTCTGCTAACTGAATATAATGCGTGCAATTTGGAAGAAGTAATGTCAATTGAGAACGCATGCTGTATGTTAGAAAGGAAGGGAACCCTATTTGGCCCTTTATCTAATTTTGGACAGCATAGAAGTTATTACCAAAAGCTTATCACTGTGAAGCAAATCCCATTGTCAGCAGAGTTTAAAAACAGCAGTGAGAAATCAAATGAAGAATAAAGGAAACAGATAAAACCAAGAGGGAGGAACCAAACATTTCTATAGTAACGGCACAGTAACTCACGAAATTAAAAAAAGTGTACCAAGAGAGGAATCAAGATTTAATGAACAATAGAGGTTATTCAAAGCAAGCAGTAAGCACAAGAAGCAAGGGCAAAAGGAGGAAATCAACATAAAGAGAATCCACAGTAAAAACTATAAGATTTTCAGATTGTCAGAATCAATATCTGCCACATCTACTCATCAAGACAAACTATCTCCTATTTTCTGCCGGATAATATTCACTAATCACTTGCAATAGAGTGCATTTTTATCAAGTGCTTACGGTCCTAGACCTCTATTCACCAAATAAAAAACCATATTTCCTCGGCACACAAATAGCGCTAGCTACCAACCATGAATTCAAGATCCAAAAGCTAAATTTATGTACAAGCATTTAAAATTAAAACATAAAAAAAAGAGAGTAACATCTACTCACAAAGATTCAATCATGAAAACTTCAAAAAAAAGATAAATAAATAATAACCACAAGATCATCTCTTTACCTGAACAACCTCCACAATGGTCTTTGTAACACCTGCGGCAGCCCTCTCAGTGTAATGTCCTCTAGCCACAATCCGGTCAAACAACTCTCCTCCTTCACATAACTCCATCACCAAATGAACTGCATTATCATCCTCATAAGTATCCTTTAAGGTGACAAGATTAGGATGCTGAGGCATACGTTTCATGATCTCCACTTCTCTCCTTACATCCTCTATATCAATAGCTGTCTTTAACTTCTTTTTAGAGATACATTTGCAAGCAAAATTCTCACCAGTCTCCTTATCGGTACACAAGTATGTGATTCCAAATTCACCCCTGCCTAGTTCTGTACCCAGTTCATATCTTTGCTCAAGTTCTTTTCCTGTGGGGTCTTTTAACACAATCAGCTTGTGGCCTCCATCATGGAGCCCATAATCTAAGGCAAATCGGTTATGTTTCTTCTTGTGCTTCGTTTTCTCAGGGTTTCCTGATGGTGTTACACAACAATTACCCATGAATGAAAAACAAAATAATAAAGAGAAATTTTCTGGCCTTCTGCAGGACACTCGAATTTCAAGAAAAAAAATGGAATTGGATTATTAGATCAATCAAAATCTGATTTTTAGACCAAAACAAAAGAGGGTATTGCAAATTAGCTTGAAAGATCCAAACTTAAGCTACAAATGATGAAATCTCAAAATAGAAAACCCAATTCTCAACAGAATTTGATCCAACAAATAAAGGGTGATGCTTGATTCAAGAAAGAAAATTTTGATTTGCAAATACGTTGTTGCCTTTCCAAGAAATATAGATCAAGAGAGAAAATTTACAAGGAATTCAAGACAAGAAATGAAAGGAGAAGGGAAGGTGGGATTTATGGGAAGGAAAGGGAAGGTGATGGGGTTGATAAGAGGAATTTACAAGGCAACTACCACTGTTGTATTGTTTTATACAATCAAGAACTCATTCATGGGATGGATTTGGTTCCAAGAAAGAAAAAACAAAAGAGGTCAAACCTCTTTCCCATTTGACAACACATCCCTTCCCATTTCTTTCCTCCTCTTTTGTTTTACATAATTTAGGAAAAAAATTAATTAAAATAAAAATAAATAAATTTTCATATAAAAAAAAAAACCAAGTTGAATAGCAGCTCTAAATGGGTTATTATGACAAGTTTCCGAAATAAAGGGGAGGGTAGTCTGATGTTTTCCCGAAATATCCACAACAAAGTTCAGATTTGTAGTTTTTTTTTTTTTGATGGTGTAATCAGAATTAATTAAGCTGATAAAGGTAAGTTTTTTTTAAAAAAAAAACAATCATTCTTTATAATGAATGAATCGGACGCGTGTAGTTTTTTTTTTTTTGATGGTGTAATCAGAATTAATTAAGCTGATAAAGGTAAGTTTTTTTTAAAAAAAAAACAATCATTCTTTATAATGAATGAATCGGACGCGGATTCATTGCAATGTGCCGCGTGCTTAATTCGTGATCTTGAAATGAAAAAATATGAAGGAAAAATATGGGATGAGGAATTAGAAATAATTTTTTTAATTTTAATTTTGTTTTACAAAAACTTATACGAAGCCATTCCCTAAAATGAAAGTTTAAGAAAATCAAATTGATATCTCCCGAGCATACTTTAGTCATTTTCAATTGACATATCTTTAGTAGTTTTATTTTTCTAAAATTAATATTATTCTAAAACTTTAGTCTCTCTATCTTTCCATTCCTGAGTTTAAGATATAAGAAAAAAATATTATTGGATGTTAATTGAAAAAAGAGAGAGAGAATTGTATGAATTATCTTCATATTTAAAAATCATATTATTTAACGTGTGTTAAATTTTAAATTTATGATTATTATTGTTTTTTCTGAAAAATATATTAATAATATTTAAATATTTTTTATATTAAAAAAATAACTTTACACAGTTGATTCTAAAAACACAATAAATTATTTAAAAAACAATCTTAAAATTGACCCAAAAAATAGTTCTAGAAAAAAAAAAGTATCCAATCAATCAATTATTGCCTTAAATGAAAAATGAAGTGAAAAAATTTCAACAATTCCACTCCTAATTTTGCAATTCTACTATGAGTATAATGTTGTATTATTTACTGTATTTTTATCAATATAGTTATTTAAGTTATTTTTATATATTTTAACTAATTTTATAGGTTTTAAAATTAATAATTATATAAATTTTCAATAATTATCATATTAGCAATAATATTTTTTTTCTTCATATGCATTGTGGTAGCATATATTTTTATTTTTTTTATGCATACAAAGAAATAGCAATGTACTGTATTTTGACAACAAGACATCTATAATTAGGTTAATTACTATACATCTCACTTTATGCAGACCATCATCCTCAATATTCATCACTCATGATCCTCTTCAAGAATCAACTGGACCGCCATCATCAACATTGTAGACATCATTTCATTCATTGTGGTCACCTTGTTTTTCATGAATCACATGAACTTTTGCGCAAGAATAATCAATTTAGATAAATAACTTGTTCAATAAAGATATTATAATTATTTTTTAAAATATTTTTTATTTTAAAATATATTAAAATAATATTTTTAAAATTTATTTTTAACATTATTACATTAAAAACTATTTGAAACACCAAAAAATTTATTTTAAAAAATAATTTTAAAACATGAAAACAAAGAAACTTAAAGAAACCTAAATCAAATATCATTCACCCTACACTTTGGCTTTTGTCAACGACTTTACCAACAAGTGGGGGCTTTCAAGTTTTAAGTTGCCAAACTTGCTTGTTACGGTCCTGTCCTTTTAATTATGACATGGTCTTCTAGAAGCCAGCCAAAAGGACACGAATTTCTTCTGTATATCATATTTCCAAAAACAACCCCCCATTCTATTCCACCAAATTACTCCTCGAGGAATTAATTAGCTTCAATTTTCCTTTGATAAAATGTTCTCTCTCCTCACGAAATTATGACATGCTGAGGACTAATTTTTTGATATTGTAATTAAAATTAATTATAATATTTGATTTAAAGTTAATTAATAAATAAATTGAATTCGTATGTTTAGATAAAATAAATTTTATTTTATATTTTTACTATTTTATTCTTATTGCATTTTTCTTTTTTCTTCAAAAGTTTCAAAAAAAAAAGATAGATTAATATTTTAGAAAAGTTACTTTAAATATTTTTTTTCAAATTGTAAATTAGAGAGGTTCATCCGTGATTTATTTTTATAGTATTTTTAGAGATTAAATTCTATTTAAAATTTAATTCTTAACATTTAAAAAATGTCAAACATAAAATTTTATTAAAATCTCTAAAATGAATCTATTTCAGAGGATTCTAAACATATTGACAGTATTAATGTTACTTAATGATTATTAGACAAGCAACTTGAAATCCAATACTTTAAAATTAAATAAAAATAATAAAATATATACCATTTATTAAAAAGATTTATTATCATTTATAATAATTAAATAAATTTAAACTTGAATCTTAATCCAGCCACTTCATAAACTTATCTTGAAGTTTTATAATCTTTATAAGCTTTACAAGCTTAAATTAAAAGACATGTGTTTTAATTATAAGATTTATTGGTGGATATTTAATTCATCCTTTTAATTTGATTAAAGATAAATTATATATTTTGAAATTAAAAAATTTATAAAAAAATTATTTTTTAAAACACGATACATAAAAGCCCAAGAAAAAAAAGGATATACATTCTAAATTTCTAATTCAAACCTAAAATTAATTTTATTTTCTTAAATACACCGTCGCTCTCTTCTAGTCATGTTGTGGGGGCTTTATGGGTAAGGAAGAAAAAAGGGCATAAATACCTATTTACCGTCTCATCTCGTTGATATCGCTGCAAAAGGGCAGATCCGTCATTGAAATTGATAATGATAATAAAAAAGACACACCCACACGGCATCTGCTTCCACGAGGGTCTAGAAGGGTATTTTTGTCGTATCAAATTTCAGAACGCCTTAGACAAGGCATCAATCCCAGTTTTAGATTATCGGTCAAACTAGACAAGTTTGACTATAGAAAGTAACGTCTAGAATATGGATAATCCTCGTTTCTGGATGCATGCTTGTAAAGGTGGTTGATGGTGTACTTTAAATTGTTTTTTTTAATATATTATAATAATATCTGTTTTTTATTTTAAAAAATATCATAAATGCTTTTTTAATATTTTTAATGTACTAATATCAAAATTAAAATATTTTAACATATTTTTACAAAGTTAGAAGTAAATTAAAACAATTAATTTAATTAATTTTTTTTTTACAAAGTTAAAATTTTTTAAAAGTATGAACTAGCAACACTCCCAAATAATCCTAATTTTATTTTATGGTGCCAAGAAAAGATAAATTTTAGTTAAAAATATTTTTATTATTTTTAATGCATCTTAACTTTTATTATTTTTTTTGTTTGTATCTGTCTCATTTTTTCCCTACTTGTGTTTTTTAATAAATTTTAAAAAATAATTATTGTTTGTATCTGTCTCATTTTTTCCCTACTAAAAAATAATTAATAATATATTATTAATTATTCTCTTAACATCGAAATTTCTTTGCAAGTAACTTTTGTGATTACCAGCATGATCACCATGTTCATGCATGTTTTTTTGTTCTTAGTATTGTGTATAGCATCAAACTACATGTCTTCTTCCTCTTCTTTGTGAAAAACAGTTCTGAAACTCAGAGTGTTTAAGATACATAATTTTACTATATATGAGTGAGTGATGCATCATTACTTAATCCAATCAAATATTCAAGTCATGAATTAAACATGTCAATTTAAATTGATTCAAATTCTTTTAAAATAACATTATTTTTTAGATTTTTTTAAAGTTAAAATATTATTATTTTGATTTTTTATATAAAAATCAAACTATGATTTTACTAAATTATAAGTAGAGATGTTGGATTGACTGGATTATATTAAATTAATTTTTTTAATTTAATTTAAAACTCAACTAGTTTTCAGCTCAACAAATTATATTTTCTAACTTGACATATCATTGAGTTAACCAAAAAATTAATTTTAAATTTAATAATTTTAACTGTAAGTTATGTGTTTTTGATGTTTTTAAAATTTAATAACTCTAGCTAGTATGAAGTTATTAACTTAAGCAAATTACAGGATTTTTGTTCTAAGAGTTTTTATTAATAATTTGTTTATGATGTTTTTCGAGATTCTTTTTAATCAAGATTGAGATATTGAATAATATATTATAAAATCAATTAGCACGTTAATTCCTTTTAAATTACGATCGTTTATTTGTATCCTGTGATTATATTGTATGCAAAACATATCACCATGATACAATCATAATTATTCTTTAAACTTAATTACTAAAAGACAAATCATATTTCATCTGACATGGAACTGCAAGATATTTTCTCGATGGACTACTCAATTACAACGATCAAGCATTGAACACAGACACCCATGGTCACTTCCCTCTCGAGCTGCTGTTTCTTTGAAGACAATTCTGGGACATTCTTTCTACAACCAGCGCAGGAAACATAATTCTTGTCGGGTCACCATGCAAAAAGGAGTGCAAGCTCAAATAAGCAAGGAAAGGGGGCTCAAGGCGGCATCATGCCTAGGAAGTGCACATGAACTTTTGAATTCTGGTTGGGGTACAGAGCAACAATGGTGATTCAGCATGCAAGGCGATAAAAAGTAGCATATTGCATAAAAGAAATAACCCTAATTCTCCTTGCATATGCTGAGATGATAAATGAGTTTGTTAATCTTCATTTTATCATTTAACTTAATATATATTTCAATTTCAGAGGACATAGCAAGGAAAAAAAAGATATACATCGGGAACAGACAACCCATATGGAAAGATTTGATTGCAAGAATTAAAATCATATAATACTTGAATTCTATTTTGCGAAAGCCTTTCAGTTTGAAAAAATAAAAAAAATAAAAATCCCAAATTGGTCAAAGATCTGGTTACATATTCTATATGTTTTTCACTTTCAGGAATCAAAGTCAAAGGTGGAAGTAAAGCCAGATACTTCTTTTCGAGATTGCTCTCTATAATTGCTTTTTATAAGCGTTCGTGCTCTTACATTTAATTCACAAAAAATAATATTTTAAGTTTATGACTGATTTCCAAGAAAATCATTAAGTAATGGATTCATAACATTTGAGTTTAAGAGGGTTGCTGCAATGCTGGCATCATAAGATGCCACTGCTAGGCCAAACTATAATATTTGAATTTGATAAATTCTTCCTGTGCTACGAACTATTATATATATATATATATATATAGTAATCTAGACTTGCCCCGAATAATTAATTCGTTGATTATTCCAAATGCAATGAACTGCCATCACACGAAATCTTCAAATCAGTGCATAGGTGGTAGCATCGGGTTGCTTACAGACCTTGATGGTGTTTTATACTCCCGGTAAGACAAAAAAATATTTAAAAAAATAAAAAAAATATTTTAATATATTAAAAAAATAATTTTAGTTGCATTTTGGAACAAGCCATTTGTTTTTTTTGGCTTAGCCCCCCTTGTTTTTTAAATTATTTTTTAAATATTTATAAATTATTTTAATGTATTAATTAATATATAAAATAAAAAATATATTTTTTTAAAAAACCTACAACGAAAAATATACTAGTTTTAAAATGTTGTACCTGGAGTACAAAGCTGGAACATAACCTGCCCTTTCCCAATTTATGTTTTTTTCTTTTCCCTCATTTTCTTACATATATTCCAAATTAGGGAGTAAAGAAATTGATTTAAATTTTTTTTATTGTTTTATAGAATATTTTTTAAAATAATGACACCAAATCCCTCAATTTGTTTTTGACATCTGCCGTCGCTGCGCATATAGTTTGACAATTAATTAACTAGGCTGAAGAAACATGCCAGACGCAGGATTCATGTACCCAGGTAATGAACGACGACGGTCCACCTGTATTGTCTTTCTAGAAACAAAAGAGCAGACAAAAATAATAATTTTAGTCTTAGTTGAATCCGCATCTTAACATTAAAGTCTACGGCTGTCATCAATCACCTCGTACTAATTATACTTATCAAATCCCTATGAGCACGACCCTCTTCGATCCTGTTGGCTGAAATCATCACCACCCAGGTCATCGAATGGAATCCGAAGAAGCTTCCATTTTGTGTCTTCTCCCCTGTCCACCTAGCTAGCTACACGTGGCAGGAGTGCTTCGGGCCTAGTCCAAGACAAATGGCGTCCAAGAGAATTAGAGGGCCAGAGATGGCGATGAAGAGAAAGCAGGATAAAATAATTTTTAATATGAAAAACTAGTAAGGCAGTGTTAGCGTGTCTTTTAAAAGAAAACAAATATGCAATTTGAGTTATGAATCCAAATGTATTTGATGAGTTCACTTTATTTAATTAAATGTTAAAAAACAACTACTATTAATAAACCTAATTTTTTAAAAAGCAATCGGTGTTCATAGAAAACATATGATAATATTTTAAAAATATTTTTATAATTCTAAATAAAAAAATAATTCAAGTAAATAACTCGTAAAATACATTACTTGAATTAGAAAACCTGATAATTCAATTTTTAACTAAACTAAAACAATAAATGTTTAAAAAATTAATTAAAAATAAAAACAAAATTATTAGAGACACCCTAACTTGCTTGTCAAACCTATAATATGGCTAACAAGATTAAGATAACTCAACTAAAAAAAATTAAAAAAATAATAATACTTAAATCTCAACCAATACAATATAGAAAAATAAAAATGAAACCAATTAACAAAAGCAAAAAAAAAAAAAAACCTAAATAAACTTGAATAAATTTACCAAACTTGAAATTCGAGTCATATAAAACTATAATAGCTCAATATTTAACCAATCTAATATTAAAAAAAATTATAATTAAAATAATTAGGCTAAATTTGAGATCAAAACAAATTAGATCTCCACTTAGATATTTCAAAGAGAGCTAAGGGTGGAAGTTGGGGAAGAAGAAAAAAGAGAGAGGATAAGATAAGAAAAACAACTTAATTTAATTTGATTTAATAAAATATAATTTTAATAAATAAATTCATTTAATATAACAGGATAAATAACCTATATCTTAAGTTATATTTATCTCTTAAATTTTATCAAATTTATTTTTATTTATTGTTAATAACTTTTATTTATTTATTTATACAAATAATTCTTAATTTATTTAATTCAATATATATAAAAAATTTTAGATTTATATTTTGGAAATCTTTTCATAAAAAAAAAAACACATTGAAAAAGCATGTTCAAGTTTCTTATTAGTAAAAAAAATATCGAGCCAACGAATGAAGCTCGGATCAAATGACAAGCATTATGCTAAAACATGTATCATCTTCGACCCCTTCCAGAGAGGGAGAGACATGATCCAAATTACAAAGTCAATGACAACCTTCACGTGCTCATTTCCTAGCAGTATAACTTACATCTAGAAATCTTCTAGACTAGAATAATGGGATGTCCCATGTAGTTATATACAACCATATATCAGGAAACAAAATCTCCGTAAAATTGCCATTCGAAGGGAACTTTAAATACTTTCACGAGAGTGCAGAAAAAGAATGGCATCAAAGGCTGAACTTAAACTATTGAATTGTGCGGCTTCTATTGTATTCGCATTAGTTCACGAGGATGCTCTGCTGGCGAATCCACTGGATGCAAGTCTACACAGCTCACCTTGTCTTTTTTGCAAGCTTTGGATTCTTGCACATTCGAATGCTTGAGGGAGTAACCTCCACTAGTTCATCTTCTTGAATATACTCAATACAGTCATCCAGACTATAATCCAACGGGGTATCAAGAACCACTGCATTAAAAAGATGAATATCTATCGTTAACTGCAAGGCACTGTGGTAGACGTCTGCATATATGCGTGTGTGTGTTTGTGCGTTCGCGTGTGTGTAGAGAGAGAGAGAGAGAGAGAGAGAGGATGGCCAATTGCGTGGACATGACTTGCAGAATGAGTTCCAGCATGATTCTATCGCTATGTAAACATGGGGCAGGCAGATTGCACGAAGGTAAGGAGACAAAGATATTAATTCTTGACACCTTAATCACTTCCTTGGTATTCAAGTTCACGACTTTAGCTTAGGCCATACACAAGAGCATGCAGGGGATCATCTAGAGTAGTTTCCTTTTTTATTTTGACTAAAAATGTATCTTTTCATTCATCCCTTTTCCTGGTGTCTCTCCTAGTGATCAGCTCAATAAAAGATCCATTTTCTGGAGAATATATGATAAATGAATGCACATTATTAATTGCTGTGGGGTTTAGATCGTAGCAATTTTAACTGCCTTACGAATCCCCCATTTCCCATTTAAACAGTATATAGAGAGTTATTAAAGCAATTTAGTGAGCTGTTTCTTACCCGTTTGTTCTTTATTTGAACGTACGTTAGTAGCAGCCTTTTTCTTGCACACATTAAGCGACAGGTCCCCTGTTCGTTGATGGATGCCAACTATTTGACCTTTATAAACTCCTGCTCCAGGTCCAATGAACATTTGCCCTCTATCTTGTGAACTGGCAAGGGCATAAGAAGTAGATGTTCCATCCTCAAAGGCAACCTGAAAATCAATTTCTTGCCGTATATAAAATGAAAATAGATGAACAAACGTGTAAACATGCAGGCATTTTTGGTTGAGTCGCTGGACATTACTTTATCCTGAGATATTTTAGATATGTCAATTGTTTATCTAAAATATAATGAATAGTTTATATTCAAAAGTCTGATCTCAAAGAAATCCTGAAAGTTGGTAATTACCAATGAACCCTGATCTCGTGTAATTATATCACCAGCCCAAGGTCCATAGCTATCAAATATAGTGTTGAGAATGGCAGTGCCACGAGAAGCTGTCAAAATTGCATTACGCAATCCAAGAAGGCCACGGGTGGGAATCTTATATTTAAGCAGGGTTGTTCCCTCCGACCTAAGCACAAAAGAAGTCCATAACATCAATGTCAGATAACCAAAGTGCACATTAATGAAAAACAAAAACTGACTTTATAGCTTATTCACACACTGGTAATGTGAGAAAAATCGCATCATGCTAATTAAATGTAGAATACTTCCTAGGAAAGCGAGGGAAAACAAAACCAACACTACAGAATTTCATTATTCAAGATACATGAATTCAATAATCATGCTGACAACTTAAGAGAGAGATTACCATGCTTGTGCTTGTCTTGATAAGTGAAAGTGTATAAAATAATTGTTGTGTATTAGTTGATCCTTAGGACCGGCAGGGTTGGTTTGTAGAAATACAGAAACACCAATATCATATAGATATTGCAGGTCAAGGCATCTCTGCTTAAGATTTTATTATATGAGCAGTTTCATCTTTTCTATTTATGGTCAACAGGATGATTGAACACATGCAAACATATTTCTTCACAAGTTCCATGCCTCTTGCACCTCAAACTATCCAGTATTTGTGTTGTATAAAGATAGATATATAGTAAATCTTACATAACAGCACATTAAGATTTTGAAATACTTCAACTAGAACATTAAAAATAAAATTAAAGCAAAGAGAACATTTTACGCACCCAACCCCTTGCATATCAAACATCTGTCCACGCCTTCTACCAAGAAGTTCAACCACAGCCCCCATGTGCTCTTCTGGAACCTCCACAGTGGCAATCTGCAAGCATATCAATTGTTAGAAATAACTGATGTAATGCAATGGAAAGTATGACCTTTTATGCATAATATATGGGCACTGGCATCAGTTAAGAAATCAAGGACATCATCATCAGTTAATAGCAAAATATGCACTCAAAATTCATACCAATTAAAATAGCATAACGCTAAAGCAAAATACACAGCATCATATGATTGTTTTATCATTCAGTTACAATTTACAATCATGTTGGGCTTCATTTTTTCTGTCTGTCAATACAAACCCAAGCAGTGCAAAATGCTTTTGAATGAAATGGTATGGAAGCTCATGAAATTCAGCTATAGGGCATGCTCTCTTATGAAGCTGCAAGACTCCTGGGCCATTTTTTTTCAATCCAATGATTGGGATACACAATAGGAGCTACAGGGTAACTACCTACCCTCTACTTTCATCTCTCCCATACAAGGTGTGAGCAGAATTCAATTGTAGGTTTCTTAGAATGATAACTGGCGAGTTTACCAACTAAGGTTGCTAGACCAGGGGCATTCTATCAATACTTTGAGTAATTTAAACTTCTTTTGACAGGTTGAGCTCTATCAGTTTATCTATTTCCTAAAATAATCCACATGCACGCACACGCACACACACACAAAAATATATGTACATAACATAGTATACTAAAATAAACCATGAGAATAAACAAAAAGAAGCACAAGCATGCTCATGAAAAGAACATCGAAGCATCCCACACCTTTTTCAATCAAGAAGCATTTACATATATATCTCATGTTCTTTATAAAACCCAAAACAAAAGGAAAGGAAAATTGCAATCTGTAAATCACCTCATATGGTTCTAGCACTTTGTCATCGACCTTTTTGTTGATGACCTTTGGAGGTCCCACCATGAATTCATATCCTTCTCGTCGCCTGAAATGAATGTATGTCACAACACACACAGACATGCCACATTGAAGATATGGAAGGAAGGAAAAAATAGGTTATACTTACATGTTCTCTATTAATATGGTGATATGTAAAGTACCACGCCCACTGACAATAAATGTATCAGCAGTTTCACCATCTTCAACTTTCATAGCTAAATTTCGTTCAAGCTCACGGTAGAGTCGATCTCGTAAATTCCTGCTGGTAACATATTTTCCCTGAAATGAAATGAAAAAACCCAAAGGCTTCAATGCCACCAAAATGCTAGGAAGTTCACATTAACACAGTTATACATATGCTAATATCAGCTAAAGCCTCTTTATTGATGGCTTACATATAGAAGAAATAGCAAAACACATGGTAAACAAGATCTTTGCAAGGAGATCTCAGTGCCAGTCAATTGATGAGTCAACCACTCAGTCAAAACATCACTTGAGCTACTTTGCAAGGATAGATTCAAATAATCATAAGCAAAGGTGAAAACTAAGGTTGTTGGGGGGATGCATACTGTTGCCACTTGCCTGACCAACGAAGTTGGGTGAAGGTTCACAAAGAAAGAAAAAGAAAAAAGACTATGAAGTACTTATTGAAAGAATGCGATTCTGACAGTTCTGGGTCACTGTTTAATAGACATACCTCTCGGCCAACAAAAGGTGATGTATTTATGGAAAAGGCCATTTTCACAGTTGGTTCTTCCACTCTGATAGATGGTAATGGTTTCCCGAATGCTTTATCAGCGATTGTCTCCCCAATCTGAACAATGAAATTAAATCAGTCATGATAAATATAACACAACTCTATTGCATGAATCAAATTTAGATCATATGATAAATCAGGTGACCTCGAAATAAGAATAACAGTTGATTCATGGAACACTGATAGTCCCTCATTCCTATTTTGTTGGTACAATATTCCATTTAAATATTTTCCAGTTTATTTGTACAGTTTCTAAAAGTAACATTCAAAATCATGCGCTTCCAACATTACACTTGTTTGAAGAGACTAACATTCATTAATCATGGTATAAGCAGTTAAGAATGTCCCCTTCTGAAATTTAATTTACGAAGATAGAGCAAAATGAAGGAATGAAGAGAGCAAAGGCATACTTGAATGTCCTCAATTCCACAGACAGCACAAATGTCACCAGCTTCCACTTTTGTGGCTGGAACCCTACTGAACTTCTCATAAACAAAAAGCTCACTAACTTTTCCAAATCTACACGAATCTTCTGATGTGCATACCTACAAAAAACTCAACACAAAATTAAGAAAAAGGTTTGCTTGCTTCTTTCTTTGTTCAACTTCAACAATTGCTGTGAAACTGGTGTCTCTAACTTCAAATCATCATAGTTAAAAGAAGAAACACGTCTATGCTTATACTTGATATGTGAAAACTACAACTAAGTGTTGCAGGCAGTCATCAAATAAATGATTATGATTGATCTCTCAGTCATCTACAGCAATAAGGATATCTTATAAATGAATCTATTTTCCTGTATTTTTGTATAGCTCTTGAATCAATTGTATTGGAATAACTTCTTCAAGTAATTATCAGGGCGCCGCTTTGCAGTACAACAGTACAGCACCTACAATGTCTAAAAGCTGAAGTTCAGCAACAAATGACATATGGAGATCATACCACGGTTATCTGTTTGCAACACTATAGATTTATTTTTTTTCAGATTATTTTAGCCTTTATCCATTCAAATGCAACTTAGATTGATCATTAATCATCAGAACAAAATCTTTACATCAGCAAACCACATCATGCAACAGAAATTGATTGAGAAAGTATGAAAGCATTACCAATTACAGTTCAAAACTGCCAATATCAAGACAGGACTATCCAACATGTATGCTAATGGAAAATAGAATGTTGAAGCCACAAGAAAAGAAAGGGCACTCACCCTCACATCCATTCCTTTCTGCAGAACCCCAGCATGCAACCGTCCAATAGCTATTCGTCCTTTATGTTCATCATACTCGATATTTGTGGCCTACAATATGTCAATTTCAACAATAAACACACATCCAAGTGATAGTAAGTTCATACAGGAAATGCAAACAAATCCAATCAAAGTCAAAACAAAAGGATGAGCTATGTATCAATTTAATTTACAGAGTCAACTACCTAGATGATGATAATATACATGAATTAACTAAAGCTCATCTTTAAAATTGCCACTCATGGGATCTGCTTCATCTTCTTGACAAGGATTTTCAGCTTTCAATTTAATTCAAGCAATGAGACAAATTTCTTCTCAAATTTTATTGTCATTAGTTAAAGACTTGTATTAGCAATGCATACGATAATAACTTGACAAATAATCCTTGCATTCAACCTGCAACATCATATTTAGTTAAGAAAAGGCCAAGACTGAGGACATAAAGAATGAGAACTTTGGTCTAGAAAGCTCTGGAAACTTTACTGCAGAATTATCAAAGGATCCTAAGCATTACCCAAAGATACTTGTTTATAAGAAAAACTTAGCTAGTATATCTGTCATAATATTTTTTTTATGTCCTGCCACCCTGGAATTTGAGGGACAGAAACTCGATGAAATTCACTCATATGAAACAACAGAAAGCAAGTGATTGCTGATGCTAAAGCCACTCCCCATCAATCAGTTATCCCTTTGACCCTGGTTAAAATATTGCACCGCACGGTGAGCCTTCTCATCATAGGTTACAGCACAAAAGAGCCTATTTTAGTGATGGTATTTGCATGTAAAATCTTATTGGTTAGTGGTAAATGATCGACCCATATTGCTGGCATGTAGTTCTTCTAATGGTTTATGCCATAAAGTCCCATCCAATTCCGAGAGATTCCAAATCAAAAGCCAAACAATATAAAAGCAAAGCATGAGAACAAATTTGAAAAAAATCAATTCAAGGAATGGCCACTAACAAGCATTTGCAGAGCACCGTCTTTCTCAATACGTGGTCCAGGTATGCATCTCATTATAGCCTCAAAAAGTGGGCCGAGATCTTCAGCCAAATTATCAGGAGATAATCCTGCCTTCCCTTTTATACCACTCGCATATATTGATTGGAAATCACACTGCAACAGAAATTAAAGATGCGATCAGACCATGCCTTAAACTGCTATCTTTTGATGATATTAAAGCATGCACTAGGCTAAAGAAAACCTTGAAACAACATAGTAAAAATCTCAAACAGACTATGTCTAGAAGTACTTCTACTAATTATCATTCACCAAATTCTCGTTGAGGCTCGGTAAGTTTTCTATTACTGTCTTTCTCCACAATGACTATAAAAAATCACTGCAGAACATCTCAGTGTGAACCTTACACTCGCAAATCCTTATGATATAACAATCATCAAAATACCTGTTCATCCGTCGCATTGAGTTCAATAAACAATTCAAAAGTCGAATTGATAACAAAATCCGGACGTGCAGACGGTCTATCAATCTTATTAACAACAACAACAACAGCATGACCAAACTCCAAAGCCTTCTTCAAAACAAACCTCGTCTGCGGCATCGGCCCCTCAACAGAATCCACCTACAAATATCAAGACCTCCATTAGTCATTACATAAATGCACTAACATTACACATTAGCATAAAAATAACAATATCAACATAAACAATTGAGAAAATGTACCACGAGAAGAACTCCTTCGACCATATTAAGAATCCTTTCAACTTCACCACCAAAATCAGAGTGACCTGGAGTATCAATTATATTGATTTTTGTATCCTTATAAGTAATTGAAGTATTTTTGCTCAAAATTGTAATTCCTCTTTCGCGTTCTATATCATTGGAGTCCATGATTCTCTCTTGTACAAATTGATTATCGCGAAACACCTACGCAGAAAAAAAATTAAACAATTATTAAAAACAAAATTTATCTATTAAGACAACGGTAAGTTAAGCAATAATAATTAATTAATCAAAATAAATAAATTACCTTAGATTGCTTTAACATGGCATCAACTAAGGTAGTTTTACCATGATCAACATGAGCGACTATTGCTATATTCCGTATGTCTCCTCTTCTCATCAACTGGCTCTTTTTCTCTACAAATTTGAATATATCAAATAAAAATAAATAAATACAGGAAAATAAAATAAAAATGAAATTCATTTAAACTTACCGGTGGTGGAGGTTTCGGTGGAAACAGAGCATTTTATCGGAGAGTGAAATGAAAAACGAGAACGGCGGCAGCGGAGTGATAAGGTTGATGTCGTTTTGGAGGTGTTTGGGAAGGAAGGTAAGGTGAAGGAACTACCGAAGAGTTGTTTGGTAAGCAGAGGTGTTTTAAGGTTTATAAGAGAGAAGGAGGAGCTGCTGCTGCGGATGTTAATTGCCATATCCATTTCTCTCTCGCAGTGAGTGTGGAAGAGAAATGAATATGGCTAAGTGTGCGTGTGTGTGTGTGTGTGAGAGAGAGAGAGAGAGGTTATAACTTATACGGCTGCCGTTAGTTTTGAAACAAACTAACGATAAATTTGAGAGGTCGTGATAGCATGGAGCTAAGAAGAAAGAAAGGATGCCTTCCTTCGGCCACGTCGACGATGGTTCCGTAAAGTGAAGCCCAACTTGGAAAATTAAGATGCTTAATTTGAGCCTTAGGGCTGGATTTTTTTTGTAGTAAAGTGAAGAGGTGGGGTTAGGGCTAGGAAGAGGAGTTTAGCTTAGAAAATCAAATTTGTGATTATTTATGGATGTAATTATTTAATTTATTTTTTATGCAATTGAATTTTTATTATTTATTTAAATAATAAGTGATTCACATCTTTATTATTAAATTATATTTGAAAACTTATCATAAATATATGAGTATCAACATAGATGATTTGTCTAAGACCTCATTAAAAGTAATTTAGTTTTATTATAAATCGAAAATATTTTTTTCTCATTCCCAATAATAATAGTAATAATAATTCATTTGGAAGAGTTTCTATATTAAAAAAAATATATGGTTTGCCTAATTTAAAGAATGGAAAAAGTGAGATATGAGAACGTCAATAATATTAAAAAATAAGAAAATATTCAATGTATCAAATAATTCTCCATGCAAAGATAATTTTTATTTTTCCTTTTGTTTTATTTTATTTTTGCTTTTCGAGAAAGAAAATTTAATTTCAAATGGGCCTTGAGTTGCATAGGATCATAAAGGCTGTACAGAGAAACTAGAACCTCCGTACCCAAAATTTCAAACATCAGTTAATCCCATGAATGCCCTTCTCCCCGCCATTTCCCTTCCCTGTTTCTCAAAATCCCAACAACCTTTCCCGCCATTGAAACCAAAACCACCCAGCACCGCCTTCCCCTCCTCCTTTAAACCCCTAAAACACAGCAACAGCAACAAAACACAAACCCCGGAACTAAAAACAACTCAGAACTGCACTAATATCTCTTTGGCATCTCCTTCTGAAGAGACCCTTCTATCTAATGACTGGCCTCAGCTCCTAAAAATCTCAATTGGGTCTAAAGATTTCTTGCTAGGCAAGGCAATCCATGCCTACTTAGTAAAAATAGCCTCCCAAAATGACCCATTTGAAGGCAATAATCTTATTAATCTGTATGCGAAATTTAACAGATTGGATCTGGCATGGAAGGTGTTTGATGAAATGCTTATTAGAAACACTATTACTTGGACTTCACTAATAAAAGGTTGTCTAGAGAATGAAGATTTTGTGTCTGGGTTTAGTGTTGTTTGTGATATGTGTGAATTTGGAGAGAAGTTCAATGAGCATACTTGCGTGGTGATTTTACAGGCCTGTAGCGAGATAGGGGATGTGGTATTAGGGAAACAAATTCATGGTTTTGTAATAAAAAGTGGCTTTGAGGAGAATGTTTTTGTTAGCACTTCATTGATTTCTATGTACTCGAGAAGCAGGAACTTTGATGAGGCAGAGAAAGTGTTTAATGGTGTGGGTTGTAAAGATCTTCGGTGTTTAAATTGTATGATTTTGGAATATGGAAAGGCTGGATATGAGAAGAGGGCTATTGGGGTTTTTATATATCTGATAAGTATTGGTTTGGATCCTAATGATTATACTTTCACTAACATAATTAGTACTTGCAATGTAGAGGAGGGTAAGCAACTACATGGGCTTGCCGTAAAGTATGGTGTTTTGCTTCAAACTTCGGTGGCAAATGCAGTTATTACTATGTATGGGAAAATTGGAATGGTCGAGGAGGCAGCAAGAATGTTTTCTGTGATGAATAAGAAGAATTTGATTTCTTGGACTGCCTTAATATCAGGCTACACAAGGAATGGATATGGTGAAAAGGCTGTTGATGGTTTTCTGGAATTGCGTGGTTGTGGTGTTGAATGTGATTCTGGTTTGTTAGCTACAATTCTTGATGGCTGCTCAGAATGCAAAAACTTGGAATTGGGAACTCAAATTCATGGATTAGTGATCAAGCTTGGTTATCCCTGTGATCTTTATATTGGGACTGCTTTAATAGATTTATATGCCAAATGCAAGAACTTGCAGGCTGCAAGAACAGTTTTTAATGGGCTTTCCCCAAGGAGTACTGCTTCTTTCAATGCCATTCTAGTGGGATTTATTGAGAATGATAGCAACGAAGAAGATCCCATGGTTTTTCTTAGTCAGTTGAGACTGGCTGGTATTAAACCAGATTCAGTGAGTTTTTCACGGCTTCTATGTTTATCTGCCAATCGAGCTTCTTTAGTAAAAGGGAGAGGTCTCCATGCATATTCTATTAAAACAGGATTTGCAGGTGATATTTCAGTATCCAATGCTTTAATTACCATGTATGCCAAATGTGGAGTTGTTGAAGATGCTTATCAAGCATTTAATTCAATGAGCGCTAACGATTGCATATCTTGGAATGCCATAATCTCGGCTTACTCTCTTCATGGTCAAGGTGAAAAGGCCTTATTGCTATATCAAGAGATGGAGGAGAAAGGGTTTACTCCTGATGAGATCACGATATTGGTTATCCTTCAAGCTTGCACTTATTCGGGTTTGTCTGAAGATGGATTACACCTATTCAACACAATGGAATCAAAATATGGGATTCAGCCATTGCTTGAGCACTATGCCTGTATGGTTGATCTTTTGGGCCGGGCTGGCTATTTATCACAAGCCATGGATATTATTAACAGAAGTCCCTTTTCAGAGTCAACTTTGCTCTGGAGAGCTTTGGTCAATGTGTGTAAGTTGCACGGGGATCTGAATCTTGGCAAGTTAGCTTCAAAACATTTACTTGATTTGTCACCTGATGAGGCAGGTTCTTATGTACTTGTTTCAAATATGTATGCTGGTGAAGGAATGATAGATGAGGCATCGAAGGTTAGAACAACTATGAAAGACTTGAAGTTGAGTAAAGAAGCAGGCAGTAGCTGGGTTGAGATTGATAACATGGTCCATCATTTCGTGGCAAGTGGCACAGACCATCCAGAAAGTATAGAAATTTATGCAAGATTGGATCTATTAAGGAATGAAATGAGAGGGACATATGATAACAAAGCTGATCTCAATCTAATTTAAGAATTCGTGTGACTACAAAAAAACAGAATCATCTCACTTGTAGAGTTCTCTTTATTCATTGGGGTCGGTATCAGTTTGGCATCTGCCCTTAAATTACTACATTGCATACATGAAGCAGTTACAGAATGCTGCACCTATAAATCAAGAGTTCAAATTGTGGAGAAAGACGAGAACATGCTAGATGTTATCACCGATGGACCTCCCCCGACTATAACCATTGTCATTCTTGCCTCGACTGGATTAAGAGATGCTGGATTTATTCTGACTCACATTTTGCTGCAATTTTTTTTTTCTTGGTAGAAAAAAACTTGATCCAGCGGTTCCAGTTTTTTTTACTGTAATTACACTGACATTTTAATTCAGGTGTAAGGAAAGCAAATCTACTGGAATTTTCAGATGAATCACCTACAATTCTACTGGTTACAAATTATAGTTCAATTAGTATGTGCTTAAAATACAGGAAGTTCTTCTTTGAACTAGTTATATTCGTGCATCAGAACATTGTTACTAGTTAGGGTGCTTGTGTCGCAATTGATTTGGATCATGATTTCATCAGGCATGACATAACGGTACATGGCAGTTTAATTATTAGTTCATCTGGTATGTGGTTTACGATCGTTGGATTACCTTTAAAAAGCTCTAGGATGTCAATAAGGGTTTTGGCATGAATGGCTCACCTTGTGAGAATTGCCTTCATGTATTGAAATTGTTGCACACTGAAAATCAGCCATTACATGTTACTATACAAGATAAGAGTAAAGCTGTCAATTATATACCTATATGCAATATATTTCTTCTCTCTCTCTCTCTCTCTCTCTCTATATATATATATATATATATATATATATATATAGACTAAATAAGAAAACACATATTAAGCCGTCAATTCTCCTAACATCCCTCTCAAATTGATTGTGTTCTATTTAGAACTATCAATTTCATCAATCATAAACTGATAGCAAAAATATGTTACTCCATGCTCTTAGAAGACACGATTACTCCCAATATTAATAATCAGATGCAAAAGGTTTGATATTGTTTTGAACTTTGTGTTCATCTAATTAACTACTTAATTCTAGAAAATTTAGTGATCTAAACTTGTAACTGATATCGATATCTGATAATCAATCAATATCAATGTCATGATGTCTGATTGGTTTTGTCAAAAAAGTCAATTTCAAGGGTTCATTGACTAGTACACCTTTGGTGCTAGTAAGGTTGGGATCATGGTTGTCCATCTTTGGTTTTTCAGTTGCTTCTTAGCCTGCAAGTTAGATTACTTAATTGGAAGGTGTAGAAATAGTTCTTTTTTCACTATGATAAGCACGACTCCTTAGCGCCTTCACCCATTCATTTCCTTTTCAGGGAGAAAAGAAGAGATCAACTTAAGTAATTATAATAACTATTTCGGTGGTAAAGGCCTTTTCAGGTGAGATTAAGAAGACGTAAGAAAGATAGTTTGCAACTTTCAATTCGTAACATCGTCAAGTCTCAAACTCTTGTTTGTGAGTCATTCCCTCTAGCTTATCTAGCTTAACGATCCCACTCTACAAAAATTCATTCTTTTCCCTTGCTTTCTTCTAATGGAAGTACAAGTCCCTATCCTTTCAAACTGGACCAATATAGAATGTCTTCCTCACGGGAGCTCGATATGTTAATGAGCAGGTCCCTTTCATTACAATAGTTGTGGCACCAAACTCATAAATCAAACGATTATTAATTTGAGAGAGCTTGGTGAAAACATTAGTGGTTTGACATTCAATGAAAATATGAAGCTAAGGCTTCATGAATAGAATGAAAATCCATTTCAATATACTTGGTGTACTTATAAAAAAACATGAATCTAAATAGCACTAATATTGTTAGCATAAAAAAGAGCATGAGTAAGCTATGAGACATGAAATTCACTTAATAGCATGTGAAGCTATACAACTTCAAAACAAGCAAAACAACATATCCAAATATTTAAACTTGGTGGATGACTTTGAAAAATAAGCTTGTTTTTTACTCTTCTAATAAATTATAGCATTACCAAGGTACACCTTTGGTGCTAGTAAGGTTGGGATTATGGTCATCCATCTTTGGTTTTTCAATTGCTTTTTGGCCTGCAAGTTGGATTACTTAATTGAAAGGTGTAGAAATAGTTCTTTTTTCGCTATGATAAGCATGACTCCTTAGTGCCTTCACCCATTCATTTCCTTTTCAGGGAGAAAAGAAGAGATCAACTTAAGTAATTATAATAACTATTTCGGTGGTAAAGGCCTTTTCAGGTGAGATTAAGAAGACGTAAGAAAGATAGTTTGCAACTTTCAATTCGTAACATCGTCAAGTCTCAAACTCTTGTTTGTGAGTCATTCCCTCTAGCTTATCTAGCTTAACGATCCCACTCTACAAAAATTCATTCTTTTCCCTTGCTTTCTTCTAATGGAAGTACAAGTCCCTATCCTTTCAAACTGGACCAATATAGAATGTCTTCCTCACGGGAGCTCGATATGTTAATGAGCAGGTCCCTTTCATTACAATAGTTGTGGCACCAAACTCATAAATCAAACGATTATTAATTTGAGAGAGCTTGGTGAAAACATTAGTGGTTTGACATTCAATGAAAATATGAAGCTAAGGCTTCATGAATGAGAATCCATTACAATATACTTGGTGTAATTATAAAAAAACATGAATCTAAATAGCAATGATATTGTTAGCATAAAAATATATATGAGTAAGCTATCAGATATAAAATTCACCTAATAGGCTGTGAAGTTATACAACTTCAAAACAAGCAAACAACATATCTAAATATTTAAACTTGGTCGATGACTCTGGAAAATGAGCTTGTTTTTAACTTTTCTAATAAATTACAGCATTACCAAAAAACATATGTTAACCTATAACATCAAAGGGTTAGAGAAAAGATCATCATTCTTCTTATACAATTTTAAATCTACCTTTATCGGAGTAAGATTTGAATTACCGTCTGAAAAGCTAGTTATAGAAAGAAATTCTACAATAGTAGATTAGGCTTCTATCAAAAATCTAGAAGGAATAGAAGATTCAATTATGAATGTATGAACAACATCTAAAATATGATGATTTTCACGCTTAACGACACTATTCTATTGAGGGGTATAAGGGTATGAACTCTAAGAGAGCATATCTTTCTATTGGAGAAAAGATTGAAAAGCATAAGGTTAAGAAAGATAGTTTGCAACTTTCAATTCGCAACATCGTCAAGGCACCAAGTCTCAAACTCTTGTTTGTGAGTCATTCCCTCCAGCTTATCTAGTTTAATGATCCCACTCTTCAAAAATTCATTCTTTTCCCTTGCTTTCTTC
This sequence comes from Populus euphratica, assembly GCF_000495115.2. NCBI lineage: Eukaryota > Viridiplantae > Streptophyta > Magnoliopsida > Malpighiales > Salicaceae > Populus > Populus euphratica. The sequence continues at coordinate 3,135,218 of NW_011499854.1, read as the reverse complement.
TAATGGAAGTACAAGTCCTTGTCATTTCAAACTGGACCAAGATAGAATGTCTTCCTCACGAGAGCTTGATATGTTAATGAGCAGGGTCCCCTTCATTACAATAGTTGTGGCACCAAACTTGTAAATCAAACGATTATTAATTTGAGAGAGCTTGGTGAAAACATTAGTAGTTTGACATTCAATGAAAATATGAAGCTAAGGCTTCATGAATGAGAATCCATTACAATATACTTGGTGTAATTATAAAAAAACATGAATCTAAATAGCAATGATATTGTTAGCATAAAAATATATATGAGTAAGCTATCAGATATAAAATTCACCTAATAGGCTGTGAAGTTATACAACTTCAAAACAAGCAAACAACATATCTAAATATTTAAACTTGGTCGATGACTCTGGAAAATGAGCTTGTTTTTAACTTTTCTAATAAATTACAGCATTACCAAAAAACATATGTTAACCTATAACATCAAAGGGTTAGAGAAAAGATCATCATTCTTCTTATACAATTTTAAATCTACCTTTATCGGAGTAAGATTTGAATTACCGTCTGAAAAGCTAGTTATAGAAAGAAATTCTACAATAGTAGATTAGGCTTCTATCAAAAATCTAGAAGGAATAGAAGATTCAATTATGAATGTATGAACAACATCTAAAATATGATGCTTTTTACGTTCAATGACACTATTCTATTGAGAGGTATAAGGATATGAATTGAGCATACCTTTTTATTGGAGACAAGATTGAAAAGCATAAGGCATGTATTCTCCCCACAATCATGGTGTAAGACCTTAATACACATATAAATTTGAGTTTCCACATAGACAATAAAGGTTCGGAAGGTTAATAACACATAAGCTTTAAAACAAATGAAATAGATAAAAGTAAAACAACTATAATTATCAATAAATATCATAAAAAATATATATTAAACATAAGAAAGAATATGGCTCATAACCCAAATATCAAAATGAATAGTTTCAAAACATGTAAAAGCACAACTACCCTGTAAAGAAAAGGATAATGATTTGCTTTTCTATTTACAAGAAGCACAATCAAATGACAATAAAGAAAACTCATTTGAATTATTCAAATAGCCATATTTCATTAAATATGTCAGAATTACAGAGTTGGTATGACTTAGTTTCTTATGCAAAGATTGGCTATCATTATTACCAATACTAAAACAACCAATAGAAGTTAAATGAGGAAAGGAAAATGACTTATGAGAAAAAAGATGTCCTACTTGAGGCCCTCTCGCTATCTCTTGTCTAAATATTTAAGCTTGTACATAACAACTAGAACGATAAAAATCAGAAGAATAATTTTTCTTTACTAATTGTTCAACTGAAAAGAGATTAATAGATAAATCAGGAGAGATAAATATATTAGTAAAAAGAAAACCTAGATTACCAATCATTATAATAAAAAGGATATTGTTATCGACGATTTAAATATGTTATTTACCATCATACTTACAAACATCATATAAAGTAATTGAACTACCATTTATATGATTGAAAATCATAGAGTCAATTAAACAGTGAGAAGTAAGAAGATGTTTCTTACCTTAGAAACCACTAGCAAAAAAAACAAAATAATCATTTATTGAACCTGCTTGGGAGTAATATTGAAAGAAGAACCCGAAATAGCAAGTCATGTGCAAAGTTTAGGCATAAAAATGAACTGAACAATAGCATGGAGAGCATAAATAGATTGATTTCAAGGGCATACATGACAATCCTTAATAATATGATTTTTCTTCTTACAATAATTGCAGGGTTTTTGTTGAAATATTTTGCAATGTGCTCACTTTTATTGTAACTATAACACTGTGGTATAGATCTAGACCATCCTTTATCTTGAGTAACATAAGCCATGTTAATTATTTCAGAAACACCAACACATTGAGCAAGACCCAAGATAAGAGGTAATATGTTTTTCTTCACACAAAAGTTCAACCAAACAAACCTTAAAAGATAGGACTTATTGGAGATTGATTAACACAGCTCGTGCACTTTCAAACTTGGATCAAAGCTTCATAAAAAATTTATCTTGTTGGCTCTCAAGGTGAACCTTTATAGCATGTTTAGGACTTAAAAATGCAACAACCTAGAATAATTATCCCATAATTTAAAAAATTCAGAATAAAATTTTTCAATAAAAAGATTTTACAATGATAGTTTTCAATATCTAATTCCAATTAAAAATTTTAAATAAAATTATCTTGATAATAAACTTATCAAAAATAATTTCACATCATGTTAGCAGTAGTTAATCCACCAAGATTGTTGATCATACAAGGTTCAGCGGGGTTGCGAAGCCAGGAAGCAACTTTGGCATCCCTTCCTTCCCATGAACTGAACCAAGTTTGGTGGGATCATTGGGAGCCATAAGACCCATTCAAATGACTTCATAACTCCACCTTGGGATTCGTAGCTAGCATAATTATTTCCAGTAAGGTGTGCTACACAATTTTCTTCAGATATAATAACCACACAAAAAATCAACACAATCAAGAAACCAAAAAATAATTGAGAACTTCACAACTGGAAACTGGACCTCCAAGCTAGAAAACCACTTTTTACTGCTACTCACGGAAAAGTATCACAAAAAACAAGAAACCAAAAAATCCAGCCAAGTCAAGGGGAGAAAATACCATGTCAACCAGGGTTTTGGTAAAATTTTTGGTTTCCATGGGAAATACAATAGGGGCACTCACGCGCACTATACCATACCACTACAGTTTAGTCTTGGTGATTTGGTTTGGACAAATGCCAGCATGTGAGACCATTGTTCTCTGTCACATGATCGTTGGATTCAAAAACTATAGAACAATCTGTTGACTAGCTTTTAAATGCTTTTGATACCTCCCTCTACAAGGATTGATATGGTTGGATTTTCAAAGTGATATGATTGGATTATTATATTATCTATAGCTTTAGGTTTGCTATTCAAGATCCCATAACACAGCTTCCTAGCCCAATACCATCTTACTCATGTGCGTTATTAATGGTCTTGGAGAGCAGGTGCTAAGATTTGAATTGATACTTGTCGGATAGATGATCCAAAAAAAAGCAGGAACTTTTTGCTTTTGTACGTCTAGTGAGGTAGTTGGCCAAAAGAAACTTGTGATATGTATATATATGTATGCATAAATGCAGTTGAGACTCTTTTGTCAATCGTATCCACTGTTATCTGCTATGCTTCAATCAAGGCCTTAAATAAAATGGCTTCACAACCAAACTCGCAAGAGAATTCTCCTCAGCAGTGGCCAGACATAGACTTTCGACACCTGACCAAACCCTGTCATTGTCAAATCGCATGCTATCATGTATCAAAGTGTTTGTTATTTCGCATTGTTGTGAAGGATTTCATGACCAGAATGGCATGTTTTCCAAGCAATCTCCTCTGAAATTTAGATTTTGAGCAACTTCTTTTTATTTCTTGAACATGAAGTTTAAATTCTTCCTCCTTATCGAGAAATGTGAAAAGGGAAAGTCGTTTAGTTTCTTGCTGATACAGTTTTGACTTCTAACCATTCTTTTCTGGGCAAAACAAGCGTACCGTGTTTTTGACGTTGCACCCACAGACAGGGAATGTACTATTTTATTATTGTTCTATTTGCTTTTTGAAATTTAGGCACTTTCTTACTAGAGAATAATGCTTCATGCTCTTCCAAAAAGGCTAATGCTTCCTTCCCTGTAGCATTCATTTTAGTGGCAAGGTTTCAGTATCTTGACCCGTCTTTTTCTTGCAAATCGAGACGCAGTTAACGCAAATCACGGTTCGTAAGCACCGATAAAATTATTTCGAGTGGTTTTCATATTTGTATTTTAATCAAGAAGATGGCATTAGAGAAAGAAAGTGCTTTTCATGCTTGTAAAGATATCAGTTACGCTAAATAAATCAAGATCGTGCTCTCTGGAATTTCTTTTATTTCCACTGGATATGTATGCTTCTAACAAAATCCAAGCCTTTTGGCCTTAGTAAAGCTGCATAAAATTTCCATTTTTCTGGTTTCTGGTGCATCAGATTTCATAGTGTTACTGGTTTATAACTACACTAATTTCCATGAAACACTTGAGCTTCACTTTGGATATTTTTCGGCACATGCCCGTTTTTCCACTGAGATATCAGGTTAAAGGCTTCCATGTCTGGTGTTATATTCCTAACTTAAGCAATTCGGGGAGGCTCGATCGCCAGAAGTAAAGACAACGGAATAAAGATTGAGAAAACACTGATTGTTTTCAAAACTTCAAGTGTGGTTTCTTCTAGGTATTGTTATCTTTTTCCCAAAGAGTTGTTTTGAGCTTGCTTATACTTGATTTTGCAGAAAATGTTCCTTGAAGATTTCAAGAATCAAATCTGAATTGCTGAGCAAGATTGTTAATCTGTTGTGTATGAAACATTAGAGACAGTATCTCCACGTTGAAAAGACACATTCACACAAAGATGCTGGCTCTTCTGTATAATATCCAATTACACACTCTAGAGTACATGCACTAACCAAAACTTTACAATCATCTTTGAACAAGTATATCTATTAACTAAGCACCATTTTCTGTCAATAACATGAAGTAATACAACTGCACAAGATACAAAGGTTGTTCCACCACTATTACCAACAGGCCCCTCAAAATTCTTAGCACACTTACAAAGTTCAAGACTCAAAAAAGACACATAATAACTACCCAAATCAATACTTTTGCAGCTTCGAGTGCTACTCTTCAATGCCCCATTTTGGAAAGGGTGCCCTGCTGTTCAAAAGATGCAGGGCCCTAGCAGTTTGGAGCAATTATTGTGGACACTGTTTTTTGTTTGAAAATGTTTCAAGGAGTACTATTATGTGGTGCTATTAATTATGGCTCAAAAGAAGGATCGTTTGGCAGGAGCTCTGCCAACAGCTCTCATCAAATTGGCTACTTCAAGAACTCTAGCAACCTTGGTTCCTCTCTTAGCTTCAGCTGATGCCCTTCTCTCCTCTGCCTTTCTGTGTGCCTTTGCTACCTCATTTTGCATCTTCTCTAAGGCTCTTGCTCTTTTCTCCTCTAACTTCCTCTACACAGATTGAAGATTTGTTGTTAAATAATGAATGGCGTGTTAATTGTTTTACATCAGCTACTTTAAGCGGAAAAAAAAAGATCATCCCCGTAATCAAATCAACTGAGAGTTGACTGAAAATCAACCAAAATAATGAATGAATGAACATAGTGATTTATGAGCTAATATAGAATTCCTCAGCACATGAGAATACATGTAAAAGTCACGCATGCTTATCTCTTTTACTTGGCGCTTGAAGCTTCAAAAACACAAAAGGTTAGTTATTGTGCTTTTCTGGGGGCAATAATTGCAAAATGTAGAAAGTCTTAATCCAGAAAAAAAAACCCTTTAGACCACAAACTAGATAGTGTCAGCAATTATTTAGACCACAATAATTGCTGGAATATATATAAATCAAGAAATCCACCCGCTCATTTGACCATCAACCAGTGGTGAACATACATTGTAACTTGGTAAATACAGGCATTGATGAAGTAAAAGGCTATAAGAGGCACTTTGACCACATCATCAAGCCTTTGCATAGCTAATTATGTCTGAATTACGTCTTTGGTCTCTTAAATTAATGATCAATTAGTCTTAAGTATCACCATAATCATAAGCATCACAACAAGACTAATTGCCTGCCTTTCTGCATGAAAATGTAAAATGTTTACAAGAAGCAAATTAACTACCAAACCACCATGCAAATAATCAAAAATTAATCAATATTAATTTCTCCTATACGTACCTCAACCTTCTTCATCCAAGAAGTAGACTTTTGCACCTGCTCACTCTCCCACCCATTAATTATAGCATCTTCTCTCTTGAGCCTATTATTGATCTTTGCAATCTTTGCATTTTGCCATGCAGTTATCTTAGTCTCTACTTCCTCTTTTTTCACTCTTATCACCGACACTTCACCACCATGGCTACCACTACCCACACGACCGGATCCGAGCCTTCTCGAGCTAGGTTCGGGGTCTGAAGGGTTGTTGTCGGGCACAATAGCCAACGGGTTAGTTTCTTCAGGCACGTCATGATCATCCTCTCCAATTCTAGACAACAAGGCGCTGCTTACAATATCACTGTGATCAAAGATGCTATTGTTGGTGGTGTTACTAGTTCCTATAGCAGACCCTGCAATCACAAGAGCATTAAACTCTCTACTCATGGTAGTGAAGTTTTCACTTGAAGCACCTTCACCACTCATGGACATAGAGTATGATCCATGATGACTGCTGCCTGTTTCCCAACGGTTTCGAGGCGGTGGATGAGGTGGGGTTAGAGCATGGATGTCACGGATTTGTTCATTTTCATTATCGGGGCCATGGTCTTGATTGGTTTGATCTCCACTGGTTGTGGTGCTGGAGGAGGAGGGTCTTTGAGCACTCAACATTGAAGGGTTTTTTTAAGTTTGTTTGTGTAAAAGTGGATTAGGTGAAACTAGGCGTACTTAAGGATCGGAACATGGTAGTATTACGTTTGGAGCTGATTTCAAAGGTGTTAAACAACATAAACCGCACATAATTGAAAGAAAATTCTCAATAGTGCTTGAAAGTTGAGACAGGTATAATCATTTTTCGTCTGATTTGTTTTTTATTTAAAAAATTAATTAAATTATTTTTTTTTAAAAAAAAAAAACCAAATTAAAATCAATTATTTTCAGTTTAGTTGGATTATTTTAAAATAAAAATTAATTTAAATAAGTTTGACTTGATACTTTTCGGATTGACTCGAAATTTTTATTATTTGACTTGATATTTTTAGTTTAACTAGATTGTTTTAATTTCAAATTTATAAAACCGAAACAGAACCAATTATTTTTTAAAAAAATTAATTAATTTTTTTTATGATTTAATTTTTTTAATCTAATTAATTTTTCAATTTTTTTATGATTCAATTTTTTAATTTTCTTAATTTAATCAAAATTTCAGTTTTTTTTAATTATTCCTAATTAAAATATTATCCTCTTCTTGGCATAAAAGTACGTGAGGGAATGGAGAAAGGAGGTGGTGATTCTTTTTATTTTTTTAATGACTTTTGAAAGTGCAAACACTCTTTACCCTTCAAGTTTTCTTAATTAGCTTTTCCACCATAGTTTATGTTTACGTTGTATTATTAGGGGCCTCACTATATGATAAGAGTGACAAGTAACACCATACATTGGATCCGTATACCAAAGGATGAATTATTAGGTCATTTATCAAAATGTGGTAGAATTTAAGATTGGAGGTATATCAGCTTTTGTTTTAAAAAACTAACTCATTTATAATATTTGATTTAATTTAACTCATTAAAGTCAAATAAAATAAATAATATATATGATAATAAGTCAAAAATTTTAAAAATAGATATCATAAGTCAAGTGATGAATTAAATTTTTTTAAAATTTGATCAACTCAACTTAATTTGTATATCGTATATATAGATATGAATATTCTTATTTTTTTTCTCTTTCTTTTTATTTTTTTATCTCTTACATTCTCTCATCTCCCTCTCAACTCATGTACCCTAAATCTAAATAGTAACCTTTTCTAGCTATTGTTTTAACAAAATAAAATTATCAATCCCTTCCTCTTATTTTTATAACCAAAAGCTCCAACTTGATTTCAACAAATCTTCACCATACACGTAACTTGATTTCAACAAATCTTCACCATACACTTGACAATAAAACCTTCTAATAAAATTAAAACCCTAACTATAAACTTTTTCTTATGTCAAATCTCTCATTTTCCCTTTTAATTTTTTTTTATTTTAACACCACACTTGAATCCTTAGTTATTCTCTTTTTAATTTATATGTTGCTATATTTTTTTTAACTTTATTTGATGTTCAACTAATTTTTAAGCTATGTTTTTTATGGTTTTGTTTTATTTTCTTCTTTCATCACTTCTTGTTATCAAATTATTATTATTATTATTATTATTATTATTATTATATTGTGTTAGGTTAAGGTTGCATACAAAAATAAAATACATGAATCAGATCATGTCTTTTTTTCTCTTTATGGAAAGCCTAGTGTCAAGTCAAAGTTTAAAAATAATGTAAGCAAGTCTTTAGGTTATGCACATCATGCCATGTAATCTTTGTTCTTAATTCTCTTCATGTTTATGACTATTTTTTTTTTTGTTTACCATAAATTTTATAAGCTTACACTTGGTTGTATGTTAGTAATTCTTGTATCCTTTTGTATACGTATTATACTGAAATTAATGAACTTTTGTTGCTTTAGATGGAGCATACAAAACCTTTTATTCCAGAAATAAATGTTGCTCCATTAAGTGCTTTTTTGGAAAATAATGTGGTTGGTTTAGTAAAGACCAAACTTGTTTAAGCTACTCCTACAAATTCTATATGCAACAAAGGTAACAAGAAAAGGAATGTGACCTTTAAAACTATATCTAAAGTTTAGAATTATTTTAATATAATAAAGGGTTTTGATCCATCATTGAAAAAATTTGCATGTAATTATTATCAATAAGATTATACATGTACTTCAAAAACTTATAAAAATAGTAATTTGTGGACACATTTATATAACTTATATAAATAGTTTCATATTAAGTTTGAGTTTGATGACATAATAAAAGACATTAGATTAAATCTTTGAGAGAGTTAAAGATGTAAATGAGTATTTCTTAAGGTTATTAGTTTGAAGTTTGTAAAAATCACTTTGTAGGATGATTATTTGTGGTGAGTTTTCTTTTAGGATCGTAAAAGGTTTAGGATTTAAACAGTTTTATTAAGTCATGCAACCTATATTTTTATCTCCTTGCAAATCATTATCGTAGTAGATTTCTTAAATCTTTATGCTGGAAAAAAAAAAGTTAGAGAAAACCATTAAAAACAAGTATGTGTGTATGAGTGTCTTTCAAGTGACACTTGGAATTTTGTCCAAAATATCAATCAAATGTGTGTCATAACTCATTAGGTGGATAATGATTAAACTTGTATAAAAAGATTTTAAACTTTTGTCAAGTTCTTAATCATAAGAATGAAACCATTAGGAAAGCACTAGAGAATTGCTTGATTGATTAGGTATTGATAGGATTTTAACAATCACATCAGATAATGCAAGTTCTAATAATAGTGTAATTGCTTATTTGAAATGAATGACTAAGGATTAGAGTTCAGAGTTCTAGATAATAAATTTATCTATGTTAAGCATTGTGCTAACATTCTCAATTATATTGTGAGTGATAGGTTAAATGAAGTGGATGAGGTAATTATTAAAATTAAAAATATTGTTAGATTTGTAAGATCTTTTCCTTATAGGGTTATATATTTTAAGAAATGTATGGATAAATTAAAGGTTAAAAATAAGATTATAGCATTTGTTTAAATGTCCCAACTAATTGGAATTTCATTTATTTCATGTTAGATATAACTATAATATTGAAGAAAATGTTTGATAGATTAGATGAGAATGATCCTAGGTATTTGAAGTTCTTTTCAAAGGTAGATCTAAAGAGGAAGAAGAAACACATATAGCCTCCTAATATTTAGCTTGACAAAATATAAGAATTCTTATAAAGTTCTTGAAATTATTCTCTGTATGATCTTGGAGTTTTCAAGATCTTTGCATTTCATATGAAATTTTTTTCTTTTATGAACTAGTTTTAATAAAAACATAAATTTCTAAGTTTTTCAAAAGTGAAGATTTATTAACAGATAGAATGACAATTAATATGATATACAAGTTTGATAAATATTAGGGAAAGTTTTAAGATATAAATTTTATTTTGTTGATAGTAGTTGTTTTAGGTCTTCATTAAAAGTTAAAATATGTGAAGTTTTGTTTAAATTTAGTGTATAAATCTCCTATCATAGTGAAAAAACTAGTGAAAAATGTGAAAGATACACTTATGATGGTTTTTTACTACTTTTACAGTCAAGATATTAAATTTACTCGTGAATAATAAAGAGTAACAATTTATTATTGACAATCTAAGATGGTGAGTAGTTGTTAAATAATGAGCTTTAAAACTTTTTAGTTGTTTAAATGAGTTGCTGAAGGTGCTGTACTATTACATGTTATTGTTGTATTTTATTTTTATTTCTTGTTACTTTTTATTGTTCTCATAAAAATTATGGATTTCTAATTATTCAATTCAAGTTCTTGCTTAGAGCTTATTATATTTTTTTTGTAAGTTTTTGGTTATTTAAAATTTAATGTGTTGTTATATACATATATTTGCAATTAATTCTTCAATTTTAATTAATTTATGTGTTATGCCTAGTTAATTATTGTAGCTTATAATAGTTTTTGAGGTAATTTATAGAGCTTAATTAATTATTGTAGCTTATAATAGTTTTTGAGGTAATTTATAGAGCTTAAATCTTAGTTTTGATTAAGCCCAACCCATGAGAATTATCAATACATGCCTAACTCAGGGATATTTATGATATTCATAAATGTTTTTTAATAAAACCCAATAAATTCAACCCATTTAGGTCCAAAAAGAATTAAATGATTTAAGTTGAAAATTTATAAAATATAAGAAGTTAGGTTGAATATAATTATAAGCTCAACCTCAACCTAACTATATTCATGAACATCTCTGTTTTGTAATAAGTGATATATTGATAATAGAAGACAAATCTCTAATACTTGGTTGTTTTTCTTTATAAAATTATAAAAGCTTGATACAACTTACACTAGATAAATTAAATCAATATCCATATTATATGCAATAAAATTAAAGTTAATATTTAGATGATCTATTAAACTAATATTGAAAAAGGTGATGTATCAAATATATGATATACTGTATACGAGTAGAAAAAAACTAGAATTTAAATATATTCATTATTATCATTTATATCAAATTCATATGTATTAAAATTATTTAATTAGTTGGTATAACAAGTTGTATATAATTATATAATAATACAATAGGTTTTTTATAATTGGATTTATTTGTTTCCACAAAAGTTTATATAAATAATTACAAATCTCTTTTTAATATGAAACTGTTAATTAATTTAGCAAGTTTTCAATAAATTTATTGTTTAAATGCAATGTAATACAAGATTTTGATAAAAATATATATAGTTGAATGAGTCATTGAATTATGCATCTAAACCATAATTGTATATAATTTATATAAGGGATAACACATCAAAAACAATAATAACAATTAGTCCATTTTCCTCACTAGTCCACCTTCTCCACACTCCACAGCTCCACTTTCTCCACTTTTCCATCTTTTATATATAATGCATGTTGTTATGTAGAGCATTTTTCTACTTTCATCGCGTAACTTATAAATAGATTGCACAAATAACTTAAGCATGAGTTGAGATAACTAAAAAAGAATCGGGAGAAGATCCTTACATGTGTTCTTTTTATTCACTCTTGCCTTTATTCTTTCTAGCATCTAGTGATATTTTTACAAACAACTTATAATATATACATTATCTAAATAAATTTTAAAATATTTATATATTACATTTATTTTTGTATTTATATTAATTTAAATATCAGAGAATTACTATATACACAAAAAATTTATCTTATATGTATAAGAGCATGGATCAAGTTAAAGAACTAAAATATATTTTCAAGCTTACTTATCAGCTATGAAAAATCCAAATATAACTATTAAGTTTTTTAATAGCCTCATCAAAAGTGATTGTAATTAGCAAATGCATGCAACCATAATTGTTTGAAGTACAAATATTTTTCCAATACATACTCATTCCATAATAATATTTTATACTCATTACATAATAATACTTTCGACTAATACCATTAACATTTTTTCAAGTAATAGCGATGCAAAAATTACTGCATAAAATGGTAAGTTAAGTTCATAAATAGGATACTTTGTAGGGTTAAAACATGGACAAAAATTATTTTTGGCTAAAAGTGAAAATAAGTAAAACAAAGAGGGCGTCATGTGCAAAAGTTCTCTTTAATTAACTTTTCTATTTTAGTAATTTAATGTCGGCCAAAGAATTTCGGAGTTAACCCCACCATTGTTAGGTAGCGGTCCCACAAACACACGCGTCGCAGGGTATCAATCACACGTTCTGTAGACATGCAACACGTGGCGCATTCACCATTCAAGCTACGTTTGTCCCTTCCGCGGGCTGGAATAATAGCAGCAGATTGCTGCCACGTGTATGGTGTCCCTTTTGTGATTCACAGGTTTTCAAGATACTCACGTCTCACATGATAAATTAATGTTATCTTAATGGGTCAATTAATCAAATTATTGAACTCTTACTATTCTTACGTCTTCAAGTATTTGGTCACATCTAAGAAAAGATCGACAATGATTATGACCTAAGAACCGAAATTAAATTAAAAAAGAGTAAAAAAGAAATGTTTTGGTTAATATATTGATTAAGATATGAATGTTTTAGGTTTTAAAAAGAGATTTTTATAAATAAAAATATCATAACTATCAAAACAGAAAAATAATATAAAAAAGAACAGTTTTATTTGCAATGTTATAATAGTATTATTATTATTATTATTTTAATTAATATAAATGTATAAGTTAATTTTTTTATATCTTAATTAATTTTATGAGCTTTAAAATTAATAATTACGTAAAGTTTTAGTAGCCCTGATTGATATTATTAAATATGACTGTCATGAGTTGAGTTAATTATTTTAAATTAATTAATTAAAATTAAATTATTTTTATTGGAAAAATAAAAATTAAATTATTTTTTAATTGGGTATATACACAAAAAAAAGACAAATAAGTGAGAAATCCAACTAAAAAATATTTTTATTATTTTTAATAAATTATATACAAAAATTCTAATTATTTTTTAAGATGAAAACAGATAATGACTAGTTTTGTACCAATCTAAGCTATCGTCTAAATTGGATTCGTCTTCTCAGGGAATCAAGCCCATGAACATTTGAAAAAACAAAGACCTAAACATCACACCAATACAATTTTTCAAACATTTTGTATCATAGAAAATAATTAATCATTAACATCAAATTGAATTGTGCAATATTATCTTGGCTCAGTTTCCTTTTCTTGTGCGATCAAGTCACATTTTATCCTCGTACAAATGAAAAACAACTGCTTAACAATGTCATTCCTATCATGATCGATTTTTAAAAAAATCATTATAAGAACAACAGTTTCTACAAAAAAATCTGTTGAAATGTTAATTATTTAAAAATTAAAAAATCTCCTATATATATAATTTACATTTTAATGGCTTTTACTAGACAGCACATTTTCAAATATTTTTTCCATTACAATAAAAAAATACTTAATTTTCTAACATAATTAAAAAGTATTTTCTTGGTGGGTAGTGTGTGATTTATGAAGAAAAATACTTTCCTACATAATTATAAGAATCAAAAGAGAAGAAAACTTAGTCAAAGAACTCATCAGAAGGCCGAAACATGTGTTTTTAATCTGTTCTATAAGCTGGCTTTGGGGATATTATTGCTCTTTACAGTGCATGAATAAAATAAATCGTCTTGTCTGAATCATCATCCTGTTGGTCGTTGGTCTTTGATTAATTTCTGGTGAAAAAAGAAGAATGTCGGTGCCCATTTTTCTAAAGATGGGGCAATTCAGTGTTTCCGAATGACTAAACAAAAAAGAAGAAGATTTTGGCATCATGCAAAGGATGAAACACTGACAGCGTGTTATTATTTTATAAAAAATATTTTTAGTTAGAAATAATTTAAAAAAATAAATATTTATTTAAAATTATAGTTAAAATTAAGATGAAAGAAAAAATAATTTAATATATTTGGTTAAGAATATTTTTGAAATTAAGGTTATAAAATAATTTTTAAAAATATATATTAATATTGATAGTTTTTAATTTAAATATTATAAATTTAACTATTATTATTATAACATAAAATAAATAATATTTTTTATTATTTTATTAATTTTTTTAAGAGTGCAACAATATAGGTAAAATACAATCAGAAATAAAATTGAAATTATGATTAAATTCTATGAATATTAAGTCATTAAGCAATCTCTGTCTAATTTATATAGTGTCATTAAATAATATTTAATACTAGTTTTTTTTAATAAAAAATAATTACAAATAAAAAATATTTTTTATTTTATTAGATTAGATTCGGTTCAATGTATTTTTAGCATTAAACCAGACCGGTTCAGCCAAAAAAGTGAAGCATGCTTCACTATTTATAAAAAAAACCCATGAATAGTTCATAAGTTTTCAAGCTAAAGAAACGACAAATTGTTGCTTCCTGCAAACCTATATCCATGCCTTAATAGTAGGCCCCACCAATATAAATTTGTTATTGAAGTATTACTAAACGGTAAACGGTTGAGTTGTTGTGGCTGCTTTAAATACAAAAAAAACCATGCAACCAAAAACGCTATGAAAAGATTGTGGCTGCGGTTTATAGGCTAAGTATTATTGCAAATTATGACGAAATGCATAAATTCACTTGTTTATGTGTGTGTTCTTTTTACACACTACAGGATATTAACATAATATTAAAATTATATGATTTTTTTAAAAAGATTTCTAAAGAAATTTAAAAATTCAAAAATAATTTTTTTATTTCATAAAATACAAAATATATTTTTTTAAGAATTTTATTTAATACAGGACTAAAGGCTTACATAGTAAAATACGAATTTGATATTAAAATACTTGATTTTTTTCTAAAAATTTGGAAAATCCAAAAAAAAAATCCCTTATTTCTAAAACACAAAAAATATTTTATTTTTACTCCGTCATATCCTAAAGATTTTCATGTATATTATTTTTTAAAACATACAAAATTATATTTTTATCATGTTTTAAAAATAGAAATTGAATATCATAATCAATTTATGATTATCCATTAGAGTTTAACTAAAATACCAAAATTTTCACAACAATTAATTTGTTATTCAGAGTATTAGAATTTAGATATAGATTTTAATATTTGGAGGTATAAAATTACATTGTAAAGCATACCCTTAGATATTAAAAATATAAAAATTAGAATTAAATACGATACTAAAATCTGAATCCTAGAACAATTAGGATTTAACCTGATAACATAAAGATATTCTCACAAAAAAAGATCTACTTTCAAATTTTAAATTTAAATAAGACTATCAAATAAAAACATATCTTAGATTAATAATTAATCAACAATATAACTTACCATAAGTAAGATGCATTGAAAATTATATGTTTTTTCTTTATATTATTAATTTCTTTACATAAATTCTTGTAAATTATTAGTAATTATAATATCATAATATCAGATAAATGACATCTCTTATAACCTATAATTATAATTTTATAATTAAACCTAAATAGTTTTGTGTCCATGAGGTAACTTTGTCATTAGACACTGTACACGTCACCACAAATATTACAAGTCACAAAATTCTCTCAGCGTCAACGATTTCACACTTTACAGGTAGCAGAATTTGAAACCCATTGGACCGTGTATGATTCCTCAGCACTCGGCAGGTAGGGCCCTTTTTTCTCAATCTTATCACAAATGTCTAGCCCATGTTATACTCTTTCGGCCCATCTGGGATGGTGAATGGGCTTTTCAAATCAATTGTATTTTATCTTCTACGTGTGAGATGGTTTTGCTACCTTTCTGGTCAAGAACAAAATCCAACAGAAGAATCTGCTCTCATGAAGAATTATTATATTATATTATAAAAAACCCTAAAAATTCAGTGATTTAATGTAGCAATGTGGATTCCCATCATGTATTCACTCTTTTTGCCCTTCTTTACATAAACTAATTGTCGAGATAAAATTTTCAATTTTCAGGAGATCCACGAGTCATTTGCCAATTGACAGGATTTGTTTTTTCACATTAAAAATTACTTTGTTGTTTTAAAATAAAAAATAGACTTTTTGAATTTTTATGTCTTTCTTATTTTATTTGTATAATAAAATATTCAATTTTTTTCATTAATATTAAAATAATATTTTTTTAAATCTTTATTTTTAATATCAAAATTATATTAAAATATTAAAAAAATTATTTGAAGTAAAAAATAGAATAAAATTTATTTTTACAAAAATAATTTTAAAATAAAAAACAAACATTATCTAAATATAAAATTTATATTAAAAAATAGAAACGATAAAACTTAGAAACCAATTTTGCAATTAATATCAATTTAACTATAAGAAAAAAAATCAGTGATAGACAATTTTTAGTTTAATGTTTGCTTCTTTTTTTTAAGGTTTATAAATTTTTATTTTTAATTATCTTTAAATCTCATTCTAAGAAAAACATAAAAAATATCTGGATTCAATTGTCCATTCAATTTAAAGAAATTTTGCCCTTGCAAAAAATAACAACATGAACGTGCACTCATTCCAAAATCTCTATTCTGCTGTACCATCACGTGAGAGTCACATGATTCATTCAACATGTGGCAGAACCTGATTGCACATTGACACAGCAATCTCCATGTCCCCGTAGTTCTAAACTTTCCACGCCCTTCAACAAGTCAAATCCCAGATTTCTTCAAGCAGCCAGAAAGGAATCAAAGGCAAAAGAAAAATAAAATCCGCAGTCTTTCTTTACCATCAACTCTCCATAAAACCCACAATCAAAACGACCGAGCCGGTGTCTTGGTAACGTAAGGTCACGAGGTACATCTCTTCCTGTTCCCGTCTTTGATTTCATTTCATCAAAATATGTTTTTTTTTTTGTTCTAAATTTTTATGGGCCTGCAGTAGTTCTCTTTTTGTGATGATTTTGAGAATTGTAGAAAGAAAATATGTCATGGAAATTACTAAAAGTGATTAACCCATCTTTGTTTTGATTGATTCTGCTCATGGTTGAGGTTTTTTCTGTGTGTGACCCAAGAAGATTGAATCTTTTGGTTTTTTTTTTCTTGATATATTTATATATTGTTGTCTAGTTCTTGACCAGTATCTGAAGCAATTTGGTTTCTTTTGCAGCTAATTAGGATTTTTTTAAAAGTTAAAATATGGCATCAAGGCGCAATGTTCGTTACAGTGCTCTTCCTGATGATGACAATGATGATAAATTTGGTGTACAATATGACCCTCGATTTGATTATACACCTGGATCTTTTGATAAAGTCCCATGGAAGTCCATTTTCCTTGCAATTTTTCTGCTCTTCCTTGGATGTGTACTTCTCTCTCTATCATACTTTATCTTCACTGGGCACATGGGAGGAGAGAAGTCCCAAGCTTATGGTCTCTTAGCTCTGGGAATCATTACCTTCATGCCGGGTATGTTGAAACTCAATGAGCGATTGATTGCATAATATTTACAACGACCATGATGAAGACTATAATTAGTTAATCATTTGTTTATATCTTTGGAAATTTTCACATGTTCCGTTCTCTATGTTGCAAGTTAAATGTTTCTGTAGAACTAAGGAACGAATGGTGAACCAAAGGTTCTTGGCTTTTCTCGAGGTTTATCAGGTTAATGAATAAAAAGGAAGTGCAAACAGATTTAGAACTACCTTAAATAACAAAGTGATATAATAGAAGTTGATAGTTTTTTCAATAAAATGGTTCACTCACATGCAAGGCTAGTTTAGACTGTTATTTGTTAAAAATGTGTTAGAGGAAATTTTGATGATTCATATTTGCTATATAGGGCATTGCTCAACATGCCTGACTGTCATTCAATGTTGTAATTAACGTAGTTAATGCCACGAGTCCAAAAGGATGCGCACTGAAGTGATGCTGTCTTAGTTTGATCAAACTTCCTATTGCTTGTCATTAAGCATAATGAATTTCCTCTCTTTCATTTTGTGCGAAATGATTTTCATGTAGTGCTCATTATTAGTTTGTATATGTTAGATCAACCTTGTATTGTCTGTGACATCTCTCTCATTTTTGTGGTCCACAACCTTCAGCTCACTGGGATGTAGAAGTTAGTTGTCTAAAAAATTATGAAAGATATTCCATCATCTTTTATAGAAGCCTGTAAAAGCTTCTGGAACATGAGGGTGCAATCTCTTTATTGCTTATGTGATGCTGATTTACAAAAACGGCACAGCATTGCTGCAATTTAGGCTTGCAATTGAAGAAATAAAATAAGTTAAAAGATGCGGTAACTGGCCCCAAAATTTTCAGATCGCTCTCTTTGTGCCATGATGTTCTAGATCACATGTGAATAGTTGTGTTGGGGGGGGGTGTTGGTCTATAAATTAGATTTTTAGCCTTAAAAATAGAAAATTTTAGATTTTGGCCCCCCATGAAATCTTTTCTCTGATTTGGCCCTCCCAGGCTAAAATTCCTAGCTTTGCCCCTGCGGCTACAGTGGAATCCTACAAACCATTAATTACTTGCAATTTCTCCATGAAGCTACTTTTACATGATGATGTTTGTATATTGCTTTTGAATTCCTTATTTGAAATATGGACAGGATTTGATGGCCGATCACTTACCTGCCTTTATTGTAATCAGTAATTAGGATATGGAAACTTGGTGTCACCTTCGTTTGGTGAATTTGTAGAGAGTCTATTGTTATGAGTTCTGCTGATTCATTTTCTACAGACACTGACCAAGTTTCCTTTAGCTTTTATTTGAATATATATGTAAATTGCTCTAATAGAGCAATGGTATTCTAGACTTCTTGAAATGACAATACTTTGATTGCCTTTTTTGGTGGAAGAAGGATGGCATGGTTGGGGTTGGTGCTCGATAACAACTAAATGAAGCACCTTTTCCATTTGGCTTCCTGCCTTTCATACTGCATAGAAAATTGGTTACTATCATGATGCGATAGGTGCTCCTGTTATGGAGTGAAACTACATCCATCCTTTTCGATTGCTGAACTTCTGTAAAATTAATACTAAATGCATTGAGTATGTCTTAGAACCATCTGACTATAGTTCATAAGTTCATTAAATGGAAGGTTTAAAATTCCACAATGAAGAAAGAATGAAAAACCCAATCTATATTGCTTTGTTATTGGTTGTTATGGAAGTTAACGCCTTGCATTTATTGCTGCTAAATCACACCATATTTGTAGAAGAAAGCCTATCCTGGCCATGAAAAAACAGGTTGCTTGTCTTAACCGAGACAACCGGGATTTAGAGTAGGAAACTAGAACAGATTTAGTCGTTCATCCAAATTCAGAAATCGTGATGGCTTTGCTAGCATTATGACAATTAGGTTTATAGAAAGATTGGCCACCTAAATTGCAGAATGAGCATCTAGGATTTGCTCAGTAGATGTGGAGGATATTGTGAAATGGGGACTGACACAAGGTAGTTTAATAATATGGCGTTTTCAGCTCCTTTTCTTTTGAAACATAGTAATCTAATGACACCTGGAGTTTTTATTGAGCTAACATGGAATTTATAAGCATGGTGTTTTTGAGGTTGTTTGTATCCATTATGGACTCGCTTTGGCATTGCCTTTTTGTGGAGCCCCCATCTGTGTTCCCACGTTGCATTTATTTTTCAGCTCATAACCCAAACTACATGAAATCATATTTCCAATTCAACCAATATGTTTCCATAAGATTTTTCCATGACATGCTTTTATATTTTTCATTACCTGTTCAACTGACCACTGCTAAATTGACCTTTGTTGTGGTTGCAGGCTTTTATGAAACTCGGATAGCATATTATTCATGGAGGGGTGCTAAGGGATATCAGTTTGCTTCTATCCCTAGATATTAGATGTGTGCCTCAGTTAAGTTTGCCTTAGCAGCAAAAACTAGGTTATGTTGTGGACGAAGTGATTTACAATCTGGTGTACAGAATCACATGCGTCTGTGTTTCTTTTTATGTTATCCTAAGCTTCTGTATTTCCAAGCATCAAGATGTTGGTACTCATTTTTGTAAATTTTCCTTCCACGAGACTGATTGTTTTGTGATTTCATTTTGTAGTCAACGGAAAAAAGATTGATTCTTGCTCACATCATGGGTTGATAAAGGATTATATTTGATTATATTGCTCGACCAATATTACTTCTGTTGTGTGGAAAGGATTATCAAACAGTTAATAATTTAATTTTTCTACCAAAAGGGTGTGGTGAACATATTATTTCCCATGAATGCTGTGCGCTGTTTAGGCATGAAAATTTGCTTTGGTAATTTCGCGAGTTTGAGCTACGAATGACAGGATATCGAAGCATTTGAATGGCCATTAAAGTTACGGTAGACCACTCATTTCAAGCTTAAAACGCTGTACGTGGTTCCCACCTTGTTCAGCTTGGAATCCTACGTTGTGTTCAAACCATTGTTAAAACGCAAACCCTTGTTCGTGCAGGAGCATATATAGGAAAGGAGGTCCTTTAGAGGCTTGACAAGCCTAATGCAACTCGACTCGAGTAGCTGCTCGTGTTCTAAGGGAGGGCACTGGCTTCTCAAATTAGATTTTTGCCATGGGCAGAGCAAATTACTCCCGAAAATGTTGTTTGGTCCTGAGCACATCATAGATAAGCAAATTGCTGGGTTTTCTTCGTCAATTTAAAGAGCCAGTATTTGAAAACCCTACGACGACGACATCAATAAGGTCACAGATTAATAAAGTTAACGAGGTAAGGTTAACGAAGATGTAATATCACACTCAATTAGTCCCGGTCCTAGGCTACAGTCACATTAAGTTATATTGTTTGCTGGTCAATTTTCACCTGTGATATCTTGGAAAAAAAATTACGAGTGTTGTTTTATTTGGCCTGTTTAACAGCTAGAAATCGAATTTTCTTGTGCCATAAGCTATATTGGATGAAATTAATAATAATAATAATAATAATAATAACAACAGGCAGCTTAAATTGAAGCCTCCTACGAAGTTGAAATTTAGACATGGATAGTAACTCCAGCTACACTACAGTAATATTGCACATTCCCCCGTTAAGTTTTATTTGTCCCTGTCGGTTTAGAAGTGCATTTCTAATTATATTTGGATGCATTTTAAAAATATTTGATTAAAAAACTATTAAATTTATTTCTTATGTTAAAAATTAAAAAAAAAAAATTAATATATTTTCAATCATAAAATATATTTTTAAAAAATACCATATCACAACATCTAACTGGCAGTCAAGATAGGAGTTATGATGTACTCGAATAATTTCAATGCATTAATTTGAATTAGTTAGATTGTTAGCATCATCAATATGAATGGATGGAATTCTTTAACACTGAAACCAAAAGATCACAAGGAATATTTTCATCGTTTTCAACTCTCGTGTACTGAGACTGAGTTAACTTCTCTAAGATATTTGCCTTTAGCCCAAACATCCATCCGATCCAAACCCATCAGCAGCCTTCCATGGAAGTTGAAAAGGAACGTTAATTAAGTGAACCGGCACCGGCACCTTGAAACCGTAGTGGCACAGCGACACTTCCTGGGCACATTCTCTTCGATTAGTTTTTACACGTTAAATGACCTAAATGCCATCTATTCCTATTGTTTCTGAATATTTCTAAAAAAAATTTTAAATTAACGTGGGTGTCCGGGTCAGCTTGCGCGTACCACGACTAATCCCACGAGCCCTGAAGTTAACGATCATGTAAGCTTCCAGTGGCCATCATATGAGCAATCAAGGACTCGAACCTGAGACCACAGAAGAACCAAACTCCTTGATCCCAAGTCCTTACCACTTGGTCACCACCTAGATAATCGTGAATATTTCTAAATTGTTCTTTATACCAGGGGGGTTTTGACAGTAAGGTAGCTTTTTAAAAATATATTTTTTTAAAAAAATATTATATCGATAATTTTTAATATTTTTAATAATTTTGGTATACTAATATTAAAAATAAAAAATATTTTAATATATTTTTTAAAAAATATTTTTTAAAATATATTATTGCATCACATTGTCATATATGCAAAGCAACTAAATAAACATATTATTTTCCCTCTGTCATCATTGATCTTTCTTGCCACTTTCTTTTCCAAAATAAATTATGCATTAATTTCCATAAGTGAAATGGATCTTGTTAGGTGTTATGCTACTTTTGTTCACTCTACATGTTATTTTTTTATCATCTTTTTTCTAATTCATTTGTATTTGTTGGTTCTGCGTAGCTCTAAAATGTGATAAATATGGGTTCTTCAAGCTTAAATTAATTAAGGAATCTGATGAGGCCCCAAACCATCCAAATTGTTCGGGCAAACAATAATATCTTAAATAATTGATTTTTTTTGTTTTAATAAATAAAATTTATTTATTTTAATCAAAATAGCTGAAAGTGGGTGTCTGATACTTATAAAATGTTTTATTTAATGAATTTAAAGTTTTTCAATAATGAAGCGGGACAATATATTTCACTAATTTTTTTTAAATGGTATTATTTTATTCTGCCAAATTTTTAAAAAATATCCAAATTTATCAACCCAGATGACGTCGATGAGCTCCCAAAGCCATGCCTTTTTTTCTCTCTGACAAGTGATAACAGCAATACATGCACATGAACAATTTTATTTATTTTATTATTTTCAATGAATAATTAGTGCTTCATAATTGAGGATTGATTACGGCCATATTCAGATAATTGCCAATTAAATTTCTCATTGCACCTCAGTATTCATATTTATTGACTTTTAGAGATTGATTAATTATTCTGATTGATAAGTGGGTTTGAGATTTAAATCCTGTAAGAAAAAAAAATACTCCTTCAATACCGAGCGCGAGTTACCTACTTAATACCTAATTAAAAAATGATCTAATTTATTATGAAAAAAAGACTTGAAAATATTCTTATTATTTATATAATTAAAAAAGAAAACCCATTACGAGTAGTGAGTTCCATCTGATCCATTTTCTAAACCTATTTGGAGTGCCAAATTTGCAAATACCACTATCATGCAATATAGGTGTTTATGGATATATATGGAGCCGGATTTTTATATATAATTTTGTCTAATTTTATTTTTAATATCTAACAAAATATAAATTTGATTTATTTATTTATTTATTACTTGAATGAGTTGACTATATCGGATTAAGATAAAAAAAATTGTACACAGATATTCACAGTTTGAACATATTAATTTTATTATTTTTTGATGATCCTAAAATAATATTAGGTTGCAAAAGAGTATCAATTATACATATAAAATACAAAAAAAAATAAGTAATTAAATACATAAAGTTTAAATAAAAGAATTAAAGAGAGATATTACGTGAACTAGAGGCAGTTTTTAATGTGAAAGTGAGAGAGAGTAAAAAAACTAAGATAAAGAAGTAAAAATATTATTTATATAAAAAATTAGAATTACTTATATTAAGTTATACAAGTTAGATTAATTCGAGCATGATTTAAAAATTTCAACTTAATTTGACTCATAATATATTTTTAATAAAATTTTTAATTCACTATTATTCGTGATATTTATGTTATCCAATTTTAAAAGTTCTCACAAGTTCACAGATAATATAAATATTATTGAGAAGTAGTTTTTTTCTAAACACCCCACCCAAGCAACATGTGGACCGAAAACAACTATTGATAAAAGACACGTGTACCCTCGAAAGTGTTGCCAACGTTTTCTGGGACTACCTACCATGTACTAACGTAAGGGAGTCAGTGTAATTAAGAGGAAAAAAAAATTTCATTTATAGCTCTTAGTGTTGAAGGTACAAAATCCATTTTGAGAATGGAGACCAAGAGAGTGTTTGGGGAACACAGTGCATCCTTCAAAATTTGAATTTTCTTTTTGTTTAAAATGAATTTTCTTTTTATATTTTCATATTGTTTTGATGTATAGATGTAAAAAATAAATTTTAAAAAATAATTAATTTTTATTTTGATGTATTTTTAAATAAAAATAATATTTATTTTGATGTATTTTTAAATAAAAATTATTTTTAAAATAAATTTTTAAAATAAATACTGTTGAAAAGTATTTTAAAATAATTTTTTTTTTATTTTTAAATTGTTTTAACATGTTAAAATTAAAAATAAATTTTAAAAACTAAAAATAAAAATACTTATTTTGATGTATTTTTAAATAAAAATTATTTTTAAAAATAACCACTATCATAAATATCAAACAAGCTCAGAATAAATTTGATAAACTTGACTATTTTAATAACATATATAAAAAAACACAATAACAGTAAACAAATTAAAAAAAATTAACAATGAAAAAAAGTAAGAAAACTCTACCTAAAATCAACTCAATTAGCACGCCAAATATACAACGTGGTTCTTAGTCGAAAGCAAAATAAAAAAATTTAAAGCTCAATTTTTGGTAACCAAAATATTGAAGGAAAAAATTTAAAAACATCCAAAAAAATAAGAAAAACTTGACCCGAGCTCACCCGGTTCAGCACATGATATCTATGACATAGTTGTGATACCGAAGTAACCCTGTTAAAAGAAAATTAAAATAAAACTATGAAAATTAATTATCAAATATCTCATTATTAAAAAGCATGATAACACATTATTTTTAAAATAAATGAAAATCCAATATAAAGTAAATAAAAAAACAATGGAGTCTAATCTCCAATAAATAAATGTTGAAGGATGAAATTGAAAAAACATGAGTTAAAAAAAAAAGATAATACGTAAACTCGAGTAAATCTTCTAAATTGGTTGATCTCTTGAATTCATAACTTGTGAAACCCTAGATTGTCTTAAGTTATTTCATTGTACTAAACAAATTTGAGAAGAACAATTTATCCAAATAAATTTGGAATTACATGAAAAAAACTTTATTACTTTTGATAACTAATTTATTGATTTTGTTTGAAAATGGTAAAATGGTTATTACATTGTTCCAAACCACACCATAATGAGTTTAGGACCATTGTGATTCGTGGATCCATTTTAGTTTCTTTTAATAGTATAATATATAAATTATTTTTTATATATTTAAAGATATTTATTTTTGATGTATTTATCATATATAAACTATTTTTAATGTATTCCATTTTAGTTTCTTTTAATAGTATAATATATAAACTATTTTTTATATATTTAAAAATATTTATTTTTAATGAATTCCATTTTAGTTTCTTTTAATAGTATAATATATAAACTATTTTTTATATATTTAAAAATAATTATTTTTAATGTATTTATCATATTAAATTGTATATAACACTTAACTGCTTAATCAAATAAATACTCATCATACATAATATTATTAAATTAAAACATATCTTAAAATACACATATAAATATTAAATATATGATATTGTATGAATATGTAGTTAAATTATTATGAAGATACTTAACATCTCATGAAGTTGTGAAGAAAACTTCACATGAAAATTAAGCTTTTCATGGACCATGATCTTAGACTAAAATATATAGGCTTGGATTGAGAATTTTTTTTTAAACTTGATTAGTCTTTAAAAAATAAGTTCTTCATGAAACAAGGAAATTTCTAATGCTTAAATCACTAAGTGTATAAAACAAAAAAGAAAAATATAAAAATAAGTTATCAAATTTGAGAACTTATCAACTTCTAACTTTAGAACTTGTTCTATTTACCTGGTGATTCAAAGGTGTTTATATATATCATGGTCATGTCAACTCATACCGGGACGTGAAGATTTGAATGACAATTGATTGATAGAAATATTTGTGTTCATCATCAGTTATAGTGTCTAACCTTTTATTAATAGATAAATGGGTGTTTGTTAGTGATATATTGCCTAAAAATAACTATTGATTGAGAAGGAAGTTACCTAATTTGCATAGAAGTGTGTACTTGTAAAAAATATGTTGGTGAAAAGCACATGAATTTTTATATGTGTGGGTGGTATATAGCATTGTGTTTTAACTTGTAACATCCACATATTTTAGAATACAATCCCATAATATTGCCTTTTATGGTGATGCAAAAATTCAAAGTAATTTTTTTTATATATATTTTACTGAAAATTCAGTAGAGTTTCCTATATATCAGGACCATATAAAGTTATCAACAACTTCTTTTATATCACTAGTCAATATTATAATTATAGTCTAATTATCCCGAATCTTTTTCACACCAACACAACTTAAGGATAACATACATTTAGTTTTCATAAACTAAAAATAGTGCAAATAATAAATAATTAACTTATTTTTACATAGGATACCTAGTTAAGCGATCAAAAGAACATTAAAATTTAGAATATGATCATCTTTAGAATTTTATCTTAATTAATATAAATTTTGATATTGATACACAAAAGAAACACTAGATAAAAATATTTTTATTTTTAAAAATATAATTACAAGTTCAAAGTAAAATATTGGAATTTATAATACATATTATTTTAACATTTACAAATTATAATATTTATTTCTATATCAAAAGGCAGCTTTAAAGAAATCTTCTAGTCAACTTTGGAATGAGAGGAATTTAACAATTTCATTATATTAGAATGTAAAACAATAGTTTTATGAACAAAACACACACACATATACAAATATATATAATTGCTTACTTCGTTAAATCAACATTAAGAAAAATTTAAAATTCACCACTTTCAATCCACATATAAATCATGCAATACTTTTACTCTAAAACAAGTTTAATATCTCAGCAATAAAAAATATTATTGCTATTAACCCCTCTCAATTAGCTAATCTAATAAATTATCTTGGTTATCTGAATATAAATGCTTTTAACCTTTTTTTTATTAGTTAATCTAATAAATTATCTTAGTCATCTGATGATCATATATGCTACTAGCCTCTTTTCGGTCAGCTAATCTAATATATTATCTCAGTCATCTGAACACAAATATCACTAAACCTTATTCGATTAGCTAGTTTAATAAATTATCCTGACTATCTTAACATGGATGTCATTAACCTCTCTTCAGTCAGTTAGTTTAATAAATCATCTTAATAATCTGAATATAGATATCATCAACCTCTCTCTAGGTATCTATTTTAGTTATTTAAACATAGATGCTATTATTTTTTTTTTAGTCAGTTTAATAAAAAAAATTATTTATTTATTTATGCCTTTATCATAATTCATAAATATGCATTTAAAGTAATTAAAGTTATACAATTTCAAGAATTTCTTATAATTAAAGAAGGTGGAGAAGACTTTAATTAAAGAAAGTGAAGAAGACCTATCTGATGCCTGCACTCGTGGTGTAGTTTTTTTTTTGCTGGACATATATTGTAGCCTTTCTCTTGTACCAATATGTAAAATACACCACATACCATTTAATCCTCATTGAAATCCAAGTTTCAATTTTCATTTCAAATTCAATTCTCAAGGCAATAGTAAAGAAAAACAGGGTTTTCTTAGATACATCCATTCATATTTACATAATTATCAACACACTACTTGATTTATACATTTAATATTGTAATAAATTTTTTGATCATCAATTTAACCGTCTTCTCTCCTCAATTCTTTCAAGATTAGCCGAATATTCTTTATGAAAAAAAGCGTAAGTTTTTTTTTTAAAAACCAGGCCTCGCGCTGACATTAAAAATTTCAATTAACACTACTAAACATATAGGTTATGTTAATTAAGTCAGCCAATCCTATTTTTCTAGTCAATTTTTTTTCCGACACACTGTATAAGGAAAAGATTGAATCTTATATTTCTATTTGTCCCACTAAACTATTTATCTCTCATAATTCAATGCTACTTTGGCTCTTTTATTTCAATTATCTTCACCTATTTATCTAATTAATTTTTTTAAAAAATTTAATTTAACTTATTTTATCTCCAAGTCAAATTTTAATATTTTATTAACTCGGAAAAATTCCAACTAAAAGATCACATGACAATTAAAACTTAAAAAAATATCTAATTGTATATGTATTGAATAGCTCGTTGCAACGGTATGGATGTAGCCATTTGGGCCACTTCACAAACAACAACAAAGCAACAAATATGTTGCTACTTTTTTTTTTGTTTGAAAACATATGCACCATCAAGGTCATTTAAAAAGAAAAAAAAGAAAAAAAAGAAAAAAAATCATTATCAATTGGATTAAGTTTGATGAATATCAAGTAACAAGATTTAATAAAAAATAACATGTAATTAAGTTGGATGAGGCGGTAAAAATGTTAATAAAAAATATTATTTTAATTAGTGAAAAGGAATGGTTAATGAAACATCTCAAACATCTTCAATCTGTTATTGAGTTATTGAGATTTAATTTTTTATTTATTTATTGTAATTTCTCTATAAAGATAATAACTTAAAAATCTAAGGGTACTCAAATATATCCAAACCAAGTATTCGATTTCTCACATCAAGTTATCACATCTTTTAAACTATGAGAAATAGATTAAATAGTAAGATTGCTTATTAAATTTATTATCCAAACACTTAAAAAAACTCAATTTCTAAAAATATTAAATTTTATAAAATCAATAATATCAATAATAAAAGGAAATACATAATAAAAATCCTCTCACCTTATCAATAATAAAAAGAAATACATAATAAAAATCCTCTCACCTTTCATTTAGCCAGGCCCCCACCCCTCTCTCTCACCATACAAAGAAAGCTCTCTCGTTTTTTCATAAAACAGCCAGAGAAGGGTTGCTTTTATCTTTCTGTAATCCCCTTCACCCTTTTCAATTAATATATTTTTTAATTCTCTTCATTTTCTGTCTTTCTATATTAAAAAAATGGTGCAGGAAGTCATGGAGCGAGCAATGCTTCTCCTTCAGCTATCTAAATGCTAATTAAAAGCATGTCCAATCACGACTGTGATCAGCGAGGCAATAAGATTATAAGAGCCGTGTGTTGCAGTTGATTTTTGGATTTTTCTAACGTCAATTTGCTTATAGTCTTGCTGATACCGACAAAACTAGCCGACATAGTCCACGGTCAAAGCTCCACTTGAACATGAAAAAACGGAGGAACATCACAATGTCACAATCCATGGATGAGCTTGCATGCACGCCCTTTTCACGAAGAACTGGTCAACTAAATTCAAACATTTTTGGCTTAAATGTAAGTTTTTCTCTAGGCGGATAGGATAACAATCATTCAAAATAGATTCAACAGTAATTTGAATTAGTCAGATAATCAAGAACATTAACGAGGAAAAAAATAAAATAAAACTGGTAGCTGGCTGTGCCGGCCCCTTCCATCTAGTAATTTAAGTCATTGTCCATTCATTGTTGCACACTAGAAGGCCAGGGCTTTCGGGAGGGAGATGCTATGTTTTGGAGGTTGCATCTTGCAACTTCCAAAATGAAAATTATCATAATATTTATTATGTAACTACCATTTACACTGTGTTTTTTTAAAAAATTGCATTTTTTTCACTTTAAATTATGTTCTGATGTTTTTAAATTATTTTATAAAAATAAATATTATTTTAATATATTTTTAAATTAAAAATATTTTAAAAAATAACTACCTCCCACACTTTTCAAATTATGACCTGCAGGCACTTGATGT
This sequence comes from Populus euphratica, assembly GCF_000495115.2. Classification (NCBI taxonomy): domain Eukaryota; kingdom Viridiplantae; phylum Streptophyta; class Magnoliopsida; order Malpighiales; family Salicaceae; genus Populus; species Populus euphratica. The sequence continues at coordinate 3,105,880 of NW_011499854.1, read as the reverse complement.
CATGATAGCCTTTCCACCCTAAGCTTATAAAAATGGGGAAACAAAAAGCAGGGCCTTTTACCCCTTTTATATTAGCTGAGTTCTACCCAAAAAGAATTATTCACAAAACTAGAAAGAATTATTAACCCATATCTTACTAACTAATTAGATTAAGATAACAAATCAAAAGATGAGAGCTAGATAGATTAGTGAAAAAGTATCAAAACAGTAGCTTAAAAACAAGATACACACACACATATAGAGAGAGAGAGAGGTGATTATTTTTAGTTTGGTTTGGTTTAGTTTAGTTTTTACTCTTAAAAAACAACCAAATCAAACAAAACAAAACAAACCTAAAACCGAACTGAAACCAACCCAAATCGATTGGTTTTGGGTCTTTTTATGTCCAAAATCAAAAAACCCTATATGTAAATTTTTTATGCCCAATTTCCTCATCAGTTACTTGCATCACAATTGCTGGTTCACTTCTTGTTAACTTAATTGCAATGTGGTCCATGGATTGTTTAACCCCAATAGATCTTATAGAAGATGTAAAGCAGGATTCTAGCCCTAGAGACTGGAGATAAAACTAAGTAACCCAAAAATAAAAACCCAACACCTTATAAACAAAAAACAACAGATCTCATCAGTAACCTTGTTTCCATCACCTCATCAACAAAAACACCCATCACCCAAAAACAAAAGGAGAAGAGAGGAAATTGATGTCTATCCATTGATGCTTCTGTGATGTACTCATATTGAACAAAAAAACTTGTGTGAGTTCTTTCAAGAAATTGTCCTATAGGCTAAAATATTTTGGAGAGGTGAAAGGGAGAGCCTCTAGTACTGGGGCAGTTACTATGATTAGGAACTTGTTTTTTTAGTCTTTAGTAGTCTGTTAGGGTTAGGCGAGAGGGGGCAAAAGTTGTTATTTATACCAGTGGTGGTTAGGGGATTTTTTTTTTTAAACGGTTTGGTTCGGTTCGGGTTAACCAGTTTCTACACCACAAAACCAAACCGAACCGAGATTTTTTTTCTAAATATTCTAATCAATTTAATTAATTTTTTTCTCAGTTTGTTTTTTTAGTTAATTTTTGATCGGTTTTCTCGGTTTATCAATTTTTTTGAACACCCTAGATATATGTATTATATAATCAATTAATCTCTTAGTTCTAGTAATTTGATTCATTATCCCTAATCATAGTAGCTTGTACTTGATATCTGGTAGATCAATGTAATTAATAACTAGTATATGCAAAAGATGTATTTTTATAGATTTAGGAACTCTCATATGTTTATCTTTGTAGATAAAGAAAGTGTAATAATATTTTAAAGAGATAAACTCTGAAAATATATATGCGTGCACGCATGCTAAGAGTGATGAGAATAAATAAAATATGAACCTGGAGTTTTAGAGATTCATAGGATATTTATAGCTCATGAATTTTGTCTTTTGTAAAAAGAATGAGCTAAAGTGTAATTCTACTCTAATAGTATTAATGAAAGATAAATATATCTGATATAAACATTAATGAGAGAAAATATCTCTAATATATGCATCAATAATGAATAAATATCTCTTATATAAATATTAGTATGATGTAAATATGGAAGGCCATTAGAATATTTTTTATATACATTATCTCTAACACATATTAATATTGATGAAAATATGATAGGTTTTTATAGAATTTTTATACATCTAAAAGTATAGGTAGAGTAGGATCTATAATGTATTGGGCCCGGAAAAAGGTCTTCTAGGGTAGATAAATATCTCTTATATAAATATTAATGCGATGAAAATATAGTAAACTATTAAAAAAATATATACATTATTCCTTACACAATATTAATGTTGATGAAAATATAGTAGACTCCTATAAAACTTTTATATATCTAAAAGTGTAGGGAGAGTAGGATCTAAAATGTATTGTTTCCATAAAAAGATCTTCTATGATAGTTAGAGAACTCTCACATGTTAAGTTCTTCCCCTAAGCTGAGCCTATGATATTGGGCTCCTTTTTAAGGTTGAGCTCTTTCTAAAGCCAAGCTTACGAAGGCTTAGCTTTTTTAGGCTAAGCCCATGACGACCAAGCTCTTCCTTAAGATTAAGCTTTATTAGAGTTATGCTCATAAAAGTTGTTTGAGACCATAGATTTTTAAGCATTCAAATAGTTTTTTAAACCTATTAAATTTAGGTTTATCAGTTAGCTGATCAAATTGTTTTGCATCATGCCAAATAGAAGAAGACGAATTGGAGATTGCTATTACAAAATTTAACAATTATTGGATTACTTGGTGGTCTTCTATAGGTGAAATACTTAATGATATATATTTTTATATGTAAAGATGTTCATATATGGAATCATTTTTTGAGAGAAAAAAAATAGACTAGCATAGTAAAGAGGATTGATTATTGTAGTCCAAAAACCTATAAGCACCCGATCATTTGCTTGTAAATAATTTTTTTTTTATTTTCTATTTCATAAAAAATATTAACAATATAACACAGTCCTTGCTAGGCTTTATATGATTACTTCTCGTGTTGTGTTGTAGGTTAAATTAACTTCTTTTGTTTTAATGAAAAAAATCAAAATCTCAAGAAATTCTTTAGAATTATCATTAAACTAGGCTAAAGGAACCAAACTTTAAAACTTCTAACTAACACATTTCTTGGCCCAAGCTTCAAACTGATGATAAATGATAGTATTTGAAATGTATAAATCAGATAGTTAAACATGAACATGATAATATTTTCTTCTATATGCAAGTATATTTTCACTCTTCTATTGTGTTCGGTGGAGCTACACTTAAGACTTATTAGCCCATCTTGTTTCTTTCCTTTTCTTGTATTGTTGTCTTTTCTCAAATGGGCTTTTATTGGGCCAAGTTAGGATAAAAATTTTGTATTAAATTGAAGAGTTATTAGGTAGTTATGAAAAAAAAAATAACAAAAAAAAATATAAGAGTTATTAGAGAATTGGAGTTTAAATTAAAGAGATATTAAAGAATCAATGACTATATTGAATAAAAAGAGTTCAAGTTCTTGGTTGCTCATATGATGACCACTGGAGGTTTACATGGTCATTAACTTCAGGGCCCGTGGGATTAGTCGTGGTGCGCGCAAGCTGACCTGGACACCTACATTAATAATAATAAAAAAAGAGAAAACATGTGGCATGTGTAACACATGTGCCAACATGTGACGTAGGCCATCATACATGGTGGAGTGTACAATGTTTTATAAGCTTTAGTGATAGCTTATCTTTGATGTTATTTGAATCATTTTGGCAAAATCTTTCCTCCAAAACATTGGAGGAGCGACTTATAAAGGCTCGCCCTTTCCCTGCTTTCTTAGCCTTAAAGAAGGCTTTAATTTTTTTCAATATAAACTTTAATTTTTAATTTTTTATTATTATTTATAACAATAATTATAATTTAATTTTGCAAAATTAATCCCCAATAAATAACAAAACAATGTTCAAAACTATGAACATGTTAGGAAATGAAAAATGTAAAAGATTTACAAAACAAAAAAGGGTTGAAAATATGATATAGAATAATTACATTGAAAAATCAAAACTTTCAGAAAAAATATAAAATAAATGAGAAATAACAAAAATGCCACATTTCTACAGTGATTTTACTATTTAAAAACATCATTTTGGTTTATACATATATATTTTTTGTTAACATCTCCTAATAGCTGTCACTAACCAATTTCGAAAATATATCACCTTGATCGTTTCATTTCCTACGTGCAGATCATTTTGATTTTTTTTCAACAATTAATGTATTATTTTTCTTTAATTTCTTTCTTTCCTTTTCTTCTTCTGCACGTCTCCATGCAAAGCATCCATAGTAAACCGTAAATTTTGTTTTAATACCAATTCAAGGAAGAAGTCAAGTTTTTGTATTCAATTATGAAAGTCTTCGGTCTTAATAATTCACAATTACCCTTCACCTATACGCTTTTGTTTTTTTTTTTGGTGACAGCCTTGGACTATGTATTAGTAGCAATTATTTATGTATTTATTTGATAATTTACTATTTGCATTTACTCTTGAAACCATTTTTCTTCTCTTTCTTTCCCCAATAATTAAAGGGATATCCACACACTTTTTTTTTCCCAATAATTAAAGGGATATCCACACACTAAAGCAACAATAATTAAATTTTGAAAGCAGCTACATTGATGGATAAATTCTTGACGAAGCAAAGTGTCTTTTGCTTCATTTTCCCGATAGTAATTGCTTTAATACCGTAGAACTGAAAAAATGAAAATAAAGATCTAGGAACCAATAAAAGTGGTGCACTTATCGAGATCGGGAGTATTACTGAACCTATAATATTTCTGGTGTATATATGTGGTTGAAACATAATATCCATCTAACTTATGCTTGAGCTATACTAAATATATTAAATTTTTTTTATCGATCTAGCTGAAATTAAAATTCAAGTTGAAAGGATTAAAAGAAAAATCAAGTGGAGAGTTTTTTCATGCCATCTAGGTGGGATTTGTTTTGAAATACTAGATTAGGTCGTTGAACTTCAAGGATCACCTATCTTTTTAACTTATAATTTAAATTAAGACTTAAATTATGACCAGGTTGGTTAGCCCGGTTAATTAAAAATAATTTTATTTTAAGATTAGAGTTTTTAGATTAATTTAAAATTTTTATGAACCCGGTTTAAATTATATTAATTAGTTATATGATATATTAAATGAAGTTGATAATTGCATTGTTTATGAAGAGAACTAATGAATTTGGGTTGTTGTGAATTATGTTATGGTTAGGGTTAGGGTTAGTGTTTTTTAGGTTAAATTAGGGATTTTGTTGAATTAGATATGAATTATATTAATTAGTTATGATATATATATATATATATATATATATATCAATTGAGTAGATAATTTCACTATTTATGAAGAAAATTTGATGAATTTGAATTGTTGTTGATTATGTTATGGTTAAGGGTTTTGCTGAATAAACTTTTTATTAAAATTATGTATCTTAATTAATTTGAGATATTGATAAATTAGGCTCAATTTTTGTTATATTGTTTGCAAAATGTCTTGTAGTATTAGAACATTATGCTTTTATGATGGTAATAATTTCAAAGCCAATAATAAAGGAAGTAATGGGTTCCTAATTATTACATTAAATATATCTCTTACCGCTATCTAGAATGTTATATGATAAAATTGAGTAAAATTTATTTGAAATTGAAGTTAAGATTGGTTAGAGGATACAAATTAGGGTGCATCCAACTTGTTATATCTGTATATCTATTTATAGTGATGAAAATGTGATTTCAATGCTTAAGTTGGCCAATAATAATGAGTTGTATATTTTAGAACTTTACTTGAATAATAAAACTAGACGAGAAAACACTTCTAGTATAGAGTTCACTCGAGTATCAAGTTACACTTCAAGAACCACATAAGAATTATAAGCAATTGGTCCCTCTGGTTTAAGTGGTAATTGAATGAACTTAACACCAACATGATAAATTATAGATATAGAAGCTCAATTGTGTATTATATATGCTCTATATTGTTATGAAAAATCCAAAATAAATGATGACAAAGATAATTGTTATATTGATAAAGTTGAGGATGAGGAAGATGTTAAGTTAGTTGAGTTAGTAAACCAATTTATTAGACTTACATGCTTTGTGTGGTTGTCTACTGGGACATATGCCTTCAACCACTATTTATAAAGACGACAACATCAAGCTAACACGGTTAGCCACTCATTTAAGAACTTTACATAAAGTAACAAAGGATTAGTTGATTATGTATACTCAAGCATATATAATACATATGTTTTGGGGTATTATATTCACGAGCACTACTGAAAATACAATGACAATGTTCTTTTTAAAATTACTTAAAAACTTTTGGGTCATTTCTAACTATAGTTGAGGAGTTATGCTTATACTAACAACTACGTAAAGCATGTTTTAAGAAAAGAAGATAGATAATTAGGTTTTTACTATTCCTACAAGTATAATTATTTTAAATATTTATCACTAAACAACTTACTTTGTTTGATAGTAATAATTTTTTTAAAAAAAACTAACTTGGAATTGTAAATGCAAATAAATCTAGCTCTAGTCATTGGAGCATCTACATATTAATCATATAAAAAAATAATATGTTTAATGCTGACACGCAGAGGCAACTCTTTATAGGAGCTTGGTATTAATAAAATTCAATAAATTTTGAATAACATGTTACATACATAAATTAAATACAAAAAGATATATTAATTTTGACATAGTATCAATCATCATAGTAAGTAGAAAGAGAATTGGTTAATGATCTATGTAGTTTATCTAGATCTTTGAAATGTAAGGAGAGATAAGATATTTATGGAGTGACATTTGATAATTGATATAGATAAATACATTAGATGATTTTTACCTGTAACATGTTGGATTATTACACCTATATAGTTGCATTTCCCAAGGTATCCAAGCAATCCGATGTATTATAGGCCTCGTTATCTGAGAGCACTAAATTTATGTCATAGTGAACTTTAGAAAGTTTGAGAGGGTGAACGTCTCAAGACAGATTTGATAGGCGATGGGATCACTTTTCATGAATAAGGACATATAGTTTGGGAGATAGGTCCATTCACAAGTGATTTAAGCATATCCATAAGTGTTCACACTCATTTATGAGTTGGGGTGATTTTGATGCTAACCCCTCCAAGAGCACTATAGGCTTGTCAAGAAGTGAGACGAGTTGGGGTGGTGCAACCCCATTCACGAGCTCTTAAAGCCCAACTACAAGCATTTTAGGCCAATCCATAAGCTAGAATGATTTTTAGATGTGATTAGATTATGTACTTTAATGTTATAAGATTTTGAATTTAGTTTAAATTAATAAAATGTCATGTGAATTTTAGTTGTGTTTGATTATGAACTGTTAATTTTGATTAGCTACTTCAATTATATGTTCATTTTTTAATTGTAAATTGTTTTAAGTGTTGAATTGTGAATTATTGAGTTGATTTTTTATAATGAAGAGTTGAGAGATTGGAAAAACTAGAATGACTATATTTTTTTGGCGAGTTCTAGATGCAATTTGTGACTTTGTCAAAATATCTTATTTTTTTAAATATATATATTTTTTAAAAAGTAACCTCTCAGAAATGTAATTGTGATATGTGAAGTATGGTTACATTGAATTTGACTCACAAACGTCTTGTTTTAGCAATTTGATTATTATGAAGATTATTGATTTTGACGGTTACAACGAGTGGTGAGCATAGTTATTAAACCCAGACCAAATATATTTTTAAAAAAAAAACTCTCAGAAATGCAATTTGATATGTGAAGTACAGTTACATTGAATTTAACTCGTAAACGTCTTGTTTTAACAATTTGATTATTATGATGATTACTGATTTTGACGGTTACAACAAGTAGTGAGCATAGTTATTAAAACCAGACTGGCCTGGTGGGTTAACCCGGGGGTTGGACCGGTCCAGGTTTGTCAAAAAACGGGTCAGTGCAATAACCTGGCAAAACTCGAGCGACCTGGGTGAGACTCGATATTTTTTTTCTTTTCAAATGTGGGATTTGAAACCCATCAATATATATACTCTATGTTCCCAAGAAAAAAATTATGTTTTTGCAATGTTGGATAAAAAACCTTTTGGTTTAAATACTTCAATTTAAAAAGATAACATAGTACATTTTTAATATGGGATTTAAACCCCATTAATATATATACTCCATGTTTCTAAGGAAAAAGTTTTTTTTTTTTAATGTGAGATTTGAAACCCATTAGTATATACACTCTATATTCACAAGAAAAAAATATTTTTTTAATATAGGGATTTGAAACTCATTCCTAAGAAAAAATGTATCTTTTTTCAATGTGAAATTTGAAACACACTAGTATATATATACTCTATATTTCCAAGAAAAAAGTTATATTTCTTCAATGTGGGATTTGAAATCCATTATTATATATACTTTATGTTTATAAGAAAAAAATTATGTTTTTTCAATATAGAATTTGAAACTTGTTCCCAAGAAAAATGGTATCTTTTTTCAATGTGAAATTTGAAACTTATTAGTATATATACTCTATATTTACAAGAAACAAGTTTTGTTTTTTCAATATGGATTTGAAACCCATTGGTATAGACACTCTATATTCTCAATAAAAAATATCTTTTTTTAATATGAGATTTAAAATCTATTAGTGTATATATATTTTATATTCATAAGAAAAAAATTATATTTTTTTAATATGAAATAAAAAATTTTTTTGTTTAAATACTTCAATTTAAAAACTTAATATAATATCTTTTTAATAATAAAAAATTAAAATATTTTTTTAAACTTTATTATATGTATAGCCTATATTTGATTTTTTTAATTTTTTATATAAAATATTTAAAATTTTATTTTATAACTTTATTAAAAAAAATTAAATTAATTTATAATTTTAATTTTTTATATAAAATATTTAAAATTTTATTTTATAACTTTATTAAAAAAAATTAAATTAATTTATAAAACCTGAAACCCGATCTGTTACTGGGCTAACCCTGGATCAGCTTCAATACCTATGCTAGTGAGAACTTATCACGTTAAAGATTAAGGCTATGTTTGTTTCTCGGAAAACAGTTTTCGAGAAACCACTTTCCAAACTTTCCCGTGTTTGTTTGTCATTAGAAAAGTTGGTCAACAGAAAACATTTTTCGGTCAACAAAAAACATTTTCCAGTCAACGGAAAACACTTTCTGGTCAACGAAAATATTTTTTAGTCAAAAAATTTTTTTGCTTAATTTTCAGGAAAGTGTTTTCCTTTTTAGCTGTGTTTGTTTTCCGGAAAGTGGTTTCCGGGAAAACACTTTCCAAACTTTCTTGTGTTTGTTTGCTGTTAGGAAAGTTGATAAAAGGAAAACACTTTCCAGTCAAAGTAAAATTTGGCTTGATTTTTAGGAAAGTGTTTTCCTGAAAAATTTGGGAGGAAAACACTTTCCGGAAGTTGTGAAAAGTTTAGAAATGTCATTATTTGCTGATTATATCAAATTTGATCCTCAAACTTTTGAT
>NW_011499854.1:3025195-3096705 GCF_000495115.2 Populus euphratica | reverse complement strand
TTAAAATTTAATTTTTATATTAATTTTGTCCTTATTTTTATAATTGTTATTTGCGTTTCTCCTATTAGTTTTTTATTAAAAATTTTTTCAATCAAATTTGGTCCTTATTCTTTTGATTGTTATTTATTTTATTTGAAATACTTTATGAAATGTTAATTATTATTATTTTAATTTCTTCATCTTTTTTTTTAGATTTGATCTTTATTATTTTGATTATTATTTATTTTATTTGAGATAATTTATGAATTTTTTTTTCAATTTCATTATTATTCAACTTTTTAATTTGTAAAATTTATTCCTTATTATTTTAATAAACTTGAGAAAAATAAAATATTAATAAATTTTTTTCCAGTTCATTTTCCATGACATAACCAAATACTGGAAAGTGTTTTCCAGTTCATTTTCTATAACATTACCAAACATCAGAAAATACTTTACTTTTCAAGAATTTATTTTCTCTGAAATTCACTTTAAAAAAAATAACTTTCTTAGAAACAATACGTGCCTAAAGATGATTTTGTTTTACAAGTTGCCTACGGTGAGTTGGCCCATCGAAAAATTTGAGATCCCTAATGTCCTGCCCCACAACATCACCCCTAAAAAGAAAATAAAAAACCATCTTTTTTTATCTCTAACATACCTTCACCGACATCCACATGTCTGAGGATTCAAGGAGTCTTTTTCACACTTTTTGTTGCCCAAGTTTTGTTTCATCTTGATTATTGGAGTTATTTATATCTCAATTCATGTAATATTCTTTACAATTTTTAAGAATGATATATTTAGTACTTTCATTAATTTCATGTCTTTTTTCTTAAATTTCTTTATATTCTATTGTTTTATAAAACTATATGAAGAAAAGAGAAGGGGGTAGGATGGATGATTAATGTTAGTTAATGGACTATTTAATTATTTTTAATGTTTCAAGAATTAATTAATTAATTTTAATAAACTATGTGGGCTAAATAATAATTAACATCATGTTAACAATGGAAGCTTGTTTCTTTTTCTCCAACAGTTCCTTAAAAGGGATTTAAAACTTAAAGAGATCAAAACCATTTCCAGCACATGCAAGTTTTTTTTTTCCCCGTAGATAAAAAATTAGTTTATATCAAAATAAAGTATTTTATTTATATTAATGTAAGTGGTTAATTGATGGACGATGATTATTTTTAATCACCAAAATTTAAATTTTAAATTGAGCCGCAAATGGCAAAAGTTTTATGAATTCTTTAATTCTAATATTACAAATATTTTATATATTTTAACAAAGAAATTTACCCTTATTTATTTATTTATATATAGGTCACTGGTAAACCCTGTGAGGTACAATGCTGAAGACTTCTATACGTGCCAGTCTGCTTAGATGTAAAATATTGACTTAATTTTATAAATCAAAATCTAATGGATATTTATAATCTATAAATTATTTGTGTCATTATGAGATCTTTTTTGTATAAATAAATTAAAAACCAATATAATTTTAAAATGTAAAGCAAAATAAAAAAATTATGCAGATAAATGGAAGGGTGAGAGAAAGAGAGCAAAAAAATATCAATGATATAGAAGTTCAATATATATAAGGTCTATAAATCATATTATAAAAGCTAATGTGATAAAGTATCAATATCAATTGATTTATGGTAATTCATAAATATATGAATTTTTTTTATTTTTATAATTAATGGATTTATATAATAAAATATTATATTTAAAGTATTTTGTAAAATTGTTTTTTTGGTTCGGTAACGAATCCACTTTAAAATTATTTTGTTTTTCATAATGAATTAATTGGTCTTTTATCATATAAATTCTGTTTATTTAAATATATTTATATATATATATATATATATTGTTTTATAACTGAAATAATAGATACATAATATAAATATATTCTAATTTTTATAATTATTGCCAGCTCGTTAAAAAAAACCTTCCACTCCTCTATTTTTATTTAACCAAATGTAAACTAGACTTGGTATTTATTCTTTTTTTTATATATATTTTTTTATAACGATCTTGAATTTTGAATTTTTAAGACCAATACCCATTAATACCTCATATAATCTTCAACCAAACCCAACAATTGAAACCCAAACTATTATTTTGAATTTAAGGGGAAATTGTGAAAAAAAAATATTATTTAGTTTAAATATACAAAATCTAATTTTTGAAAGCTATGATACTTGAATAAGAAATAAAATTTAAAAAGGACAAAAATTAAGCTTTTTAAAGTTGTTTATCGTAGTAATTATACTCAAAATAATTTTTATTTAAATATATATTAAAATATTTTTTTTATTTTTTAAAATTTATTTTTAATATTAATATATCAAAATAATTTAAAAATATTAAATACATCAATTTAAAACAAATAAAAAAAATTATTTTTCTAAACACTTTCAAAACATAAAATTAGACTAATTAATTTTTTTAAAAAAATTCAACCAAAACTCAAAATACCAACAAAGCAGCGCCACTTTTACAAATTACGCAACCTACCACGACCTCATAAGTCGGTGCTAGTTTCGATTTTAGGCCCTATATTTGATTGTTTTTTTTTTTGAAGAACTCAAATAAATAAATAAAAAGAAAAAGAAAAAGAAAAGAGGTAAAATAATAAAATAAATAAAACTAAAAAAAGAAGCTTCATAGGGACCTTACATTTCATTCCAAAAAGAGTCTAGAAAATAAGAGCCGGTCTCGTGGTTTCGTGAATTGAATGCGACCTCTAAGCCACCACCCTCTCTCTTTCTCTCTCTGAAAAGCTTTCTTTCTCTCTTCAACCGCCTACAAATATGAACACAAGCCTCCTCAAATGCAAATTGTCTTTCAGCTTCTTCTTCTATCCTAAGCTCGTTCTTCTTTGACAAAAAAAGCCTACCTTATACCCTTCATAAAGAACAAAACTTTACCTCCTTGACAAATATAACCAGCTTGACATTCAAAGGATTGTTTCTTGCTGAATTTTTTCTGCTTATACACACAGGTATAATTGTGGGTCTCAATCCTTTTATGGTTTTTTTATTTGTTTTAGACTGTTTTTTTCTTTTGCTTCTTTGGGTTTTTTAGCCCATGTCAATGGCTTGATCCGCAGATTCTTGCTGTACTGGGGAGGTTTTGAATTTACCAGTGATTTTTGTTTTTTTTCCCTCTAGTTTTGATGTCATTGACCCTTTTCCTTTCTTAATTGTTTGTAGCTGTTTCGTTTTTATTTTTTCTAGATATGGGGTTTTAGGTGATTTTTTTTTAAAAAAAAAAACTAATTTGAATGAATTGTTTAATTTTTGCTATGGCATTGAGATTGCTAAATTACATCTGGGTTTTTATTTTTGGTATTAGTTTTGTTTTTGCTGTTTTCAAGTTTGGATTTTTTGCTCAAATCTTTTGCTGCTTGCCTTGTATTTTTTTTGGTTTTTTTTTTTGTGCCTTTAAGTTTACTTATAATGCTAGATCAAGAAATATGCATCTTTTTTTATTTGATCTCTTATCTTTCCATGTTTATTGATCAGGAGGATCTTGCATTGGAGACATAGTTTCTCCATGGTGAGCTTTTATGTATTTAATTTTTATGTTCTACTGGGTTATAATTGGTCAAAGGAGATGTAAAACAACATGAGGCAATGCTATTATTTATTAACCAGGGAATGTGGATTCATTTGATTGCTTTTTTGTGATCTATTTTTTTTTAATTCGGTTTTGTTCATCAGGGAGAAGCCCCAGCTTTCGTTGTTGATAATCTTCTGCAGAATCAGGATGGATTTGGCTCAAAATCCAAAGGCTGCAAGACCACCGCAACCATCGGGGATAAAACTGTAAGTGAGCTTGTTGCTTTGATTTGACTCTCATCTAAAACAAACCTTATTCCCTGTTTTGGTCAATCCGGTTAATGCTCTAGCTGATCGGGAATTTTTTTGGGCAGTATGTGATTGGTGGTGGCAATGATGAGTCCACATTGTCTGTTGAAGTTCAAATATTTGACAAAACTACTGGCAAATGGTGAGCTGATAACTCTGCCTTAGTGAGCGTTACTTCATCGGGGTTCTAGTTTAGAGTTGGGATTGCTAATTGTGATAGAACTTTCCACTTTTTCAGGGTAACTCCTATCGTGCTGGGAACAAAACCTAACACATGCAAAGGCCTCTCAGCTGTATCGTTGAATGATGATCGTATCTTGATAGTTAAGAAGGGTTCCACCCCGGATGACTGCATTTGGTTCCTTGAGGTTGGTATTTCCCAAACTTCTTGAGATTCAACAAGGTAAATATTAAGATTTTGTTATGTTCCCAACAGCTTCTGAAATCACAAAAAAGTAGCACCTAAATGATCAACAACAACCCTTATAACATTTTCATCACTCTCCAAAAGTGTGAACTAAACTGATCTTGAATTCTATTTGGAATACAATATGTTTGATTTACACGTGGTGTGGAACCTAAATGGATAAACACTGTCAATACATTGAATGCAACTTTTACATGATTCCTAATTGCGTTTGCTTCAGATGACTAATTTGTTTTTATTTTGGCAGGTGGATACTCGGTTTGTTAGGGAGCAGGAAAAAATTCAGGGGACTGATGTTGTTGCCTGGAGTAAGGGAGCAAGGGGTTATGCTGAGAAGCCAGTTGTCATAAGTGGTCCTTCTGGAGTGGGCAAGGGAACATTAATATCCATGCTCATGAAGGAATTCCCATCTATGTTTGGTTTTTCTGTAAGCCACACAACCCGTGCACCAAGATGCATGGAGAAGGATGGGGTTCATTACCATTTCACTGAGCGAAGTATTATGGAGAAAGAGATAAAAGATGGGAAATTCCTTGAGTATGCTTCTGTTCATGGAAATCTGTATGGGACCAGTATCGAAGCTGTTGAGGTGGTAACAGATGTGGGGAAGGTGAATATTTCTGTTTCTCCTCCATGTATAAATCTTCATGAAATAAAATATATTGTAGGAGCCATGATAAATGGTTGTAGGTTATTGATTGCTAGAGTTTTTTGGCTATTATTAACCATGGGCAATATCCAACTATGGTGAACCTACTGAAACTCAGGAATGCTTAATCCCGCTGATGGTATCATATATCAATTAAAGTCCTGTACTCTTCTGACCAGAAAGCAGATTCTTTTTTTTTTTTTTTTTTTGGGGGGGGGACTTAATTCATATGGTATTTAGGTACTGGACCAACCAAGAAATGATAGTGAATCTGGAATGTTGCTTTTGCTGAATGTTTTAAGAAGCCATATAAAGGACCTTTTCTAACAAGAAAGACCTCAACTTAAATCAAATTACTTTCATCTGCAAAATTGAAATGTGTTTCTGAGAATCTCATTTATAAAGTATTTCATTTGGGCTGCAGAGATGCATTCTTGACATAGATGTTCAAGGGGCAAGATCTGTGAAGGCTAGTTCCCTGGAAGCAATTTTCATCTTTATCTGTCCCCCCTCAATGGTTGAGCTTGAGAAACGCCTGCGTTCAAGGTGAGTCAGAATTTAACATCAACTCTAACCATTCTTGTATTTTCCTGCACTTGTTCTAACTTGAATCTGATCGACAGAGGCACTGAGACAGAGGAGCAGATTCTTAAGAGACTCCGAAATGCGAAAACAGAGATGGAGCAAGGACATTCTTCGGGCATCTTTGATCATATCCTGTATAATGATAATCTGGATGAGTGTTATGAGAGCCTTAAGGTAATACTGTGCTGCTTGGCATTGCATCCATGTGGAGTTTACTTCCGAATGCTTTATATTCAGGGTAGTGTTGTCTGATTTGGTGCAGAAACTCCTTGGGCTAGATGGAGCTGCTGCAGCTACCCAGAGATCAGGTAAGATATCCATCATAAATAAATCCATGACATCGCAAGTTTTTAATGTCTTAGAAATTGTAGCTAATATCTTGCTGTCAATCCAGCACCCCAAGGGATTGATCTGCCTACAGACCATTCCGTTTCGAAAATGGATAACAAGATTATCATAAACTGTGGAACACCTGAACTAAAGAAAGCATCAAAGAACTTGTAAGTTCCATTATCTTTCTTCTTCAATATTTTTAATTTCAACTGCTTTGGTTATTGACTTGCAACTACCGTGATTTGTGCTGAGCAGGATAGTTTTGGATGTATCCTCACTCAAGGGAGGAGCTCCTGGACGGACAAGAGGGCTTGACGTGTACGCCATTGACTCGTTTTCTGATGGCTTGAATGGGATCAATCAACCAAGCTAATGAGTCCAGCCTCATTGATACTAACATGGTTACACAAAGTTTAAAAATTTCGAGTCGTCTTTGCTTTATATTCTTAAGAAAGTGAATGGTGACAGCTCTAGACATGGTTTTCGGCAATAATCCCATACCTTGATATCCTCCATTTTTTTTTTCCCATTCTTTACTTGTTTTTGAACGGCGACGACTTGGGATTAATGTTTGAACAGTTAATCAATTACTATTCCCTTTACAGCCAGTGAGATGATTTATGATTTGTCGGCAAAAATGTGCGTATTCGCTATCATATTGTTATTAACATGACTAGTTTTCCCCGAGGAAAGCAGATTTGAGATTTTGAGGAGGTAATAGCCATGTCAGTGCCAATCCATATTTGTACGAGTTTCTTACACTACATTGCTTGAAAGAACACTTTTTTTTTATTTGAAGGTGAAGTGGGTTTTCATTGGTTTTATGTATCCAGTCTACATTATATGCGTCAATTTGTCATCTTTTGAGCATATGGTCAAGTATGCTCATCAAGTTCGCAATTTTAATACTTGTTAAAAGCTCTGCCTTTTGGAAAAGGCTTGTGTCTTTCATGGGGGACCTTTTCAAGATTGCGTTTGCGTGAAGATGAAGGGCTGGAAGATGCGTTGGAGATTGCGTTTGAATCCAGATCTCATGAAGAATTCACTACAAGTTGACTAACAATAGGCAACCTGTGATTGGCCTGGTGGCTATGCCACTTGACTTAACTTGCTTTTGTCGTTTTCAATTGATTGTACAGCAATTAAGAACTGACTGACAATGAAGGCGGAATATTCCTATTTTTACTATATGGTCTAAGACCTAACGCTTTCCGCTTGCAATTCAAAATAGCAGAAAACAAGGAATCGTTCTGAAGTAGTTTGGTAACAGAAACATTTCACAGATTCAGATGCTACGCTTGATTGTTTATGGTTTACCAACCCGGTATTCCCAATTGGTACGATGATCAAATTATTTTCATCTTTTGCTATAAGAGTCGCTGCAATTTATTTATTTATTTATTTTTTTGGTTTAAGGTGTGGTCCAAAATGATCTAGATGTCGTGCTTCCTACCATAACTTCTAGTGATCAACTAGATAGGTATCATAAGCTATGGGCAACACCGGTATTCTCTTAAAAGGTAAAAAAAAATATGGAATCTAGATAATTGAATTTATTAAGTTTAATAAATTTGGTTAATTTTAAAATATATTAATAAAATAGAAATAAATTGACAATATTTAACCATAAAAAATAATTTTCAATATCATTTAATTGGTCATCGCTCTACCATAAACACCACCCTATAATAATAATAGTAATAATAATAAAAAGTTCACCAATATAATTCTAATGTCACTGCAAAAGAATTCACAATAACACCAAAAAAGATCATTTGTGTTATTAGAGTAACAATCTGAAAAGCAAACCAAACAAAATATTATAAAGTGAATATTTGGTTCTTAAATTTAATCAATTAATTTAATTTAATTCGAATACAAAATTTAACTAAGAATGACAAATAAAAAGATCTAAAATAACTCAAGTCATTTCAAGATTAGTGAAAAATGATACATGAAGCAAATAAAAAAATATAACAGAGCCTAATCGCTAATTAAATAAATAGTGAAGGGTGAAACTTAAAAAAATATGAGTTTAAAAAGGAAAAATATAAATATAGCAAACCCAAATAAATCTTTTAAATTTAAGTTAATCTCATAAACTCGTAACTGGTAAAATCTTACATTGGGCTTGAACAATAAGTTTAATTTCCAACCAAATATTGAAAGATAAAATTGAAAAAAAATATCAATTTAAAAAATATGCTAAAGTTAAAAAAAATAACAATAAAAAGAATGATAATCAAATCTAGATGGGAAAAAACTGGAGGAGGATAAAATTGTAAAAAAAATTAAATTTTAAAAATTATCTTAGATAAAATGAATATTAATATATATAAAAAAAACAATCAGAAGATAAAATTAAAAAAATATTTATTTTATTAATTATTTCAAATAAAAGTAATAATAATTAAAAAAATAATCAAATTTGAATGAAAAATAAATTGAAGAATTGTTTTAAAAATTTAAAGAATTAAACATGAAAATCAAGGAAAAGAAAAAAAAGAATAAAAGAATAAAAAAAAGCCACCAATACCAAATCACAAATTATTTGACCACACACGCCACCTTGTGATGTAGGGGCCGCCTAGACAATTCCATTGTTATCTTGAAAGTTGTTTTTCTATCAGACAACACTGCATGGATTTGCTCAAAGAACGCGAGAAAAATTCATGTGCGTAAACTATTTTTTTAATAATATTATATTTATTAAAATATAAAATTACTTTTTAGTCAAGTTAATTATAACTAAAAATCATGATGAAAATATTTTAAAAAAATCCTAGATGCAAGTTAAAGGAATTTTGCTTATAGGTGTAATTTAAAAATTTTGTTGTACTTTGGAAAAGTAAAATACAAAAAATCTCATGAAATACAGTTAATGAAATCCATCATGTAAAGGTAACTTAATAATTATATTGTGAAAAAAAAGTGAAAAAAAAAGCATGCTTAGTGTCAATCAATCTAATAATAAATGATGAATCATTTTAGAATATTGTTTGGCCTCTAATAGCTAATCCAATTTTTTTTTTTATAGGATAGTTAAAATTATAATTTTATTATTGCAATTCACAATATCATATCATGTGTTTTATGTGCAGTAAAACACTGATTTTTTAGTTTTTTTTTAATTATTATCTATTATAAGGAAATTTTATCATGCTTTTGGAATAATATTCAGATCAATTTCTATACTTTTATCATTTCAAGTTTAATTTAAATAAAATAAAGAATGTAAGAAAAGAATTCTTTACAAATGTAACAATTCGGAGATGGATGGCCTGATTAAAATCTAATTGAAAAAAAAAAAAACCCTTATGTAGATAATCGGAAGATATTCTGGGTGTTAAAAGACTTGGAAAAGGTCAATAGTGACCGACTATTTTAAGAGAGGGGAAGAGATTAGGGACTGTGTCGGAGGAATTAGCAGCTGACTTTAACCTCTTTTAGGTAGGAATCCTTGAATTTTCACCAGCCAATGGCTCCATACCAACTTGATAAAGTTAGTGCGAGTTATCACACAGTGATCATAAAGTAATAAAGAACATTTCCATTTTGATAACTTGGCTCCACACCATGACCAGAAGGTTAGAATCAAGAACAATTCTTTAATTGGAATTTAAATCCACTAGCAAGGGTATCCATTCTTAGAATTATTACATGGTACAAGGTTTGCAACTAAAAGATTCCCCTCTATCTTTTGCCAAATTGATGAAAAGAATCTATCGATTCGCATTAAAGATTAACTTTAATTGGAATGTGAGACCATGTAATATTTTTATTCTTACAGCTGTTTCTTCTTTATAATCTTTAGACTAAATGGTAATAAATCAAATCTCAAATCCTGCTATCAAAGGCTATAATGGTCTTTTTCTCCCGTAACTTTTGCGGTTTTTTTAATTAAAGTTTTGCAAGAAATTTTTTAATGAACCGTGATGTATGATATGATGATTAATTAAATATTTTTAAATTTATAATTCAAATAAAACATAGATCACACCGTACTATACCGAAAACAACCGAAATCTTACTAAATTATCCTTCCGGTTTTTTCATAGTGGCCAAGGCGATCCAAGTGAAGCTGACGGTGGATTGTACAGACAGAAAATCAGGACCATGCCTTTGGAACTGTGGGTGCCATTAGAAATGAACAGAATCAGAAGGTTGTGTTTTGTTCTAGGTAAGTGGGCTAATCAATTTGTCATGACAACTAAGGATCCGTCAAGAGAGAATAACAAATGATTCTGCTTTATTACAAGCTGTTCTTCGAAGATATCTGTGCAAATGGACATCGACAGAGTGCTCGCTAAAAGGACTGGTCAAATTGGCTTGACATGGCATGGTCACCAGAAGTCTGGCGAATTGCATTGCCTTAGTTCGGATCTCAATTGTGCTGTGACAAAGTCACCAGAAGTCTGGCGAATGGCATTGCCTTTGTTCGGATCTCAATTGTGCTGTGACAAAGACATGGAGCTGCACTTGCTATGTTTCTGTTGGAGTCGTCATGGTCCCAGGGTTCCTCTCTGTGGCTCTGCCAGTCATTGATTTGCTGGTCTGGTCTTGTGGTGCAAGCCATGTGAAGAAGCTTCTTATGAAATGCATGCTTTAAGATTTATATCACTAGATATTTGCGAAAACACAACAAAAACAAGAAACTTTTGAGGTTTGATTTGTTCCACGTATTGGGTCCAAAAACATGCCAAAGCTTCGTGGGATGAAGAGGCTTCCTTGCCTTTTGTTTTTGTCCGCGAGTGTTTGAGTCATTTTATACACTGGCGGAACCACAATAAAGATTAGGGAGCAATTGCCTCTTTAATCTTTTTTTTAATATTTTTATTTTAAAATTTTAATATAATAACTTAATAAATTTAATTTTTTTTATTAACTACTACTTGATGCAAGCTTTTCTTCTTTTTTTTCTTGAATTATTATTCCTATCTCTCCTTTTTCTATAAAACTTCTCTTCAAGTCCTAAATTATTAATTACTTCAGTAATATAAATAACTTTTATATATTATATTTTATATTTTAGGTGAGTTTCCTTTATTTTTTAATTTATTCAATTGTCTAATTTTAATTTTACTCCTTAATAATTAGTTATTAAAAATATTAAAGTTTATGATAATTTATAGATTTGTTAAATTAATATATGTATGAACAATATTATATGCATATGAATATGAATTGAAATGAGTTTTGATAAATTAATATATATTTTGTTATGAATTTCATATGAAAAATTATGGTGATCAACTTATTAGTGATTAGAAATAAAATACTGAACAATTCAAAAAATTAAAAACAATAAAAAATATTTATATTTATATTTAACCTACTTGTACAAAACAACAAGTTAACAAAGAATTGTTATCAATAATTTCAATAATCCTTGAAAAATTTAGAAATAGATAAATGAAAATTTAATTGTATATATTGAGAAAGAATATATTTAACAAAATTAATAATAAAGTCATTATGAAACAGTTTTAAAATATAAAAACTTGAAAAAAATAATTATAATATAAGATTTTTTCACTTTAAAAATATTTTTAAATTAATTTTGTTTAACATGAGTTCATACATGTATTTCAAATTGATTTCTCTAAATATAACACATGTCTATATAATATATAATATAAAGCATTTATTAATAACTCTTCCTCTTATTTAAATATTTTTGGCTCCACCACTAACTTCAATTTCTTGTGCTTAAAGTTAATAACTATATAAATTTTTAATAATTTTAAAATTAATAATAATCTCTAAAAAAATAAATTCAAAATCTAAAAAGCTATCTCTTCCCCCCACTCGTGCTGGGACCAGGGAGCAGGATGGTGATAATCTCTAGGATTGCTGGGCAATTTCTTTTCGAGCCCTCGTTCTTCTCCCGTTTAGATCACATTCAACTGAATGTGTTGATTGTATGATCTGCTGGCTTTGATAGGCCATTTGAGTTTTTCATGAGAGGCCCAGGATGCATTGCAAATATAATTAAGAATTACCACTACAACCACCCAATTTCCCAAGATCGCATGAATTATGATAAGACATTCTTGATGGGCTTAGCTACAGCACAAAAAAAGAACACAATGCGAAGGATTGCACATATGACAACCTTTTTCTTTTTGTTTTTTAAGAGCATGTTACAAGTCGAATTGGAATGGGGAGCAAATACTACTTGTATAAATGTAATTAATATTCTGAAATAGAGGAGATTAATGATTCTGACAAATTTAAACTAGCTTTTTACTATCTATAAGGTATTTAGAAGCCATGGTCTTGTATTAACATCAAGATTTCATGAGAAATTTAGAAAATGAGGGAATAACATAAAGAATATGTAGATGTTTTGTGTTCTAGATTTGAGAGTCAGTAGTACTCATTGGAAAAACTTGTGGATCTGAGATAAGCAGAAAGCCCGGAAGTCTATATAAAGAATTTTGATATATTATAGAATAGAGATAAATTAGAAAGAAGCAAGCTATGGTACTTTTCATAGTAGGGTTAGAGGTTGACATAAAATTTTTTATCAAAATTGATTCCAAGGTATTAAAACAAATCTGCAACCTAACTCGATTACAAGAAAACACCTTAACCCCCCTAACCGCAAACTAGGGCTTGGCCTAGTGGTGGACATCATATGAGCAACCAAGGACTCGAACCTGAGACCACATAGGGAGCAAACCCCTTGATCCCAAGCTCTTACCACTTGGCCACCACCTAGATGGTTAAGCTATGGTACTTTTCATAGTAGGGTTAGAGGTTGACATAAAAATTTTTATCAAAATTATTCCAAGGCATTAAAACAAATCTGCAACCTAACTCCATTACAAGAAAACACCCTAACCTCCGGATGTTCTCATTTAAGCCACTACAAACATTCTTCCCAAATTAATACACAAGTTACACAAACCAAACTCAATCCTCACCTAATAACACATAAAAATATATTCTCATCAACCCTTATTATTCCAAGCCCATCCCAAACTGGCCTCTTACCTATACTCTTACTCTAAATTACATTAATCCACCAAATAAGCAACCTATCAATTCAATGAAGAATGGAGATTTAGAGGAAAGAAAAGCAAATGGATTGTGTTTATGGTGTGATGAGAAACTCATACCAAGGCATAAATACAAGAATAAAAAGCTCTACTCACTATGCATTGTTGATCATGAAAGAGACAATGAAGAAGATGCTAACCATGGGCAGGGACTGGATTATGAATAAATCACTCCCCACACTTAAATCAATTCCTTAAAAGGGATCTCAGGTTTTCACACTCGAAGAGTGACGGGGGAGGGTTGACAGACATCCACTCTTCATCATAGTGGACTCTAGCAGCACCCATAACTTCATCATTACACAAGTGGCCAACAAACTACTATGCAACCTTACGACCATCAAGCCATTGACAGTAGCAAATGGTGGGGGCAATGTGTGCATAAATTTCAGATGGAAAATACAAGGGGTTAGCTTTTTAGATAATGCATTTGTTGTGGAGCTAAAAAACTATGGTATGGTACTAGGGATACAATAGGTGGTCATGTTAGACAACATTATAACTAACTACAAAGATTTATGGTTAAGTGGGAGGGTCGGGAAGTAGGACTTAAGGGTGATAATCCTGTTAAGCTACAAACTATTAGATTCGGGCAACTTAACATCCTATTGGATAATTCAAATCAACTAGCAGAGGTCAGTTTGTGCAGTTTAAGATCATGAAAAAAGCTGAAAGGGTGTTGTATTCAGTATCTACTACTCTATCACCTTATGCTGGGATCATACCAGGACATATTCAAAGAACCAAAGGGGTTTCCCCAATCAAAGTCTCCTCGTGATCTATATGAGAGTTATTACACACTAATAAAGCCAACCTGAAATTTTATGTTAGACGAGTCTTCATCTCAGATGAATTTGATGGACTTTTGCCATAACATCTGAACTTTTTGAAGGGTCTCATTGATTCTGACACTTTACCGCTCAATGTTTCACGAGAAATGCTTCAACAACATAGCATCTTAAAAACAATCAAAAAGAGATTTATTAGAAGAACGCAGTTGATATTTTCTGTAAAACTGCTGATGAAGATCTCAATGAGGCAAATGACAAAGACAAGAAAGATGTCGGGAATTCCGGTGAATATGAGGAAAAAAAAGTCAACATGTAAAGTTCTGAAATGAGTTAAAGTTTATCAAAATGGGTATCACTGAGGATTTCGCTCAGCAAAGCTTCTGAGACCCGAAACCACCAAGTTGATGGTAAATTGACATTACTTGATCAGTACATATCATGAACGAAATATGGGCAAAAAGATATCTTATACATAATTGGACCGAACAAGGAGCAATTGGAAAGATCTCTTTACCTTGAGAGGCTGAAGACGCACGTAGGAAACTAGGTGGTACAATCTAAATTACCAGCACTTCCTTGCGAAATAGCCCCTCACCCACAAGCCATCTCACCCACAAGCCATACAGGACAGGAGGATGGTGAAACGAAAAAATCAAGCTACCACTCAAGTCCTGGTTCACTGGAAGGGTCTCTCTTCATCAGATGCCACTTAGGAGTTCGCTGATGATCTTTGTCTAAGACTTCCACAATTTCTCAAGGGCATTTTCAAGGAGGGGAAATTGTTACAGGGAGCAGAAACACAGTTGAATTAAGGAAAAAGAAGCAAAGAATCAATACTAAGCCGAGGACCTTCGACTATTGCAGCTGTTGTTTAGTTATATGCAGAGCATTTATCTTTTCCTTTTAGTTATAAGACCTGACACGAGTAGCTCAATCAGTAATGTTCGGATTCCCTAAGTTGTAGGAAGGCACTTCTGTTACTACTGCATGATTGTAAGAGAATAGAAAGAAAAAACATGGAAAAAAATTAATGAATGTTGAGGAAGGATTCGGGTGAATCATTCTCTTCTCTGTCAGCTTTATCTGCTAATCCCCTTCATCTTCTTCTTGGCTTGGTTACTAACATTTTCTCCTTCCATCACCCCTCGAGAATCTCTTGATTGGTACTCTCCGTGTTGGACTTGCTCCAGAGTATCTCCGGTCAGTTTTTTAGGTTTTATGCATGGAGACTAAATTTAAAACTTCAAGACTGACCATACCATCCACACCATGACAGATGGATTCACAAAAAGATCAATATAATATTCCAAGATTACATGAACTAATTTTACATAAACTGGGAAAAGAAAGTGACAAACAATAAGCCAAGAATGATTTGCCAACGATATATATAGTCTTCCTCACCAAGTGAGTCAGGGTCGATGTTTCTAGCTTTTTCTAAATGGTTATAAACAATCCTTAATGATCGAAGAAACACCTTCAACAGGATGCAAGCAAGAAAGCATAGAGTTGTAAAGACATACGCACAACAAATCCTTACTGCGTCTCAAGAGTGAATAAGCAAACACAATCAAGAGGCGCCTTGATTTCTCAGAGTTCGGTAGAATCCGCCACACCTTTCAGCTAAACGGGCTTTCATACAATTAACAATGCTGGAGAGACCCTAACTCCTTGTGCTGGAAGTTTCAACTGAGAGGCCTACTCAATCACCATAATTTGTTCACGTTGCGATCCCTTTCTCCCACCATCTTTTCTGAAAGTGAAGGAAATTTGGAAAGGTGATACCTGGGAAACTGCGGGGTGCATCCTTTGCTCACATGTCTGATGAGGGTGCATTTGACACAAAGACTCTATTACTTCCGCATCCTTACTCATTGACGAATCAGAGTTTCTGGAAAAGCGAGACGGCACAGGTCCAGAGCTTGATGAGCTGGTAAAGTTTCTTGAAACAGTTTCATCAGAGCTGATATGCTTATCAGGTGCAGTATTATTGGTAGTGTCAGGTTTCTTTGTGTTAAGAAAACGGCCTCCACAACCTCTTGCCCTTCTCATAGCATGTAGATGCCGGGACTCGTGAAGATAAGGCTGTGAAGCATGAGTTAAAACACTGAATGCTCGAAACATAGTCTGGAGCTACATTCACATACTGAAGAATTTTAATTCATAATCTTGCTTGAAGGAACAAATACCATTAGTTTGCCATCTAGTTGGACATTCATATACATCTGATCCTTTTGAGAGGTCACGTCCCCAATAATCGTTTCAGCAAAATCAATGATCACATAAAAGTCACCTTTCCAGGATTGAAAGTTTTAAGTCCTTGTACTTACTGTTTCACAATACGGTGCAAGTACAACATCTATAAGAACAAATATCATTAAATAGCCAGCATGACCGAGTCTTTCAATGCTCACAAAGCATTCTGAGAAACATAGGACTGGAATTCCTCCAAAAAAATTTCTCAGTGAAATAACTACTTCCACCAAATCACTTCCCTCTGAGCAGTTCATGTAACACTTACATATAATGCAAGCACAATCTACTGCCTCTCTCTCTGGAAAAAAATTGTAACTATGGAAGACTTTGAATAAATGTAATTGTCCCGTATCATATATTCTTCACTCATCATCAGGCAACGTATTCAAGTATTGAAACAATAACAAGCAACAAGTAAAAAAATCAGACCAGCACATCCTAACTTGATAAACTCTTGCATGGCCATTGAAAGAGTTACCTTTCTTGTTTTTATAAGTTTTCTTTCTAGCTCAGCCTTAGCGCGTGACTGTCTTCGCCTCAGAATGCCATGGTACTGCTTAGCATTCACATAAACAGGTTCTTCTGCCATTTCATGGGGTAACACCATTCTAGCAGGATTTGGCCCAGCATATTGAGAATGAACCTACAGCAACCCAAATGTTTGTGATCATAGTGCACCACTCAAGAAAACATTATTTCTTACTTCTCCGATGAACTGTTAAATGATGTATAACTTTTCTAGAAAAGCTTTAAGCACGACCTCCAAAAATTTTATAGCTAAAAATGTATACAATACAGCGAAAAATATTCACACTTTTACATATTTGGATCTTGTTAGCAAAATAACTTATTTAGCAGATGCATCTAATGCAACTCAAGCTACAAGGACACCTACCAAACACCAATATGTCTTGCCAAACCTTCTTTCAAAAAAGAGTAAAACAAAGCCTTCAGCAAGGAAGTAGTGTAATCTTATCAATGCTTAGTGATGTAAGCAAGCTTACCATCGTATGTTTTCTTATTTCTGCACGTAAACAGCTTCCAAGTGCTAATAATTTGCTTATAATTAGATGTGTCCATGCATGAGAGAGGCACAGAGAGAGAGAGAGAGAGAGAGAGAGATTACAATTGAGTGGCCAACAAGTTCCAGCTGGGTAGATGGACCAAGGTATACACCCATAGCTGGAATCGTTTTGGATGCAGTTTGCTGAGGATGGTGATGGTCTCCGTATTTTCCATCTGCCAGAAAAAGTAAAATCTCCATTAGTATCATAATACAAAGTATATCTTCCCTTGGAGGGCAAGGCACGAAGTCCTTACAGAATTCAATAGTTTTCATAAGCAACTACTTGAGAAAATGACAAATAAAGCAGACAAGTAACAGCTGCATGCCAAATTTAGAAGTACGATATTGCCCACTGAGTGTGAGATTTTAGTACTGCCTCAATGTTTAAACGTTCAGCAACAGAGTATCATGCAAGGCACTCTTTAACTCTATCCCATCTCACCTAAATGTAATAGAAAGATGATTGATCAACTGAATGTCATCTAAAAGTCAGTTATGTCCTTAAACTTCAGGGAGTAAGCTTACGTTTAGAATCATTCCAATAAGGTCCTTCAAACAAAATTCTAAAATCACCTGATTCTGACACTGCATTGAGTTGTTTTTCTTTATAAGCAACAGTTCCTCCATCCATTTGGACATTGCCATGTGGTTTGCTGGCCTTGGTCCCTAAACCATCATCTGTGGATTCTTGAAGAGACAAGTTTTTCGTACTTTCCCCCAAGACATTTGAGAAGATAGCATCATGCCCTATACTACACCACCAAGGTTTGGAAGGGGATGAGAGTGGATAATTGGTCGTCACAGTGCTGTCCAATGTTTTCTGCATGCTGCTTGCTAAGTAAAAACAACAATCTCCTGGACTGTTGTTCAAAATGTACAAGCAAGAGATCCCAAGTCAATACACTTTCATACGAATAGAAAAGACTCGCGAACACAAAATCAGCTGAACACATTCAAAAATAAATTGAAAGCTTCTAAAGTGTATACAAGAAGTCAGTAGCACACATATATAGCAGGAAAAAAAGAAGACTGAACATTCCAAGGGGAAAAGGCAACAACCATAATGACAACAACATTGTTGATGGAGTACATGACAAAGAGGAAAAATTAAAACTTAATGCAAGAGTCTGGAGACCCTGGCTAAAATTCTAAATAGGGAAAGCGTCAGAAAGATATGAAGGCTTAGAAACTTTACTACAATATGACCGCACATATGCATTCTACTAAGTTTAAAATGACTCTCGGGAAAAGCACAAAA
Organism: Populus euphratica; assembly: GCF_000495115.2. Taxonomy (NCBI): domain Eukaryota; kingdom Viridiplantae; phylum Streptophyta; class Magnoliopsida; order Malpighiales; family Salicaceae; genus Populus; species Populus euphratica. The sequence continues at coordinate 3,078,419 of NW_011499854.1, read as the reverse complement.
ATCGAACCTAGTCTTGTGTTTGAACAACTACCACTCTTCCAAGGACCAAGCAAGTCTAGACGAGACCTCAAAAAACAAGACAGCTTTGCTATGACAGACTGCTAAATTTTGCATAGCAAGAACATTGGATTTTCCTTAAATGTAGGCTTCTTGATTTAATTAATTATTTCATAAACACAAGCCCAATCTCAATTCATACTTTCATATAAACATAAAAATTAAAAAAAAAAAGCCTGAAAAATTTTTAACTCACTTTGATGAACTTGTGAACAGATCAATCACAGCTAAGAATGACCTCTTATGATCACAATTTTCACCGTTGCGTTAACACGCTTCATAAAAAATCATGAATGTCTACTACTTCAATCAAGAATTCAACTGATTCTAACTCAAGAACAAGTTCGTCAACAGAATCCCTGCGCATAACATGTTACACGAACTCATAAAACAATTTAGGTGGCGTTTGGCATGACTTCCCTTTTGAGTCAGAAATTCTGCTTAACACAGAAGTTGAAATCAAAATTTCTGTAAATTCATATCGACTAAACAGTTTGTTAACCCGTGAAAGGTGAGAATGATAGCGACTTGAAGCCTTATTTTTTCCTTTGTTTGTGTGATTCTGTTAGAAAGCATATATAAGTCAGCTTCTTAATTATTACTCAAGAGAAACTTTTTCTTTTTTGATAAATTACTCAAAAGTAACCTATCAAACTATACTCGAAGCAAAAATCTTAGAGTATATGCATTTTTAATTTGTAGTCAAACTAAATAAATAAGCTCGACAGCAAACTCGGACTTGTTTAGCAGCCAACTCATGTCTGGTTCACTCGGAGATTGAGATCATACCAGGAAGAAGGCTCTTGTTCCGATTCGAAATCAAATTCAGATTAAAGTTCTTTAAAATTAAATCAAATTAACACGTAGTTAAATCTCAAGCCTAAAAAGGGAATACATTTTTTCCTATATAAAACACTACAGTACTTCAAGATATCAATTGTTTATTTAATAATTTTACCAGCTTATCCAAAAAATTAACACACACACACAAAACCATGCAAACAGAGGAAAAAAAATATCGTACGATCAGATATTCAGACTGTTATTAAAAAAAAATCTAAAATTGCAGAAAAATGTATAGCACACAAACACCAACTTAAATACAATACATACGGATATAAAGTATAAATACATGCATGCATGCACATATATATATATATATAGAGGAACGGAGGGACGGGGGTGGGAGGGAGGGAGCGTCGTAAATATCCTCTTTTGATTGATTAATTATTTATCTTCGATCCAGGACGTCTGAGTTCTTTAAACATTTCACAAAATTGTCAACTGTCCAAAAATTGTTCAAAAAGACTAGCATGAATTAATTTCAAATTACAAAGAATAAATAGCAAAAAGAATACAAGAAATAATAAATTGGGTTGGCAGAGGTAATCATATTTTAACCTTGAAAATAAAATTAAGCAGACGTAAATCAACAGTAACGAGCACTTACTCTGAGAGTACTAGCTACAGGCTTTGTTTGGGCTCGAGAGAGTGTGATAAAAAGAAGAAATCGATTAACAAGAGCAAGAAGAGGATTAAGGTTGTGATCTGTGAATGCTTAATCACATGGAGTGAAGAGCGCGGGCGGACGAGAAAGCCAAAAATAAGGATTTATTAAGGGGAAGGGAAGGGAAGGATTTTTTTTTAAATTTAATGATGTTTGGAAGGAAGGGGAAAACGGTGACGTAAATAATGTCGCTTTCTCTTCTCCTCTTCCTCCCGCTCGATTTGGTTAACGGACAATGGGGAACCTTGTTATTTTTTCTTATGACGTCAATGTCCTTCGTCCCCTTGGAATTACGCAATCACCCTTACGTGCCGCTCCTTTTCCCTTTCTCCTCCACCACCCCGAGATATTTTGCTGTCTCTTCTACCATGGATGTCAAACCCGGGCAACTGACCTGAAAAGACCCCTAATTATTGCGTTATCGGTTAATTTAAATTATATATATACATATATTTGAGTTCTGGTAGTTTTGATAAAATTAATTAATCGGATTATATATCAACTTGTCTCTTTAATAGAGTCAATATTTTATTTTTAATTTAAAATGTAATCAAATCAAATTTAAAATTTTATTCTCGAGTTTTTCAAATTAATTTATCATAGTAGGTTTTAATAATTATGCTTTTTTCACCGTAAAGTGATTTTTTTTTCTATTTATACATATTGGCTGCAATGAATTCTTGCATGGAAATACAATAAATTCATTTTTTTAATCCAGCCTGTATAGGCACTTTAGAATAATGCGTTGCTAATATTTTGCATGTATGTATAAACAGTGCATACTATGCTTTAGGTTAGTAAGAAAATGCGTGTTTAATCATTAAAATACGTTGGTTTTGTCATTTAAAAAGAATGTCGGTTTCATCTTTGTATTTATTATACTTGTATTGGATCTTGAGAGATTTACCAGCTGGGACTTGCATTGTATAGGAAAGCATATAATATAATAAGGGCCTAATTCTTTGACTTCGTAGTTTTACAAAAAAAAAAAAAAAATGTTACGGGGGGTTTTATTGATGAAAGCAGAATCAAGATTGCGAACATCAAATTCACTAAGAAATTGGAGGGAGGGATATTCCATCCAAGTCCAAGATTAATGTTCCAGTTTTTTTTCAAATGGAGGAAGTTTTTTTTCTCTTTTTTTTTCAAACAACATCATTTTAAATAAAAAAAAATAATTGATATAAGTTAATCTCTTGACTCTCTGTTTATCTATGTAGTTGATGATGTGAGTCACGGGTTAAATTGAATTTCAAAGCTATATTCTAAAGAGCAGAGAGTGCACTTCGATTTTATAGTCTTATTGTTAGTTCGTTATTATTACATGTCAGATTAATTTTTTAATATAATAAAAAATATTGAGAGTATAACAAAACTATTTTATATTGTTATTAAAATTATTTAGCCTAAATCAATAAAAAAAAAACTTCATAGTCCAACTTATTGCCCAACCTAGATTTAAAATTTAAACTGTGTGAAAGTTTTATCAACATATATCATCCAGTTGATTTGCTCTGTTTAAAAGAAATCTAATCAATTATAAAAAAATATTTGAGGATAAAATTGCTAAAAAAAACTATGAAATTAACAAAACAAAATTACCTCAACATGATTACTTGCCTAGCTGAATTTATTACTTGCCTAGCTGAATTTATAATTAAATTGTATAGGAATTGCTTTAATATAATTTAGTTGGTTTAAAAATAACCTAATTGGTCATTTAAAAAATTTAAAAAATAAATAAATAAACTAAACTAAAAAAATAGAGTGAAATAAAAAAATAAAGTGAAGCTGCTGATCTTAACATAAATATTGAAGCTTAATAGTCCATGTTTTTATAATATAGAAGATAATTTGGGATTTTTTTTTGTAAATTTAAAAAATTTTAATTTACATTTAACTGATTAGGGGATGAATCATATTGTATATATAATAATTTTTAAAAGCATACGTCCATTATGTGGTTAAATTGTAATATATATATATAACATTTACCCTCTCGAAACCTAGTAAGAAAAATACTGCCAGCCAGCTTCAACCCTTTTTTCGAGTGCAGAGAGAAAAAAAAGGTCAAGAAAAAAAAAAGTGACGAAATTTTGATGTGGATTGTCACGAATCTACAGGTTTGTGAGCAAAAATGCATGATGATAGATTTTATCCCCGCGCGATACCACAGGTTTGTAATATGTTCATGTATCGTTGTGGATTTGTTAAAAAAATTATATAAAAAAGTTATATATAAAAAAATTATTATAATTCTTTTTTTAAAAAAATTATAAAATTAAAATTTTAATTAATTTAATATTTAAAAAATAAAATGAATAAGAAAAATTTTAAAAAAATCATAACAAAAAAATCATGTAGAGAAATATTGTAGCAATCTACAATGTTTTAAAGAAAAAAACAAAATTAAATTATCAATCAACTTAACATGAAAAAAATAAAATCAACAAAAATAAAAGAAAAAAAACTATGCAGAGAAATATTATAGCAATCTATAATGTTTTATGAGAAAATTTATAATTGTAATTTTCAATCTGCTCAATATTAAAAATAATAAAATTTTAAAAAAATCACAACAAAAAAAGTCACGTGAGGAAACATTGTAACAATTCACAATATTTAAAAAAAAACTAAGAAGCTAAATTTTCAATTATTTTAATATGAAAAAAATAAAATTGATAAAGACAATTCTGAAAAAAAAAATCATAAAAAAACCATGTAAAAAAATATTGTAGCAATCCATAGTGTTTTCAAGAAAAAAAACTGTAAAACTAAATTTTCAACTATTTTCATATTAAAAAAATAAAATCAACAAAAACAATTCTGAAAAAAATAAAAATAAAAAAGAAGAAGAAGAAGACAATTTAAAAAAAATAAAAAAAAATGTGGGAAAAGTTAAAGTTGTATTTTCAATCAGTTCAATATTAAAAAAAAAAACTCGACAAAGATAATTCAAAAAAATATATATAGGAAAACACTATCGCAAACAAAAATATATCTAGAAACATTATAACAATCCATAATATTTTAAATAAAAAACAACGAAACAAAATTTTTAGCCAGCTCGATACGAAAAATAAAATTAACAAAGATTATTTTTCTAAAAAAACAATTTATAAAAATATTATATAAAAAAATATTGTAGTAATTTATAATATTTTAAAGAAAAAAATACATAACTAAATTTTTTATCAATTTAATATTAAAAAATCAATAAAAAATATTTTAAAAAATATAAATAATTTTAAAAAAATTATAAATCCCCGAAAAAAAAATGTGGCGTAGAAAAAACTACAGTATTGTTTCTACCCCATTTAGAGTATGAGGTAATTTGTCTCCTCAATGGCCACTAAAAACAAAGACCGGGGCATATTCGTCAAAAAAACAAACCAACCAGTGACGCAGACTTATGGTTCCAGAACTTCCAGTCTCCTCTTCTAACCGTCAACTTTAAGTTTGCATGTCCTCACTCACTCAACACAATTCCGCAACGTGTCCACAACTGGCCCCACAAAAGCACGGCTAATTTGAAAATTTGGCAAGTGGGCCCCAATTAAGCACCGGATCGAACTCCACGTGGTCCACCAAGTCCACGCACACAGTTTTTTTTCCATTTTTTGATGGCGATAATTAACGTCCCACGTAACTGCACTGCGCCGTTACGCTGTCGTGGAGTTAGGCAACCGGGGAGGTAAGTGAGTGGTCCTGTTAGACGACAAGCACGGATCTCTATGACGGAGACCGTCAAATTCCACGTGTCCTCCTGGAGACACGGGGTCAATTATACGCCGTTTCTAAATCCATTAGAGAGGAGCCACGTGGTAGGCAGTGGAGGCTTTGGGAAGGTAAAAGTAGACAGCTCATTGGAGACACAAGTATTGGTTCCTCGAGTACTAAATTATGGGCTTGCAAAAAATCTGAACACCTTGCCCATGAACCATCATCATCCATTCATCTTGCATGTGGTCAGAAATCATGATAAAGATTAAAAGGTATTACATGGACCTTATTTTACGGGATCATTTCAATTCAATAAATAAAAAACTCGGTGTATGATGATGTATTTTTAAAGATTTAATAGTTATTTTTATCCTCGAAGAAATCCAAACCACCAATATAAACTACATGATTTAATATTTATATATTATCCTCGTTAATACAAGGCTTTCGTTTGGATTTCATCAAAATCTTATGAAATTGAAGTTCAGAGTGCTTTAAACCCTATCATGTCCTACGTGTGGAGTTCTGAGATATAAACACACCTGGATAATTTTCATTGAATATTTTAAGAGAGGTCCAGATGTACGTGATGTCATTAAATATTTTAATATTTGAAGTACAAGATCAGACCTTGCCATGGCAAGTGTACACGTACATTTTTTATGTGTAGGGTCTCAATTGAATAGGGACAGGGACAGGGACAGAGACGCACCTAGAAAGATACGAGAGACTGAAAATCTTGCCCCTAATGGAGCCAAGGTTGATGTCAGCACGATGCTAGAAGAGGCAGCCCATTAGGTATAAGTTTTTGCAGCTTCAAATCAAGGCAAAGGCTCATGGATCCTTAATTCGAGTATTTTATCTTATTATTTATTTGGTAGATATATAAGTTGGTACGAATACTTATAATTAAACAAAAAAAAGCTCATATTAAGCTGTTACCGCTGCCAAATACATTTGCTAATCTCAATAATTATTTGCAGCTTTTGAGCTCGGATGATCCATGGATGTGCCCCCTCTGGCCTACAATGGAATAGATATTGGCATCAGACAGAAGCTCTCTGTGCTTCTATGAGCATGAAAGGAGCTGCTGGAAACTTTCTTAATGTAAATTCACCAATGCTTCAGAAATGAGAAAAGAATTATGTGTATCTACTAATAAATAAATCTGTTTTCATTATATCACGAGGAGCATAAAATATATATATATATATATATATATATATCGATGTGCTTCTATATTATAATAATCCAGTCCGATCTGCTTCTTGCGTTTGTTTACACCAATCATCTGCCCCATCGCATGTTTGTAGAAGCAGGCGACATCTTTTGCTTATGGTCATTGATGAACATCTATGGGTATTAATTCAGCTCCCATAATGCAGTAGAAATAGAGTCAGATTATTTGTCTACAGGTGAGATTATCTTTTTTTTAAAATAAAAAAAATATTCAGATGTTGTTATTATATTTTTTAATAAAAAAATCAACCATGAATTTTATATCCGACACATATTAAAATATATTAATTTTTAAAATATTAAAATAATTATATATTAAACAATATTATTTAAAATTATTAGGATGGTGACACTATAGATCGACTTGGACTAACATGCTAAATTTCTAATTCAAGTTATAAAAGGGTGATAACCGTATAAAAATCAATTGAAATAAATTATAAAACTTAAATTTTAATTAAAATTAACTTGTTAAACTCTAAATACAGATTATGAGATTATGATAATTTTAAAAAAACACAAATTAAAAAAATTATGATGATTAATTTCCAACAAATATAATATTGATAGATGAGATTATAAAATAAATTAAATTGATGAAATTAACATGATTTAACAAAAATAAATTTAAAAAATATTATAGAACTTAATTTTTAAATAATTTTATATTAAATAATAAAAAAATTAAAGAAGAAGAAGAAGAAGAATGGGTAGTTATATAATGAAATTGAAAATTTAAAAAAAAAAAGCATTTTTGAAACAGTAATTTGTGATTTGTAAGTGTTGGTATAATGATTTTTTAATATCTATTTTAACTTTTTGTGGCAACAGTGATATCTATGTCTTTTAGTTTTTTGTTAATAATAAATTAATAATAACAATAACAACATATAGTCTTCCTTGATTTATTTTTTTGGCAAGCATTAGTCACGGCTATGCTATTTCTTGATAGTTTAGCCGCCGTAACTGCACCAACCGGAGTGAACATTTACGCTGCTAGCTTTCTGATACCAATACTTGTTTTACACTCTTGCCGGAGGACGTAGGGGCAACTGCTACATGCATTCTGTTGCAGGCATTTCTACTAGTAATCTTGAAAGTTTCCCAGTCTGAAAACTTCTATTCATGATTTTTATTAATCTAGTAGTGTTATTACTTCGGATTTCAGTTCATATATATGGTTCTAATCAACTGTGTACCTGGTTTCCACTACCAAGTAGTGAACCTGGCAATCACTGCGTCTCACACCATTGTTTGGAGACTGTGAGCTTGTATGCCAGAAGCCATTTTCTCATTCATGGACACTACTCGTACGGTCCTGTTGATGGCACAATTCAAACATAGACTAAAGGTCCCGAAGAGGCTGGATTCGTCATTATTCATCCTCAAGCCGAGTCCTTTAGGCTCCTAATTTCTTAGTAGCAGGTCACAGAAACACCCCGAAAGGAAATAAAAAGCGTGGGGAAAGGGATCGTTTTTCTTGGTAGGCCTCTGGAGGGGAAAGGGGCTTACGAAAAGATGGTAGAGTTATGGTCCATAGGTACTTTGGGCTAATTGCTTTAATTACCTCTTCGATATAAGTGTGAATAGCAAATTCAAGAAAGACATTTTTGTCAGCATCAATGGACCAAAATCTGCTGGTCTTCTATGGCAGGCCAATTCTTTCATGAAGATTGCTCTCAAAGATTAGCTAATCAAGTCTAATAACTTGGAGCTAATTAAGTTGAACAAATCATAGTTCTCATAGCCGAATCTGGAGTAACCCAGAAAAGATTATCAGGTCTAGATCAATTGCTGAAAACGTGGCAAGCATTGTGTCGTGGTCATTTAGAAAAGTAAGAAAAATCCAAGATTTTGAATGAAATATTTAATAAATTTAGATAATTTAATAACATAATTAAAAAGAAAATACTAATAGTAAATAAAAAGAAACAAAATTATTGGAAGAAAAATAAAGAAAAATATGTTAGAAAGTCATTATAACTTTTTCATAAAAATTATGTTACCACAAAAAAAAATATATTAAAAAAAACTATATTAAAATGATGTTAATACTGTTGTGAAAAACTACATAACAACATTAAAAAAAAATCATACATATTATAAAAATAATTACTCGTGAAATAAACTAAATAAAATATTATCAATTCATGTTTATATTTAATTAATTAAATAAATTTAATTAAAAAAATCTATTTAAAAAAACAAATATTTTAAAAAAAATCTATTTAAAAAAACAAATATTAATAAAGAATCCTAGTTTTTACACCTTATTAGCAAGCATATACTAAATCAATATCAAGTTAATCAAATCACTGAAAATAAAATCGAGTCTACTAAAATTCATCTAGTCAATGTAATGTTCAATTTAATTAAAAATCAAGTGTAAATCAAGCTCCCCCGAATCTGGAATTTTTCAGATCTAACCCACCGATCAGGTTTAGCACCAGACACGCGAAACAAATAATTTCATTCCGCGAGCAAAACAAATTCACGCTAAAATGTGGAGATTCCCTTCACGTGTCCTGTCCTGTCCTGTCATGTCATGTCAATGAAATGATACGATAACACGCACAAGGTTCTTCGTTGGATTCTATGGAATCCATGCACAACTTACCATGTTTTGGATGCTTTGGTTTGGTTCCACTTCCACCTGACACCATGATCCAACCCACCACCCAAGCCTCTCTCTTCCATGATGACTTTGCCAGCGGTGGAAGAGCCTTGAACACAGACTAGATCGATTGATTCTCACCCTTTACTCACTCAGTCACTCACTGTATCAAACAAGACTTTGGTTAGCTCTTTACTAACTTCTTTAATCATAGAATATCTACCAGTCAAATCTTAGAATAATCCTAACCATAATTCAATTTTTTTGTTGGATTCGAGAAACAATTTAACGTGATCGTACTTTATTCATCAGACGATAAAGTAAGCATAGTTTTGAATTTGCATGTATAAGAACTGATCTCAAAATATTATATTACCTCTCGAAAACTAAACTAACACAAATTAAAGAAGACTTCATGGGGGTTATATATATAAATGGATTTGAGACCTTGAGATACATCTGGACTTATTAACAGACATCTTGTTGTGTGAGTGTGTGTGTGTGTTAGCCACAGCTCTGCCGATCAAATTAAGGTGCAGTAGCACCGTAAAGAGGACTGGCACTTTAACTAATAAATTACGGAAAACTGCATGTTTACATGTTAACATGAGAATGAGGACTCAGAGAATTGAGCAGTACTATGATTATTATATCAACATGCCAAGATTAGACAAGTAACTGTTGGTGGAGGAAAGTGGAAAGGAAGAAGAATATCCAATCATCAAGGTCACACGAAAAAGAAGCTTTTCTTTCTTTCTTTTTCTTTCCTGGTTGACCCTGTAAAGCAACGCTCGCAAGGAAGAAAAGAAAACACAGTTTCGTCAAGGCTTCTGATGGAGCTGGCTATGGCTGTTTTCAATCCACAGACATCTATTTCACATCTTAAAAGTAATTTATATGGAAAGAATCAAAACTAATGCACAAGACAGTCTTAACAGATTAACAAAGCAGTACTCAGTTTTATGTATTAGCAAAAGGAGAGGGGGGGAATGAAATTGAAGATTAAGCATTAATGATTAATTTAGCACACAAGTCACAACCATAAAATATAACAAAACCCTATTGAAATTAACCATTACAAACTGCAACCAAGGTTGATAGCTCAAACTTCAAACCCTAACTAGTTGAACACTTAAATAGTGATCATTAAGTTGCAAATATAGTTAAATACATAGAAGCCATCCCCTGAAGACCCGACGTAAGTACATTAATTAAGCTGGGATATTGTGAAATGCTAGGAAGAAGAAAAGCTCTATATCTGGAGAAGCGAAAAATGCTATGGGAGATTTCTTTGATGAGCACTTTGTAGTTACCCTTCTCTTCATCGGAGCTGGTGGACAAGATAGGGTCTCGGGTATTTTGAATCTTTGCGCCTTTGGTGTAGAACAGCCAACAATGCCCTCGTTGCATGATTCTTTGGAGCTGGTAGCAGTAGTGCTGTGAGTACAATGGAGATCCCTTGATGTTTCATCACGTGTTGTCAGAACTTCTTGCCTCTTGTATCTTGTTGATCTTCTTGTATTATTTGACGGTGCCATCTGAGAACTTGATGAATAATCTTGTAATGCTAAATGAATTCCAATAAGAAGGGCAAAAAAGAATGTAGCAGCTGGCTATAGATGTTATTTTCAGGTGGATATACTAGATAAATAGATAGACTTCTTTTTGGCTTTGTGCATGTCACAGACGAGGAAGTTTAAGAAAGAGACACTGGCTAGCTAACAGAAGCTCTCACCTGAAAGGCATTCAAGACTTGCAAGACGGCAACAGAAACATTCCAAAGCAACTATCAATAACCATTTGAAAACTTCAAAAGTTTGTGAGCTAGATCAAGTAAATCCAAAATAACACCACAGCAGCAAATACCAACCACTGCCACTTGAGGAGGAGATTTATTCAAACCTCTACCAAATCATGATAGGATTGGACGCTTTTTTGGAGTAGGAAATAACTCGGCCGAACTTAAAGTAATAATTCTTTGCGATTACCTATCTATTTATCTCCAGCTTGTAGACACTTCAGTGCGTACTGAAGGAGAATCAGTAAGGCTTAATTTTCCATGTATAAAGTCTTGCGACTTTTAATAACAGAGATAAGGCTTTAGTAGTAAAGAATCAAATGGTATTATTTGATGTGGGACAATGGGAGGTGCTTGAGATTATTGTTTTTCCCTTCACTTTATGCTTAATTCAGCATGGGTGAAAGAGTGTCAGCATTTTCCTCTTTCTAAAGCATCAAATCAGTTTATTAACGCATTTGAGAGGACATGCTACGCGTAATCGTGCCGTGTGTACTGTGGCGAATTGGCTGCCCTTCTTACTGAATCCTGCGTGTGAAGGACGAACAAAATTTATCCACGCAAAAATTGACGAATGCCTGTAAGTTTCTCTCGTAGAAATTATTTAAGAACGATATATTTTATTATTTAAAGATAATTTATTTTACGTTCTTATCTCTTTAATCAAACATATTTATGCATGTTTACTATCTATTTGTACTAAACAAAACATAACCTCAATGATTTAAAGTCAAAATGTGCAACAACTTGCTACGTTTATTTCTGTCTGATCTTTTCCAAAAAAGAAAGATTAAAATGGAAGATGGAAGTGGCTCTTTGATCCCCCATTAACATTGCTCAGACTCTTAATAGTAAAATACAGTCTTTTTCCTGGCTACAAGAGAGCAGGGACATGTAGATAGAAGGGAAAGCAGATCGAATAAATAAAGAAAAACAATGAAATTATTTCCCTCCAAAAAGACAACTGGATAATTAGGCTGCTTCAAAGCAACCCAGAATCTCAGGCTTTCGGCAAAGGTCTGCTTGAATGTTGGTAAGAAGGCCCACTGATTATGATGATATAGCTTGGATATTGCTGAAAAAACAACTACAATGGGCCAGTCCCCAGCAAAACGTTTATGGGCCAAGCTTCAAGCCCTTTCACATACTTCGCTCCAAATATAAGTCCAGGCAGTTGCTGGTAGAAAAGGTACTTGGAAGTCTTCGATTAGGCAATTGCTTCCAAGTTTCAGGCCGAGAACCGTAGATCTTTTGCCATTATTGGTAAAAATCTTAGATAAATGAGACGGGTCTTAAAAATATTAGAAAAATAACATGGTTTAAACACCACTATTATGAAATTCAAAATATAATGGCTAAAAAAAATAATAATAAGGTATTATGGCATTAAAGAGAAAAATAAAAAAAAAAGAATAAATCATCGAGAAAATATCGAGACTCAATTCTCGAAAAAAAATAATAATAAGGTGTTATGGCATTAAAGAGAAAAATAAAAGAAAAATAAAGAAAAAAAGAATAAGTCATCGAGAAAATATCGAGACTCAATTCTCAACATACCAAGGATTAGAAATAGCAATTGAACATTGAAAATAGAATTTTTTTTTTAAATTTATGTCGCATTTAAAATAATTAATAAGTACAAAAATTAATCTAAAATTCTATAAAAACATTTTGGTCAAGAAATGAGATTAAAATCAAATAGTTAAGGAAAAAAAAAGAGAGGTAAGATGAAAATGTTGTTTCAAAAGTTATGTCAATATTCAAAATAATTAATATATGTACAAATAAAAAATCTATGAAGATTTTATGACCTAAAAATGAGATTTAAAATTCAATAGTTAAAAAAGAAATAAGGGATAAGGTGATGTGGTATTTAAGAGAGAAGAAAAAAAAAAGAAAAGAAAAGAAAGAATGAGTCACTAAAAATATCAAAATTTTATTTTTTATATATTTTATGTTATTTGAGGTTGATTTAGATTTAATTACCATCTCAACTAGTAGTTTTTCAATTTATAGTTAAAATATTATTGTCAAAAAAATTTTAATAATACTTAAAATATCAAAAATAAAATCCCGGTGTATTCTTAATGATGTATTTTTTTTTTCTTTTCTTTTCTTTTTCTCCTTTCTCTCTCTTATTACATTACTTTTTATTCTCGAACTATTTAGGTTAATTAATTTACAAATCCTCGTCTCTATTTCTTGAACTATTTAGGTTAATTAATTTACAAATAATATCCATTTTTAAACATGACTAAACAGCCAATAAAAATCATATTAAAAAATATAATTATGTTATAATATTATATTTTTCAAATATTTTTTTCTGACATATTTCATCATCCTAGAATTTTTAACAAACTTCAAGCACCGTGAGGAGATAAGTGCCACGCATGGCATAGATTTCAAAGGTTGACTACCCCAATGATTTGATTTTTCTGGCATTTTCCATATCAGAGAGAAGAATGATGAGAAGAAAGCCACAGCGAAAAAAGCATTAGCCATTACATCAATTGCATCCGAATCAAAGTTCACATTGCAAATATGGCATCCCAGAATGCATATGAAGTTGCATTTTAATTTCAACTAGATCTCAATGGAACTTTCTTCTTACAGAATCGATGTTCATGCAGTTGGGGGGAGCAGGTGTATATCAAGGGAAGTGCTAAATTGGACCACCATGCAGTGTTAGTTCTCCTATACAAATTATAGTGGAAAAGGTTTTGACTGATCTTCATGGTTCCACTGGACTTCGAGGTCTGGAGCCTGACTCCAAGGACTCTTCTTCTGATAACCTATGGCTGAAAGGAGGCGGCGGGGGATCAACCGTTAATGTGCCTTCCAATACCTTCACCAGCTCACCCATCGAAGGTCTCATATGTTCATTTGTTTGAAGACACCAAAATGCAATTCGTAACAGTCGCTCTAGCTCCTTTAAATCCACCCCGTTGTCAAGTCTTTTATCTACCACCCCCTCCGGACGCTGCTGGATCCATTCCTCATAGGTCCATTCCCAGGCATCCTTGACTTCTGGACGCCCGGTTATCAATATCAGCACCATCTTGCCAAAATCCTCCACATCTTTCTCTCCGCCGTATGATGCCTCGAGATGAGCTGTTCCCAGCCCGAATTCACTTACCTTGGGCTCGTAATTTTTATCCAGGACTACATTTGAACATTTCAAATTTCCGTGGCTTATAAACTCCCTGCATCCTGTATGCAGATAACAAATGGCCCTTGCCACAGTTATGCATATGTCAACTCTCCTTTTCCAAGTCAGTCTCTGACTCAACTCATCGTCTTCTATATATTTATCCACAGAACCGTTTTTGACGTATTCATAGACCAGATATCTATGACCCAACTCAAAGCAATAGCCATCAAGCCTCACCAGGTTTTTGTGATGTATACTTCCTATCTTTGAAACAACAGCTCGAAACTTCCTTTCTTCAATAGCGTTTTCAAGGTCTTTGACTGCTACTGGCTGATGGTTTGGAAGCTCACCTCTATACATACCTGGCCCTATCTGGTGCTTGAAAGTCCCTGTGATGTCCTTGATTTCTGTAAATGGTAACATCATCAAACCCTTTGAGTTCCAGCCCGGGTAAGCTAAAGTAGCTTTCCTCAAAATCTGATATCTTCTTCTATAGATGTAGTAGCCGATTCCTATCTGAACAATAGCAAACAAAACAAATGTGCCAGAGGCTGCTCCAATTAGACAAGAAATGCACAACCCATGAGACCGTTTGACAGGAGATTGTGCTGGAGAAGATCTAAAGGCATGGGGATTAACTGCTATGGGGTCTGAGCATTTCTTAACAAAAGATATCGAACTTAAAGAGGGGTTTTGATGCCCAGAGAAGTATGGGCTTGTCTTCATTCGGCACTGGGCAGTTCCGTCATTTGTGAAGGTTGCAGCTGTACAAGCCGGGTCCTGTATGCACAACTCTTTACATTGCTGTAAACTAGTAATGGTGATTGATTCATTTGGTGGATAAATCCCATACAGAAAAGTATGCTCATAAGTATCCATACTGTAATTAGATTCACAATTCAGTGCAAAACATTTCGAGCTGGGAGAGGATGTTGTTTTGAAAGGGCATTGGCATTCGGGAGATCCAGATGCATTGAAAACACAGATGCCATGCTCGCCACAGGTTGCAAAAACATTGCACTGATTTTCAACAGCTTGCCAAACTGATCTCCATGACGCTGTAGCTTCTACCCATGAGTACATCCGCAGATTACCATCAATGTCTAATTTAAGCAACCGAGAATTTACACTGTCATTGTGGTCTTCCCCAAAAACAGACCAAACGGGTTCCTGATTGTGGCCCACAAGTTGCAGGACTCCACCAGAGGTAAGGACAGCACCAAGATTGGAAATTGATGAATTTCCTCTGGACCCGTAACTAGACCAGTAAATGACATCACTTTCCCACTTCAGCTGTAACTGACCTGAAGCATTCATGTAAAGACTGTAATAACTTGAAACGGAATTTCTGCTTGCTGCTCTTAGTGTTTTATGAACAGGTAAATTCTGGCCCGGAAGAAGCGTGTCGGATGGATTATCAAAGCTTTGCCAAACAACCTCTTGCTTTCTATTCAATAGAAAAAGGTTGCCATCATCACGAAGCAGAGCTGAAACAACAGCTAATTCGCTTGTGTTGCTGGTCCATACAGTGACTCCCCTCAAAGAATCAACCAATACCAGTTCCCCATTTTGAGAAAGCTGGAAATAGGACTTGTTACCAACAGTGACATCAGCTCCAGCAACCCAAACCACAGTTTGTTTAGGAACGGGAATAGATTTCGAATTGAAACGTATCCCAACACTATACTGATAGGGCTGATCAGAACGCTTAACGAATCCAATAGCAAAATCACCACGGGGTGAAACCCACAAGTTATTTTCCTCTACAGAAAGCTTTGACCCCAGGGGAATTTGTGAAGCAACAACAGGAAAGAGAAAGAACCAAAAAAAGACACACGGAAGGAAAGGCCAATTGAACAAAAAATTGCCCTGCTCAAGCATACTTGAAATGCTTAGATATGCAAGAAAACAAGAAGCGAATATAGTGAATACTTAAAAGCCCCTAAAGAATCAGGAGAGGTTAAATCCACTGAACCTCATTTTACACATTGGAGGCACGGTGCAGTAAAAAATTAGGCAGCAAGATTTTCAAAATAAGCATAATGCAGCTTACGGGAGGAGAGATTCAAGATAATGACCCCTTCAAGACTAGAAGAATCATTGACACAAAATCAAAGCTAGTGAATCACATTTCAATTATTATTAGGCAAAAACAAGACCAAATCTAGGAATTTGAAGGATTGTATGATATAATCAAGCAGAAAACAATGACAATGAAGCAACCACAAATTCAAGAAGGGTCTAAAGATTCGAACTTTGTACCTGAAAAGGGCAGGAAAGGAGATTATAATTCAAGGAGCCGGCTAAGAGTACCACCTTGGCCTCAGCAGAAGTATTAACTGTTCTCTTTTAGGCCAAAATACAAATAAACAATAAAGAAAAATAGGAGCATCTTATATTTGACTAGGAAGGCAAAATCGATGAATATAACATCATAGGCCTAATCAAAAAAATAAATTTTGATGGCACAGAGGAATAGAAAAATGGGAGTTGAATATTGAAACTTATGCGGGTACACGGATGGGACCCAAAATTAGGCCAATGGATCACAACTTCCTGGCGATGCAATCACTTTCAGGGCTTAAAAAAAACAGAGTAGGGTCTAGATATTGGGTATTGAAAAGAATCCATCTTTGAAAATCAACAGCTGATAAATTACAAGATATAAACCACAGATTGGGACCAACTCAGTTAAAAATGAAGAGGGTTTCTAGTCTTTTATAGAAAGTACAGGCCAAATACACTTTCAAAGTAAAACAGAAACCAGGAAATAAGCTTTTCTTTCAAACAAAGAGGTTCTTCTTTTTGTTCCCTGGAAATGGAAATGTGGCCTGAAATTTTTTTGACAGAGGTGGCCAAAGACGAGGAAGAAGATATTGGAGAGGAGAGAAGGGAAATGGAAGAGTGTGAAAGCAAGACTGTAGTCATGAGACAGAAAAGGGTTTTGTAGGATTTTCCTTCAGCTATTCTAATAAATTTGGATTTTTTTGTTTTATCGTTAAATTTAATTCATCTATTTATTTATTCCTTTATTAGGAGCCAAGTGAAGCCATCTATGATCTAGCTAGTAGGCTAGTAGTTTCACTAGTTACTAGACAGGGGACCCTGTTCAAAAAGCACCTGTTTCGAGACATCTCGTCTAGAGATAAAAAAAGAAAGTGAAAAGGAAACTAGGAAAGAAAATAAATGATTACCCGGGGATGCAGTTTACACAAGTATATTTTAATTAAAAATAATATTTTTTAATTATTAATATTAGTATATTTGAATTATCAAAAATTATTTAAAGATATTAATTTTATATTTTTTTTCAAATAAAAAACAATTTAAAAAACACTTTAAAAAATAAGTATAAAAAACATTTTTTAATACTAAAAATAAAAACCAAAGTTGTGTTTATTTTCTTTGTAAAGTGCTGTGTATTCTATCTCAATTATTTTATTTTAATTATAAATTTAAATATATTTAATTATAAATAATGGTTGTTTTGTTATAACAAAATAAATCAATTTAATTCCCAAAAAAATTAGCCCACGAACCGTATCATGTATTTATGATATGTGATGCTACATAATTTATAAATATTAGAGTCTATAATTTATTTTGATTTTTATGATTAATTACATTACATATTAAAATTAAACAAGTATAAACAGGTTTCGTTTGAGAATTGTAAATATTTGATTAAAAAAAGAATTTAATGAAACAAGATTATGATCTACAATCCATCGAGCTTGACGAAAAAACTAATTAGATTTTAGGTAAATAGACTAACGTATTTATGAAAAAAATAATTTCTTGCAGTTTTTCTTAAATAATCCTTTGGACCGACACAAGAATATCATATGGTCCCCAAATTAAATAGTGTCGTGTGTAGATAGGCTTTTTCATGAATTTGAAATATACAAGAAAAAAGAGAGTTCCTGCAGAGTATTGTGGACATCATTTGACAGGGCATTAATGGATGCTGACCTAATGATTTGTACACGACGATAGAACCAAGGGATGCTTGAGCCACGTTGGTGATTTCTTTTATATTTTGAACATCACATGTCACTAGTAGCAATGGAGTTCAGCTTGGGGCAGTCAACCTTTGACAGCGTAGCATGCATTATTTTAGTCCAGGAGCCCATCATCTCCTCATTCTTCAAGAATGTCAGCAACTTGCATTCCCATAACCCCTTTCAATTCTCGAAAAAATGTGAAATTAGTACGGTAAATTGAAAAATTGGTGAATTGATATTGGTTTAACAAAATTTGATGAAATAGTATAGTTGCACGCATTAACATGCTGATTGGTAAGCAATTATTGGTGAAATAAATCAATCAATTTAAAAACTAATAAAAAAAATCTTAAAATTATCTAAACCAATAACTTAAACGGGATTATTTATATTTAAAAATCTTATAATTCATGTAGCGAAACAATTTTTATTAAAAAAAAAAAATTAAAAAAACTTTTATGAAGATCTAAGCATTATCCAAACCATAGAAGCAAAAATTATAACTAAACCTTCTTTTATACCTAATTTTATCTCATTGATCCATAAACGTATTTGTTAACTTATCTAATTATATGTTTGGATTAAATTCTTATTTAATTATGGTACACTCAGACATGACTGTTCATGAGTGTCTACTCTTATATAAATAATAATTATTTGAAATTTTAATAGGAGTTTGTTTTTTAATTAATGGATTAGAGTTTAAAACATAATTGGAAAAAAAAACTTCAAAAAATCATAATTTTTGTATGAAACAATCGATCAATTAATATAATTGGATCTAATTAGTTGGCTAGTTAAGGAAAATGATTGGAGTTTAACCTTGCTGCGCTTTACATGAACAACATGATCAAATTGTGCTATATCACAAAATCTTTTTGAACTTGTATCAATTCATCATTTTTTTTTTAATTTATTGTACTAATTTTACAACAAAAATCCATTATTTTTTATATGTTTCATGTTGCAAGTCTGCTTGACATTGAGGCACGGTGAGGTATAGTTAGGTTTTTTAATAGATATGATATTTGAAAGTATAAATTACTTCTCGCTAAAAGCTAAAAATATACGTTTTCAGTTAGTTTTTTTCATCTCTTAAAAAAACTCAGTCACACCCCAATTCAAAAAACACTCTGATTAATAAAAAGTAATTAAAATTGTTATTTTTCACCATTAATATGGCATGTAAATTTATTATTGATGGTGTCAAATTTCAACACACAAATAAAATAAATTAGCTTTTTCTCCAACACTATGTTGCGGGGTAGGTTTAAAAACAATTGAATCTAACAAGTTTACACAGGTAATGGAGAATTTTTAATATTGTTATCAAACCCAACACAACGAGTTAACTTTAAAAACTACTTACTTAATTTATTATCTAACTCGTGTTTCAAATTAAATCATATGAAAGTTATATTGATGTGATTCAATAGACTTGATGAATAAAAGAAAACAATCCGGAGGACTGATAAAAACATTGCTTGACTTTAAAAAAAATTCAACATGATATATTTTTTTTAATATTAAAATTGTGATATATTAGATTGAATCAGGATTTGTGGCTTAACTCGTCAACCCCATGACTTGGATCATGGATTTCATTGGATTTGAAAACACTTTTAAACTATTCTTTTACCTAAATAATATGATAATAAAAATAAACATTTGCAAAATGGAGTACCGTCTAAATACTAAGATGTTTGTTTGAGATTAGGATAACCTTATACAAGACAAATCAAAATAAATCATGAATATTAATTTAAAATCAAACAAATATTAAATAATAAAATTAATAAAAAAAAGTAAAAAATAATCCAATTGGAATAAAAAAATTTTAGGAGATGGATTTGTTTAAAAAAAAAACTATATGACATTATTGTTAAACCTAGTCTAGTGAGTCACTTTAAAATATCATGACCTGACTCTATTAGCTAGCCTGAATTTAAAATTAACTCATGTAAGAGTTAATATTAGAAAATGCTGCTGATTTGTTATGTTTAGAGACAATTCGAATGATCAGTAAAAATATTATGTAACTTTAAAACTTTTTTACAAGATGATATTCTTTTACATTGAGACAACAATATTAGATCAACCTTCTTTTTGTGGCTTAACTCATAAAATTCATGTCTTGAAATTCTAAAGGCTTAAAAACCTTATATTTAAAAAAAATATTTTTTATTTATTGATATAATAACAAAATAATTACTTTTAAAAATTCAGTATCAATTAAATAATTTAACATCAATTAAATGTTGAAATATTTATTTAAATAATTAAATATTAAGATATTTATTTAAAATGGTAACAACCTCTTAAAAATTAAACCATAATAAGTTACAATGATTTACTTATAATTAATAAAATATTGGGAGATTATCAAGGAAATAAAATTGAAAGGTATAATTTTAAAAAATAATAAAAAATAACACACTGAAACTAACGGGTGGTTCACGGTCCACGTAAACAGCAAACATTAACCGCCATTCATTGTTTTTTGTTGTTTTGCAATGAAGTATCTGCAGTTGAAAGTTGAATTATGTGATGAAAATAGATGGCATGTTCTTTAGATATTGTTTGTAGATAAATTTTATGTTGCCTGTGTTATAATTGCTGGGTATTTACCGCATACAAGAAAGATAAATATAAAAATAAAAAAGAAAATTTTAAAATATATTTTCTTAACAAGTAATAATTTTTTATCACTTTTTGATGGGATTAGGACATTATTATTATTATTATTCATTTTTTTTGTATCCATCTCTCTTTTCTTTTTAATAATTTCATGATGCAAGTATCTAATAAATAATTACTGTTCGAGTACCATTTAAAAAAAGTTAAATTTCACATCCAACTGAAATATGCTTTCACTACAAAATTAAAAATTATATTAAAATTTTCATATTATAAAAATGAGGAATTGGGACTGAGAAAAGGTATATTTACTAGACAACTCAACATACATCAAACTTCTTCATGAACAACAACAATAATAAATAAAAAAATAAAATAATATTAAATTGTCAACATTATCTCATAATTAGCAAAAAGACTGGATTTAAAGTGCTCTTGTCACCTCAGCACCCTGTGCTGGAGCCGTTTCATGATTTAAAAGAAAGGGGAAGGTAACAGGGGAAGGTAATATTTCATTTTTTGCATCTCACGCTCCATTCTAGGAATTCGAGTGTGTTTGTTTTAGGTTTTATAGTTGAAGCTGTGGTAGGATACAATTTAATTATATATAAAATTTAATTATAAAACTTTTTTTTAGTTTTTTTTTTATGAATTTCATACCCAAATCTAAATCCTAGCCTTTAAAATAAACACACACAAAATTAATAGATTATTTAACAAAGGAGTTCCAACTCTTAGAGTTTTTAATGTGTTTAAAAATATTAAAAAATTTATTAAAATTTATATTTTTTTATTTTTAAAAAATTATTTTTGATAATAATACATTAAAACAATAATTTTTTTTTTTAAAATTTAGATTCAAGCTCATGTTTTTAAACCGTTTAACGAGTCATTTCGTTTCAATTAAAAATTAAAAATTATTAAATAAAATTTTAAAAATAACTTCAGTGAAATATATTTTTAAATGAAGTTTCATAGATTCTCATGACTCGATCATTACAAATCTAATATTACACTTAAAAAAAGAGTAACCGAATCAAAGAATATAACGTATTAAACGAGAGGCTCCAAGAATAACTCTATATTATTTTTTCAATAAATTACAAGGACCTAGAAGGGTCCAAAATAATTGGGAAATTGAGGGGAGGAAAGGCTACTTGACTCCCCACACTGCATGCACGGCACGGGCTTATTTTTATTCCTTCGAGAAAAAAGGTTATCATAGAGAGAATCTCTCGATCTTTCTTTCTCCATGCCAAACAAAAATTGCCTCGTCAGATTACCTTCCTGGTTATTTTATCATACACACGATCATCCATCCTCTCTTTCTGTCTGTCAATTATGTAAATATTGACCTATGGAGTGACAGCTAGGTTTTCTCTAGCATCTTGCTCGTGCTACCTGTCACGAGGTTGATAGCAACCAGTAAATTGCAATGATGATAAATTATCATGCAATTTTACTGTGCAAGATCTTCTTTTGTTTTGCCCATGGCATAAAGGGAAAAGGAAGGGGAGAAAGCAGCGGCATACCCTCTCAGCAATAATTATATATCAAGTTTAGTTCACTCCTGGACTCCAATATGGTGTCATTGGATGCCAAATTTGTCGTTGACACTTGTAAGATTAGATTACATTGCCTAAATAAACGAGAGGGTACTTGCGCTCTCGAGATGAGACTTTGGGTTGATTGGAGTCCCATGCCAGCAGCGTTTGGTGAACCAACCACCTAGTTTTTTATCCAAACCCTGTTCACTAGACTTAGCAGTGTTTTTTTTAAAATTAATTTCTTATTATTTTAGTATAAATATATTTTTTTAATTTTTTTAGTTTTAAATTATTTTAATATATTTCTAAATTTAAAAGCATTTTAAAAATCTCAAATAGTTAAACATTCTTTAAATTTAAATAATAAAAAGTATAGTTATTTAACTCGAGTCTTGACTTAACCATGCTTGTTTAATCTCGTCAAAAAAATAATTTAATCTAATAATTTTAATTTTTAAATGAGGTCTCAAATTATAATTTATATTTTTTTTATTAAATCATTTCAAGTAAAAACTCCTTGAGTTTAAAATTTGTACATACTCATATTATTTTATGCTTAATTTTTAGTAAATAAATAAAAATGGTGAGATTAGAACTTATTACTGCTTAATCATTAATGCTTTGATATAGTAAATAAATAAAAATGATGAGATTAGAACTTGTTACTGCTTAATCATTAATGCTTTGATATCATGTTAAAGAATCAGTTTAATCTAATAACTTAAATTTTTTAATAATATCTGATTCTAATAACTTAAATTTTTTAATAATATCTTAAAATATAATTTATATTATTTTTTAATAAATTTAGCTAGTTTCTTAATGTTTTGTTCATTCACATGATGATTTAATATCTTGTAAAGTAATTAAAATCTTTTGTTTTTATAAAATATAGCTTACCCGAGTTGTTGTAATGATCTAACCACCCAAGCTTTTTTTTCAAATAAATTTCCAAACCACGACTATAATCGAAGAAGCACATGGAAAAAGGCTAGGTCCGAGAAAAGCACGGTTGCATCTGTCGACCCAAGTTTTTCAATCGCATTCACCACGAGCAACTTGCATATCAAAGAAGAGAAAGGAAAACTATATGTTTGAAGAGGTCAATCCATTATCTTTTAATTCGTGGACTTTCAAAGTTTGGTTGTTGCTTTCTTCCTGCCTTTTTTTCCTTCAAATCAATTTCTCTTGTTCATAGTTGAGAATATCCTAGCCGAATCATTGAAAACAACACATGATACATGGTTCAAGGCTGTGTTTGACTAGTATTTTAAAAACACGAAAAAAATAAATAATAAATTTGTTTCTATAATAATTTTAAAATAAAAAAACATGTCCGCTTTGTCTGAATAATCATCACCACCTGTATTCCGAAACTGACTGAATGCCACCCAAAGAGTGGTTAAATTTTGATCTTGTAAAGAAGATGCAAAGTGGTTACTAATCCAAAAATTGTAAGAACAAATAAAATGCAGATGGGTCAAGCCCATTGGGCAACATCTGCCAAGCCTCCGAGAATCTGAGCATGGAAATCTCCTCCAATCCTCCCATCCTTTCAGCCTCGGAGAATCTGAGCGCGGAAATCTCCAATCATCCCATCCTTTCAGTCTCGGCTCGCCTGATTCTATCTTGCAGCTGATAAAATATTGGCCCGTCACTGGATTCAAAGCAGATGCAACTTCAGTGTTTCTTTTACTAATGAATAATGTTAATTTAACCAGGATATATTTTCTATATCATCTTCCAGAAAAACGTTCTGCTACTCAATTTCTAGAACCCAATTATGGATAAAGCTCGTTCAATGTGATAAAAAAAATAAAAAAATATGACATTTAGTGAGAAATGATTAAGAACAAATATTAAAAAAAAACACAACTCGACTGATGGAAGTCTAGCATTGCCAGGTGAACTGAAGCGGACTTTGACTTCGGCGCATCACAGGGGGTTTAGGGGGACATGGCAGCCTAGTGGTTTACGAGTAGTCCAGTCTCCTTTGCCTGGGGTCCAGTCCAGCTCCACCCTCAAACTCCAAATTGTACTCAGCCATTGGGCCTCAACGGCTGCTGTTTAACAAATGGAACTATGATCAGCACCATTCACAGCCCAAACAGAAGAACCTTCTACCAATCCGTTGGAAAAGCATTCTAGGACATGGAATCACTAATCTTTTCCCTCCTTTTGTTTTTATATATAAAAATAAAATCATTTAAATTATATATAAAAAACAAGTTGCATCATGATATTGAACGCAATCTCTGTAAACCATTATTGTTTTCTTTTAGTATAGATAGACTGCCCTAACAAAACACTCCTTGAGTTTAATAATGTGATTGAGAGTGTTAATAACTATTTTTTAAAGTATTTGTTTTGTTAAAAATATATTTTTTAAAAAAATTATTTTTAACATCACCACGTCAAAACAATTAAAAACAGTAAAATAAAATTAATTCAAATTATGTGTGTGTGTATATACATTGTGTGTGTGTGTATACATGTAATTTTATTCAAATAAATGGGCTGTACAGTAAAATAAAATTAATTCAAATTGTGTGTGTGTATATATATGTAATTTTATTCAAATAAATGGGCTGTAAATCTGTCCGGCTTGGATTTCCATCTGTCGAATACTTCACTCTCGCAGGAAAGAATTTTGTTTGCGTGTCAAATCCCAAATTTACTGGCTATGATCTTTTCTGTTCCCCTATTTTCTATGTAAATCGGCATTTTTCCCTCGGTTACCCTTTTGGTCAGGGGTTAGACTCCGAAATCTCCATCTCTAGCTCTCCATCCTCAACAAAACAATTTGTAATTGAGGCACAAATCTAAGACTCGATCCTCTCTCCTTTTGTTTAAATGCACATGCAAACCACAAAATCTATATTTGAGTTTCTTTCCAGCAACCTCAGATCGAAAAACAAGCCACTAATCTTTTGATTATAGCCGTCGAGGCAACCATAGCCTGCCAAGTGTTCATGGTGATATTGGACGAGGTCCACCTCGGTTCCTATGACAGGGAACCAATAAAGCCGGCCACATTTACACGTCATCCATGGTATTCCCATTAGGTGTCAGCAAGGTAAATAGTATGTCTACATTGGCACCTGGTCATCTGGCCTACCACGAAGTGAAAGTCCCTTTCTCGATCTTGGAGGTATTTGATGATGTCGGTTTTCTTCCAAATTTTTCTACATTTATAGTTTTGATTGTGGATGTCCGTCCAAAAGGGCCGATTCAGAGAGAATTGAAAAGAATGCATCTCCTCCCCACACGATCAAATCTTCCAAGTTCGGTGTTGGGGACCATATTCTTATCTAGCCAGGCGCATAATCCATGCAAGTGAATGTGTTTTTCGTATAGAACTTGTGATTCTTTCATGTCCACATCCTTGGCCATCGAAAATGAGAGGGGGAGAGAGAGAGAGAGAGTTTAACTTGTGACCTACGTTAATTAACAAGAGAAAAAAGCAAGCTAGGAATTTAGGGTTTTCCTTTACTCGTATACATGTAAGTATTTCTCTCTGTGGTTTCAAATTAATGGCGAGCACAAGAACATCTGCAATTACTGTATTTTGGTAAATCATGCATCTAAACAATATTATTGACGGGTGCAAATCTAAGCATGGAGTGTTACGATATTAACGTTTAGTTATTATCTTGTAATATAAAAAATGAAAACAGTAAAGATAGAGGAAATATGATATTTTATGTACTTTTCTTTTTACAAATATACAAATTTCCTTCAAAACTATCATAAAAAAAATATAAAAAAATAAAAACAGTAAAGATATAAGAAATATGATTTTATGTACTCTTCTTTTTAAAAATATAAAAATTCCCTTCAAAATTATCATAAAAACAAATTTATTTTATCTTCATTCATGTCTTTCAACTAAATATATGTTTATCTTTTCTATATATATTTATTTTGTCTCGAAACACTTTCTAAAGGCAATTTAATATGATAAGATAACCAATAACTCGACATATTAACTATCATGATAAGTACTGATGTATTAATCAGAATAATCGAAACTAAACTTACCCATGTGACCTACAGCTATGTTTCATAACGATGTTGGATTTAAAACCCATGTCCTGAACATGATCATATAGAACTCTCTTTGCTGCTGTGGTGCCGTGACAGCAGAACATCTCCAAGTAGATAATGAATCACAAGTACATTTTGAGAAAATTGTTTAGCCCGTCATCGTATGGCAGTTATAGGTTGTTATGAACGATCAAAGAAGTTTTAATATTTAATATTTAATATTTTATTTTATGCGATATCTCAACTATATATAACTCCCCTCTCTCGAATAAATAATTCTCTAATACCAAAGTAGTTAAACGTCCTAACTTAGTGACCAAGACTACCCATTAAAAAATAATAAATCGGTTTGATTATGCTTCGAATCTATTGATCTAGAAAAATATTAGGTGTTTGATTCTTGTTGTTTAATCGGCTCAGTGGTTGCTTTAACAAATCTTAATGCTAGAATGACTTAGAATTCCAACTTTGAATTTGTCATGTTCAATTTATTGATGTTTGATTAATTAGTATAAAAATAAGAAGTAGTTTATGCTTTTCTTAGTATTTTATAAAAAAATTGAGTAAAAATTTTAAATTAATATTTTTTCAAATATTTTTTCAATTATTTTGATATGTTAATATAAAAAATAAAATATGTATATTATTTAAATACATTTTTATTTAAAAAAAAACTCCACCACACTATAAAATACACAAAAATTGCTAGTGTTCATGCACTAGATGTGTATCACAAGTTCTAATGTGTCATCTTTTGCTATGTATATTGCAAGTCCCTTTCATCCTATTTTTTTAATATTCGAGGACATGGCATGATGAACCATTTATGAAAGCTCAATCACAAGTCCTCATTAACAAAAGAAAAACGAAAAAGCCTCAATAAGAAGAAACGATAAAGCATCTATCTTGTTTGTTTTGTGAGGCAGGAAGTGTCATTTCAGGTGTGCAAAAGAGAAATGTAACCAATCAAGGAATGGCGTAATTTATGATACTTAAAAAGCTTAATTCTTATGTTTTTAGTAATGTGATGTATGATATTTTTTAAATATTTTTATTTAAAAATATATTAAAATAATTTTTTATATTAACACATTAAAATTATTGAAAAGCATTAAAAAAATATTCATTTAATATTTTTTTAGATAAAACACACTCAAAATCAAAAGTTATTCATAGACACTCACTTAGTTTGTATTCCAAGACTAAATTCATGAAAATTAGACCATTTCACAACAATATATGATAATTAAAACCATTTATATCTTTCAAACTATATCATCTGGCATTTTTTTATAATGAAAAATAATAATTTCATCAATACACAATAAACAATAAAGTATAAATAAATAAATTAGATAAAAAAAACTGTAAAAATCAAACCTTATTATTCAAAACAAAATGAGAACATATACCATGTAAAATAATTTTTCATTTCAATACTTTGAAAATACAGTGATAATACTTCCACTGTACAGCAGTGTTTGGAAACATGGTTTTTTCTAAACATTTGAAAAAGTTTTTGTTTAAAATTATTTTTTATATATTTTCAAATTGTGTTTAATGTGCTAAAATATTTTTTAAAAAAATAAAAAAATTATTTTAATATATTTTTAAATAAAAATACTTTAAATTATAATTATTATCACCCCTGACATCTTTGTGTATGGGTTAGTTTCGGTAAAAAGAAGAAAAAAGGTCAGGTTCATACCTAGTCAACATTTACGAGCAGTTATGAATGAGGCACTACTCACCTAGTACCTTAAATTTGTAAAGCCAAATCCAGTAAAATGAAGTGATATCTTGTCCAAGGCAAATACCTCGAAGTGGGAGTTATTAATCCAGACAGATTAAGAACATAATTAAGTAAGAAGATAATTGTAAGAGGACCCTGTACATATAAATAAATTGTACCATACACCAGGCAAAAATATTCCTAAGCAGGAATGATTTTTTTTCTATGTATTATACTTTCATGTCAAAGCATATTAAATGCTAATTTTCACCTAATTATATATATAAAAAAGGCATAAAAATGTAGTTTTCAATTAGATTTGGATCGTTATCAGATCTGCTGAGAGGCCAATTCACAGCAGTAACAGAGGCTAAGTCAGTGTCAAGTAGAAGCAATTCTTGTTCTCCACAGTGTTTTCATGTCACAGTCAAGTGTGAAAGATGCTTTTGAAGTTTCTCCTTTTCTTCCCTTCATGTACAACTCCAAGCTTCATTCAATATGAAGATTGGATATCATTAATTGCTATGACTTTGCTCTTGATTTTGCAATCATCTCGTAGACTTAAATTACATTTTGTGGTCAATTAAACTAAAACAGGCCATAAATTACTTTTTAAAATAATACAAAGTACTTTTCAAAATAACTTTTTATTAAAGAATACATTGAAAATTCAGATTTTTATTATTATTTTTATATTAATATATCTAAGTTATCAGAAAATACTCAAAAATATATAACTTAATTGTGGTTTTTTAAAAGGTTTGGAGGAGAGGTAATTTTTTTAAAAGGAGTTTAATGAGACTCTGCTGTGCTATGTATTTTAATTATTTATTAGTAAAAAACAAGTTAAAAAAATGAGTTTTAAGTATCCTAAAACTAAAACTTTGACTTTCTGATAATAAAAAAAGTCAAAATTTAAAAAAGCAGACAACACACCATTCCTCTTATTAAAAACAAATAAATAAAGCAAATTAATCATTAAAATAAAATAAAGAAAGAAAGCTAGGCACAAGAGCCAAACCTTGCAGGACCATGCGCGCATGAGATCTATTTTTCAGGCCAGCCACCCTGCCTCGTCCTCCTAGGCTCGTGATTCTTGAGATTTTAGGATTTTATAATCCCTAAATATTAAAAAGGAATAGATAAAGTCATTATAAAATTAAAAGAGAGAAAAAATAGTTGGCCAGGCACATGCTGGACATGAAAAGAACTGATTTTGGTATAAATAGATTTTAAATTTTTTATCTTGTAAAAAAATATACTATAGCGAAGAAGACTTTTTAATTCAATTTAATTGTGGTTTTTTAAAAGGCATGGAGGAGAGGTTGTTTTGTTAAAAAGAGTTTAATGAGACTCTGCTATGTTATGTATTTTAATTATT
Source organism: Populus euphratica (assembly GCF_000495115.2). Classification (NCBI taxonomy): domain Eukaryota; kingdom Viridiplantae; phylum Streptophyta; class Magnoliopsida; order Malpighiales; family Salicaceae; genus Populus; species Populus euphratica. The sequence goes on along the minus strand of NW_011499854.1, from coordinate 3,048,979 downwards.
TATTGGTAAAAAACAAGTTTAAAAAATGAGTTTTAAGTATCCTAAAACTAAAACTTTGACTTTCTGATAATAAAAAAAGTCAAAATTTAAAAAAGCAGACAACACACCATTCCTCTTATTAAAAACAAATAAATAAAGCAAATTACGCATTAAAATAAAATAAAGAAAGAAAGCTAGGCACAAGAGCCAAACCTTGCAGGACCATGCGCGCATGAGATCTATTTTTCAGGCCAGCCACCCTGCCTCGTCCTCCTAGGCTCGGAAGCCTTTTTTATCATCCTTTATTTTTTTATTTTAAATAAAATCCCCTATAAAAATAAAAATAATATTTAAAATACCATCCAACCTTGTTATGGTTTTCAAATAAAACCCAGAGCCTTAATTTTGAATTACTATTATTTTATTTTTTAAGAAAAACCCAACCGTAACTTTATACTGCTAATGGTCTGAATCTTGCTTTTTTTGTATTTTTTTCGGTAACTTTTCTTTTAACTCCGGTGATTTGAATCCACAATTAACTAGAATTGACTGGAGCTTTCATGTCCGTTGTCATGCACTCTAGCAAAACCCAGAGCCTTTAAATGGTGGGCCCCATTTCCCATTTTTAAATCCTGTTTAATCCATACTTCTGGCACGCTCGCTTGTCACCGCTTCGCTGGGTCACATTTCTTCTCATTACTCACCTAACCGGTCACTTTATGACCTTTTCACCTGCCCAACGGGTTCTTTTTGTTATTTGAAACATAGTTAATATAATATTTTTTAAATATTTTTAATATATTAATATCAAAAATTATTTTTGAAAAATAAAATAATTTTATTTAATATATTTGTAAGTAAAAAACATTTTAAACTATTATTGTTATTATTTTCTCTAACACCGCTACAAATTTTTGAAAGATTATCTACTTTGAGAATCATCATGATGTTATGTTTTTTATTTAAAAAGGTTTTAAGTTTTTAATTTTTATGTAATTTTGTATTATTTTGATGTGTTAATATTTAAAAATATTAAAAAATAATTGTTATGTAATTTCAAATTCTACCTAAAATTAAAAAATAGTTGTTATGTAATTTCAAATTCTACCTAAATGTGTTTGTTTTTAAATTAAAAAAGCTCTTAAGAATGTTTTTCAAATTATTTTTTTATATATTTTTAATTATTTTTATATATTAATGTAAAAAATATATTTTAATATATTTTAAAAATAAAAAATAGTTTGAAAAACCAAATAAATTAAAAATCCAGCATATAACCATGATGTGACCAGTTATCATTCTGCCTGGAAAATTGTCAGTGTAAGTTCAATCAAACGTTTCATGGAATTTTAGGGATGATCTCGCCCATCAGAGGGCTTTGTCTAGGGAGTTGGACATTCAGTTGAGCTAGAGAGCTCTTGTCTCTTGTCTAGGGAGTTGGACATTCAGTTGAGCCACGCCTTAAGCTAATTCATGTGCTGATTTTCTTTCGAAGCAAGGCACTCCTAGTCGCTCCTGGATTAGGACCATTCTCCTACTAGTAGAGGTTACTTTTTTCTTCTTTCTTTTTTTAACGTGGGTATTTAGTTTTTATGTATCTTAATTAAATTTATAAATTTTAAAATTAATTATTATATAAATTTTGATGAAGTTAAAGTTTATAAAATTTAAACCAGTGATTTTTATAAAATAAATCTAAAATCTAATTAATTAAAATATATTCTTAAAATTTATCTCTTTCTTGTTGATTGCATGGGTGCTAGTTACGAGGAGAGTTAGTTATATTTTCACTTCATATATATAAAAAATTTCATGGCTTTTTCAGAAAAACACACTTAGAAATATTAATCATTATGGCCTGTACATAAATATTTCAGAAAATTTCCAGAAAATTTGTTCAGCTAGCCCATGTTGCTAAAGGGAAAGAATATTTTCTTTAGTGAATAAGAAAAGGAATAGTTAAAAATTGTTTGGTTGATTTGAATGTAGTTCTCCATAAATTGAGAGTTCCAAGAAATCCTTTATTTTTTCTTATAAATTACAAAAGTGTGTCTGTTTTCATGGTTAAATAATATTTTTATTTTTTATTTGAGTTAATTTTTTATGGTTTTTTATTATTTTAGTGTGTTGATATCAAAAGTAAATTTAAAATTTTAAAAAATATTTATTTTGATATATTTTTAATTTTTTTATGATTTTTTTATTATTTTAGTGTGCTGATATTAAAAATAAATTTAAAAATTTTAAAAATATTTATTTTAATATATTTTTAAGTGAAAAGTAATTCAAAAAGTAACCACTACTATAATTATAAAAAATACTTAAATTAGATTATGCCTATTTGTTTTTGTGTTTTAAAAATTTTTATGAAAAAAATTAAATTTTTTTTATTTCAAATTATTTTTTTAGACAAAAATATTTTTTTAAAAATAAAAAACATTATTTCATTGTTTTTCCTAACAAAAATTATTTTAAAAAATAACCATAACTAAACTCTATAAACCCCATAAATTTTATGTGAGCGAATAAATTTTTTATTATTGACTTGTTTATAAATTATATTTTTTTATATATAAAAATTTATATGGAATCTATTTCTACAAGCAAAGTTTCTTGCTTTCAAAATTATGATTTATAAAAAAAAATAACCTCTTATATTGTATTTATTTCTAGATTAGAGAAATATCGATACAGGGGTAAAGAAGGGTAGTCGCTCGTGTTACTTGATTCGTTGAATTCATTTTTTACTTAACTGGGATAAAAAAAAAATACAAAATCAATGATTTTTCTTGCATGTCATCGACCTGGTCATCTTGCCCATTCCTCCTCACCCATTCTTTTACCAGAATCTTTTAACTCTTCTAAAAAAGCTAAGCATGATGTAAATTATAACCAATTGAAGTGTTTATTTTTTTATAATTTTTACCAGTGTTTTGAAATATAGCCCGACTTGGAACCTAATTAATTCAAAACTAAAACCGGGTCAAATTAATAAAAAAAGATAAGAAAAAACTTATGTGACTTGACGACTCGGTTGACTCTATAAAATCTAGTTATAATTTTTTATTTTTTTATTTTTTTTTAAATAATATATTTTTTTATTTTTTTAAAAAATAAAATTTTATCCACTAATAATCTAGTCAAAACTCAAAACATATAAAATTTTATCTACTAATAATCTAGTCAAAACTCAAAACATGGATTTTGTACAGGCCGTCTACTGGGCAGGATATTAAAACTATAATTTTTGCACCAACATTAAAAAAAAATAAAAAATTACTCCTCCTTTTACTTACACCCGCGAATATATTTTCTCAGTTCTATATATAAATAATCGTGCCCACGAACAAAAATAGAAAATATATTCAATAGTTTCGTACCGTACAAAATTAGATAGTGTTGATGAAGTGAATACATCTCTGTGGCGAGAAAAGAAAAGAAAAGGCTGGTTATTTCATATATTAAAATTAAAGCTCGTTCAATGTATTAAAATTAAGTGTAATATCAATTAGTTTTTAAAAAATAAATAGAAACAGATATGATAAAATTCAGATAACCCAATAAATGAGCTCATAAACCAATTCTTATATAACTTCATCAGATATTTTTTTATTTTAAATATTATATCTATTTAATTAATCCAAATTAATTTATGCAAAATAAAACCTGAATTTAAAATTTGTTTAAGAGTATGGTGGATATTGCTTTTTAAAATATTTTTAATTTAAAATTTTATTAAAATAATTTTTTTAATATAAACAACTCAAAACAATTAAAAAAAATTAAAAAATTAATTTAAATCTAAAAAATTAAAAATTAAAAAAAACTTACTGAAATGCAAATTAATAATTTTGTTCTCGAAACAGCCGATCACGCTCTTACAAGCGAGCAGTGGAAAGCTTTTTCGCACGGACACAAGCGGTTCCTTTTCAAACGACGTCATCTAAACAACACTAGCCAATATAAACGTGCCAAGTCAACCGGTAGCGTTTCTTGTCTCACAAGAACTGACTGTACTTGATATTTACCCATCAAAATTTACCTTTTATGTAGTGTGAATTTAAGTTGAATCTCCAAAGACATCCGAGCCCCTCCAAAAGCCAAGGGTTTAGTACTTCAATTATTACGAAGGAGAGGATTTACCTTGCTTTTCAAGTCTTACTCTGCCTGGACTGCTTTAACCACTCACAACTTGCCACCTCATCCACTAGGCTCATTATGAGATGACTTCGTTGCCCTCCCCAGTTACCCAAAAGGGTATATAAGTCAAAAACATTATCTAATGAGAAGAGAAAGTAGAGTGTAGAGCACAGAATTTCAACCCCTGTACTCACAGCCTTTTTTTTATTTGTTATATTCCATTTGATTTTATTACACATTTCCTTCTTATTGGATAGGCGATTTTATCAAATTTTTTTTTTTTGTATTTTTCCATGAAAAAAAAACGGAGAGAGAAGATATAGGATTTGGAGATGCAAGAAGATGAAAGTTCTCGCTTTCTCTCACTCGCTCAAAAACTCTTTCTCTTACACCAAGAGAGAAGGCTGTAACTTTAACTTTGTCGAGATAGTCTGTCTAGATCTGTCAAAAATACCTAAATTTTCACTTTCTTGGCTGGAACTAAACAAACTGGTAAGTAAACTTCCATCTTGCAACCTTAAAAAAATATTGCTTGGATTCGCTTTGATCAGTTACATGTCTGCTTCTCTATCTACCCTTAACTGGGTTTCTCTTGTTTTATCTGTTTATGTCTGTGTCTGTGTGGTTACTTGAGCATTGCTGTTTGGAGATAACGAGAGTTTTTGATTGATCACATGATGGGAAGATATTTTTGTCAATGGTTTGTGTTTCTTTTTCTGGCTAAAATAATCGGTGAAGATTTTTACCTCTAAAAACCAGATCTTTTGCAAGTTCCTGATCTGGTTATTTCTGGTCAATTTTATTTTTGCTTCAAATGCTTTGATGATAAATGGATATATTCAGTGTTAGATTATACGTGCAATTTGTTTTCTATGTTTTCTTCTATATTTGTGTATGTATCGATTATGCAATCTGAATGTTTTGACTTTTTTGTTTTCTTGTAATGCTATTTTTTTCGACTTATTTTGCGATTAAACTTTTTTTGGTTTTGTATAATTCTATTTTTCTCAATTTTCTGTTTGGTTTCTGGGAAAGCTCAGGGAAATGAAGGTGGAAGGGAAAAGGATCAAAAGAGTATAAAATTGTACATATCTTGTATGCTGAGTTCATTATGAACATTATTATGCTTCAAATTGTATGAAGTGAAAAAAAAATAATAGATTGCAGTCTTTTTTCTCTTCTTTTCTCTGTTCTTGGACCTTCACACAGCTAAGAATCCATTCTTCTCAAGATTGTAATGTTGTGATTTCTATTTCCTTAATGCAATTCCGTTACCTTTTAACAAAAAGAATGATGAATGATAATGATGATAAAAGATAAACCTGCAACATGTGTTCCTTTGATTCGTCAATGGAGATGATAGGACAAGGATGCTTGTCAAAGTAAGTCATTTTAGTCCATATTAACATGTCTTGCGCTTGTGTGAACGATAATTTCTGGTGGGTGCTGTTTAGGGCCAATTATGCGATGCGAGGATACTGATTGTTTTTTCCCAGCAGGTTGATGCTAATGTACTTGGTTTTCAACTTCATTTGTAGTTTAAACAAATGAAAGTATGTGCTGTCGATTGGAGACATTGAAGCTTGCAGCAACTCCTACAGTACCCACAATTTCTTCTGACAAAAACCAACCCTCCAACATAGTCATGAATCACTTAACTGTGGAGACTGAAGATACCTTTGCTAGCTTGCTTGAGCTTGCTGCTAACAATGATGTTGAGGGCTTTAAGCAATCTATTGAGCATGACCTTTCTTGTGTCGATGAAATTGGACTATGGTATGGCCGAAAAAAGGGCTCTAAGCAGATGGTTAATGAACACAGGACCCCATTGATGGTTGCTGCTACATATGGTAGCATCGATGTTATAAGGGTGATTCTTTCTCTATCCTACGTTGATGTCAATCGCTCTTGCGGTGTTGATAAGAGCACTGCCCTTCACTGTGCTGCCTCGGGTGGGGCTCTGAATGCTGTTGATGTTGTGAAGCTGCTTTTAGCAGCTGGTGCTGATTGTAATTTGGCTGATGCCAATGGTCACCGTCCAGTCGATGTTATTGTTGTTCCACCAAAGCTCCAAGATGTGAGATTGGTTCTAAAAGAGCTCCTTGCTGCTGATGGTTGTCATGCTGAGCAAAATCTTAGGGATTCCATAGCCACGGTGAATTCAAATTCTCCACCTCTTTCACCTTCCATGGAAAATGGATCTCCACTGTCAGGTTCAGATTCCCCAACGAAGGCTAAGCTAAATGACGGACCTTTAGCATTAGAGAAGAAAGAATATCCTGTTGATCCATCTCTCCCAGATATCAAGAACAGCATCTATTCTACTGATGAATTCCGAATGTATTCATTCAAGGTAAGGCCTTGTTCCCGTGCCTATTCCCATGATTGGACCGAGTGCCCGTTTGTTCACCCTGGTGAAAATGCTCGAAGAAGGGATCCTAGAAAGTTTCATTATAGCTGCGTTCCATGTCCTGATTTCCGAAAAGGGGCTTGTAGACGTGGAGACATGTGTGAATATGCTCATGGTGTTTTTGAGTGCTGGCTTCACCCTGCTCAATATAGAACCCGACTGTGCAAAGACGGTACAAATTGTGCAAGGAGAGTTTGCTTTTTTGCTCACACCGTTGAGGAACTCCGCCCATTATATGTATCCACAGGTTCTGCTGTTCCCTCTCCTCGCTCTAGTACATCAGGTGCTGCTGCCATGGATTTCGCTGCTGCTATGAACCTCTTGTCAGGCTCACCTTCAGCTGCATCCATCATGTCTCCTTCACCATTCACTCCACCTATGTCTCCTTCTGCCAATGGCATCTCACATTCTTCCGTGGCTTGGCCTCAACCAAATGTCCCGGCCTTGCATCTCCCTGGAAGCAACCTGCAGTCCAGTCGCCTGAGATCTTCCCTTAATGCAAGAGACATCCCAGCAGACTACAGTCTACTTCCAGATTTTGATGGGCAGCAACAACAGCTTTTGAGTGAGTTATCCAGTCTCACTCAACCATCCTTGAACAATAACTCCATGAATCACTCTGGCCGATTGAAAACTTTAACCCCTTCAAATCTTGATGATCTATTTTTGGCTGAGAGCTCATCTCCTCGGTATACTGGCTCATCCCCTCGGTATGCTGATCAAGCATTGGCTTCAGCAGTTTTCTCTCCATCCCACAAATCTGCAGTTCTCAATCAGTTCCAGCAGCAGCAAAGCATGTTATCACCAATCAACACAAATTTTTCACCTAAGAATGTTGACCACCCTCTGTTGCAGGCTTCTTTTGCATCAGGCAGGATGTCACCCCGAAATGTGGAACCTATCTCACCAATCAGCCCTCGGGTTTCCATGTTAGCTCAAAGAGAGAAGCAGCGACAGCAGTTGCGTAGCCTCAGCTCTAGGGAACTAGGCTCCAATGCTGCTGCCATTGTCGGCTCCCCAGTCAACACCTGGTCGAAATGGGGCTCGTCAAATGGGAAACCGGACTGGACCCTTAGTACAGATGAGCTGGGCAAGCTGTGCAGATCAAATTCATTTGAGTTTGGTAATGGAGACGGGCCTGATCTATCATGGGTTCATTCACTTGTCAAGGAATCTCCAACTGAGATGAAAGATGAGTTAAAAATGCCTGTGTCCAGCAGTATTGCAGCAAGTGCTTCGCGAAGCGAGAGTTCAAATATGAAGTCCCAAATCGAAACCATTGACCTTGACAATATGGTAGGGTCATGGGTTGAGCCTTTGCAGATTGATCAGCTTGTGGCTCAACAAAACTAAAATCAGTCTTAACGAGCCCCTCAGGCAGCAAAAGCTGTCAAGTTTTTGGTAAACAATCTCATGTTTTTTTGATGATTTTGTTGGTAGCGACTATTGATGGTAACAGTAACAAAAAGGAAGGGGGGAAAGGAGAAAGAAAGCTCTAAGAGGGAAAATTCATTTTCATCATTTTATTATTACATCAGTAGTTAGAAAAGGATGAGATAACTCCTGGGTTACAATGAAAAAAGATTATACCCCAGCTAGGTGTATTTTTTATCCCAATATTTTAAAATTTTAGAATTCTATTATTGTTAATTATTATTTTTTCTTACCTTTTTTACGATGATAATCAGCATGTTAATGTAACTAAGCTGTCAGGCTTATTTTATATGTATTTCTTATAGTCACTGTGACCTCAACAAAATCTATAGCGGAGCATCAGACTAATGGGGGACTTTTCAAGGCTTTGTTGTGCTTGGATTCGCACCATTTTTTGGATGTAAACATGGATTTGTTCTTTTTCTTTAGTAACTCGGGGACGATTATTCTGGTTTTGGAACAGAAAGGTGGAGGTATAGTATAGTGATCTTGATGTAACCATTTCGCTACTGTTATCACTTATCACAGAAACTTCTGTCCCACGTAGTTGCTTGTTTACTGTGTTCAGGTACTTTCCATTGTCTCGCGTTTGGTGGGTTGTGTGTGGGAATGGAATTGGAACCTGTGCTGTGGATTCTAAATCCATCAAGTGGGACTTGAGAATTGTGGGGAATGTGGATATGATTCTTGGATAGATTCTTCAGCCTTTGTTGATGGTTTAGATGCTAGTGTAACAGTTTTGTTATGCCCAGGATAGATTCTTCAGCCTTTGTTGAGAGATTAGATGCTAGTTACAGGTTTTTTCAATGCCTGGGATTGATAAGAGCTTAATATGCTGAGATGGCACCGTTCTTGCTTTAACTGTGAAGGATTAAGCCTTTGCTTTTGTATTACTTCGAGGAGAGAACTGTTGTGGTAAATCAAAATGAAAATAGCAGATTGAAAAGTATTTACGAGTTAACTTTTGTTAACATGGCTCAGGTCATGCTAGTTCCCTCGATGCCACGTCAGATTAAAACTTTTTAAAACTTTAAAAATTGATTAGGCCTCTCAAAAATTATTAAATTATTTGTTAATGTTATTACACCTGTTTGGTGTATCAACCCTTAAATCTCACGGTCAATTTTTTTTATGAAAATTATTTCGGCGACTTGATCAACTTGAAAGTTTTGGTGGTAATTTAAATAACTATTAAAAAATATGATTTAACTTTAAAAGAATTTTGAAATATTTTTTTAATATTAAAATAATTATATATTAAATTAATTTAGTTTTTGCAACTTGAATTGTTAAACCCGAATCATGAATTCTACTAAGTTTAATATTTTTTTATTTTTATTAATTAAAAATTATTTATACTTGATAATATGATAACAAAAATAAAAATTTATAAAATTGAGCCTCAACTAAATATTATGATATTTATTTGAAATAATAATAACCTCATAAGAAGCAAATCAAACAAATTATAAAGACCAAACAAAAACAATCAATTTCTATGAAATTACAAAAAAAAATATTTAATTGAAAGGGAGAAAAAAGGAAGATTGATTTAAAAAAAAAATATTTGGCATTGTCATTAAACTCGATCTAGGAAGTCAATTTTAAAATCTCTTGATCTGACTCTTTGCCTAACCGAGGTTTAAAACTAACATACATGAGAGTTGCCTCTACGTAACCTAAACAACTAGTAAAAGTATGGTTTGATTTTAAAACAAATTTTAAGATGATATATATATATATATATATTAATATTGAGACAACGACATGTTGGATCAATCTAAACTTGCAACCTAACTTGTAAGACCCATAATTGAGATCACAGGCTTCATTGGATTTACAAACTTTGATTTTTTTAATAAAAAACTATATATTTTATTTAATAATATAATAAAAATTATGATGATCAATTCAAAAATAATAAAATATTAAATGATAAAATTAAAAGAAAAAAGTAAAAAGTAAAAAAACATTAAAACAAAAGAAGAAAAAATTAGAAGGTAAAAAGTAAAAAAATATTAAAACAAAAGAAGAAAAAATTAGAAGATAGAATAAAAAAAAAAAAGGCCCACCGCATTCACTATTTAGAGAAACTTTATTTTTAAAACCTATTTTTAGTTAATAATATGTTAATAAAAATAAACATTCATAAAATCGAGTAATAATTAAATATAGAGAAGTTTATTTGAAACAATGATAATAATTTTATAAAAAATAAATTAAAACAGATTATAATAAACAATTCAAACTAATAAAATATTGAATAATACAATTAAAATAAAAAAAATATAAAAAGCATTCAACAAAAAAAGAAAACATCAAGAGATAGATTTTTTAAAAAAAAATGGGAGAGGGAAATGAGAAAAAAAAGGGTGGGTCTTGGTTATTTCACTATTCAAATTAACAAGTGAATTTGAAAGGAAAAAAAGAGGTAAAAAGTATTAAATTAAAAAAAGAAAAAACTTGAAAGATAAAATGATGACTTCAACATATTCAAATACTAGGAAAAAATTAAGATTAAAATAATTAAAAAGACGACATGCATTGTCAAAGTAGTAACTCAAAAAGCATAAAAACAAAACATTAAGGAGTATCGCACAGTTGTATTTAGTTAATTAATTTGATTTGATTTGAAAATAATTTTTTTTCTAAAAAAGTTAAATTCAATGAAGGCCAGAAAAAATTGAGGTAACACGCGTTATTTTTTAAATGAATAAAAAAATACTAAAAAAATAAAAATATTGGAAGATGATAAAAAAAACAAAAAAAAACTAGTTTAAAAAACAAAAAACAAAAATAAATAAATTTAGATAAATATTTTTAATTGAGATTAATTTTCAAACTCGTGATCTATTAATTCTGTATCCAAGTTTAATTAGGAAGGCTTATCACTTGACTTATTTAATATCAATAGATAAAATCAATTAATTTAATTAAAAAACAAAACTACTTTTTAAAAATCTAAAATTAACAAAAATCAATAAAACAAATTAAGACAATTTGGTTATTTTCAACACGGGTGAAAAACTCATAGAAAATGAAAAACTAGAGTATGAAACAAAAAAAAAGCTTAAAAAGAAAGATTTGAACCAGTTTTTTTAAACTTGTAATATGTTAAATTTTAGACTTTGACCCAACTAAAAAACTAAATACTTGAGCAGTTAAATCTTAAAGAATAAAACTATAAAAAAATATTTTTTTAAAAAATCAAGAAAAAAATAAAAATAAAAAGAATAAAATTATAAATTTTTTTTTAAAAAAATCAAGAAAAAAATAAAAATAAAAGGACCAAATTCGATATAAAATAAACTCAATAAAAATAAAATTTTAAAAAAATAATTTTAAAAACTATTATAAATAAAATTAATAGTAACCGAAAGAATGAGTATTATAAAATTAGAAAAATAATATAGTTTTAAAAAATAAATTTGAGGAAAAAGATAAATTACTTTAAATAAAAAATAATAATTAAAAAATAATGATAGAATATTAAGAAAAAAAAATTAAAGGTAGCTTTAAAATTTTAAATGATCAGTATAAAAATCAAGTACGAAAAAAAAAAACAGAAGAAAAAAGAAGGCCATACGCGCTGCCTAACAAAGAAAAGGCCACCAAGATGCTTCAATTACCACCCTGAAAATAGACATTCGAGCTTCATAAACACTATCAAAAACTTGTGTATATTATTCACGCGCCTCCATATTTTTTAAAATTTCTGTATTTGAAAAATATTCATACTGTCCCTAATAGAACTCGAGAGTCGAGAGTAACAAAATAACCAAATCCAAAAGTACTCCTAAAGTGAAGGGCAAGTTGTTCAAATTCGAAGAGCAATGAAATAGTTTAAATGTGTTTAGATTGAATAATAGATCAAAAAATCCTTATTATTTTCTTTTTTAGTATCCAATGTTAAATTAATAATTTTACTGTTTAATTTTTTTTGAAAAACCCTAAATTCATGTTTAGGATTTTGCTTCTAAGGGTGATGAAGTAAGTTTACTGTGCTAAACAAAAATAAAAAAAACCTTATTACCCACACGTTGAATTCTTAAATGATTTTCTTAAACATTTTAAAAAGATATCTTACTATTACAATCTATAATAAATTTACTCACAATTCAGCGGTTAAAACCTGTGCACTTGTAGTTATTTTTAATGTGTTACATTGTTAGTTATTTTTATTTATTTCTCTCCCTCGACATGTTAAATTATGTTGTGTAGTTGCATATACTCGGTTTGGTGGTTTAAAAATCAACATGGAATTGATGATATTTCCCTTACATTTTGTCCCTTCTGATGCTAAAACAAAAGTAAACAGGGGCAATGGAAGAACTAAAAAGTCTGGTAAAATTCTCCTATTTTTCTTTGCCAAGAACTAGTATGAAGTCAGGGAAGGAAGTTTGGAGGGAATGGTGCCTGCCTGGTCCTCCCCCTCTCGGTGCCAGAGTTTTTTATAGGTCAATTTACCTTGTAATCATCAACGAAGCACGAACATGAAGCAAAATGGGTTAATTTCGTGGACAAGATTAATAACAAAAGTAGTAAAATGAGAAAGACATGAAGGAACCAAGCATAAGAGACGTAACATAAGAATACATTAGCAGGCGAGGATATTTCCTGACAAGAAAACTTTCTTACAGAGCACGGCGGCCAAGTGCTCTTACCACCAGCTAGTTTGATTTCCCTTCGCGACGGAGTTAACAGTTTTCTTACTTTCAGTAAAAAAAAATTAACTATTAATACATACGTTAAATAAAATAAATTAAAAATTATATGTATGAAAAAATATTAATAAATTTGTTAATTTTAATGAAAAGATGAAGTCATGGAATTAGTATAAAAATATTATTTTTAGATAAAAAATTAAATATTTGTTTTAGTTTGAGATTAAATTTGTATAATTTTAATTAGTTTGAATAAATAAAATTATATTATATTATATTAAATTAAATATTAATTTAACAACATTACGAGAATCCTATATAAAACCAATTAAAAAGATATTAAATTTAATCTTGAATCAACTTAATATAAAATAATTAAATTATAAATAAAAAAATCAAGCTGAAAGATAAAAATTTAAAAAATTTAAACCATAACTTGGACTCGATAAAATTTATAATTTTTGTTTAAAAACCATACGAATTAATTGTATAATTATCTCAAGCCTTTGGATTCATTACAGTCCAAACTGATTATAATCAAATATATAATAACACTGAAACAGAAATACAATCCGAATTTAACTCGATCCAACATTTTCAGATTTACCAGAGATCAATGAATTGATCCAAGTGAATTGTGGTCATATATACAATGACCCGAACACGAATACAAGACGGGTCTAACCCAATCCGTCAACCCGATTGCCTCGACTCTTACATTTATTTTAGGCCTCTGCACCCGCCTGACATAACAACACACGTGGATGACAATAAGGGACCAAACCTTGCATCTACTTGACCCACCCCAGATGCATAATTGTCCGAATTTATGGCCAAATAATCACATCCATCCACTTTTTTTTTGTGTTGTCGTTATCAAACATCCATCAAATCTATATTACCTAAAAAATCATAAATGGCCCGTAAATGAGGTTTTTTTTTTTTTTTTTTTCAAATTTAAATGCACGAGGTTGTTTTTCACCCATGTTTTGTTAGTGTTTCGAAAGTGAAGAATAAAAACAATAAAGATAAAAACACTTGTTCATCTATGTTTTTATATTTCATGTTTCGAAACAATAAGACTTTATTATAAAATTATAATAAAAACAATTTTATTTTATATTTATTTTTAAATTCAAGTATATTTCAAACATTTTAGTATTATTATATTAACCAAGCTCAACCTTAAATAATAACATTCAATGCTATAACTCTAATTCAACCAATAGTTTTTCTAGTCTTTTCAAGATTGACTGTACTGAATTTTTTTACCTATTAAATGTAGGATAAATTTAAATTGGATTTTTAAGAAATTTATTGATAATGGTATTTATGAATATATTTTAGTTAAATTTTAATTTATAATTATATTCAATTTAACTTTTGATATTTTATAAATTTTAAACTCGATATATTCAAATATTTTTAAATTTGAATGAGTTTAATATATTAAATTGGGTATATATTATTAATTTTTATAAATCAGATTTAATTAAAACTAAAATTTTAACTTGATAAATTAAATGAAAAATTATTATAAACTATAAAAAATAAATTAAAATGAAATAATCAATTAAGAAAAGAAACAAAATTTATAAAAACAAATCAAAATTGTTGCTATTTGATATATTAACTGGATCGGGTTATTTGAGTTTTAAAAGTTTCAACTTATAATATAATTTACGATATTAATTTCTTAAAATTATTATTATATATATAATATTTATATTATTTAATTTTAATTGATGAAATTAAATAATAAAAACATTAAAGATTAACCGATTTTTTCAACACTAGTAAATTTCACGTCACCCTCTTTAAAGCCAAGGTTAAATTCTTACAAACGAAAGGCTATAGCTTCTTTTTCAAGCTGTACTACTTATTCACCACTTCCATTCGCAAATTGCCACCTCATCCACTAACCTTAGTGCTCATTATCAAGTGACAGTTTTACCCCTGTTCAATGACCCAAAAGGGTATATCAGTCAGAATAAAATTACATGTATGGTCGATTATAAAAAAAAGAAGAAACAGTAGCAAGTACTGCACAGAATATTCAGTGCTTTTTATTATTTATTTTATTTTTATTTTTCACTTTCCTTCTATTGGATAGGCGATTTTAACCAAAAAAATGGAGTGAAACTTTTTCCTTCTTTAAATGATTTTTTATATTTTTTCATGAGAAGAAAGCAAAGAGAAAAACATAGGATTTGGAGATGAAGAAGAAGATCCTCTCCTTCTCTCACTCATTCCACAAACTCTCTTCTTCTCTTAACGCAAAAAGAGCAGTTGTTTGAAACTTCATAAGCTTGCCAAGCTTGTTTTTTAAGTCACTAGCTCGTTTTGTCTGGATCTGTCAAAGAAAAACGGGAACTTCCACTTTCTTAGCTTGGAACTAACGAACTGGTAAGTAAGCTTGCTTCCTTCTTGCAACCTTAAGAAAACTTAACCTGGGTTCACTTTGATCACCTACATGTTTACTTCTCTATGTTTCTTCATCAGGGTTCTCTTGTCTTGTCTGTTTATTATGTCTCTGAGTTTGGCTTTCTTTTTTTTGTTCAGCTTTGTTGTTTGGAGATAATGATAGTTTTTGAATGAACACGTGAAGGAAAGATCTTTTGTGTTTCTTAGTTTTGTTTCCTTTTTTTGGTTAAAAATTTAGTGAGATTTTTGCCTCCAAATACCAGATCTTTTACAAGTTCCTGATCTGGTCATTTTTTTTACTTTAAATTCTTTGATTAAAAATGGACATAATCCGTGCTGGATTGGGCGTGTACTTTGTTTTCTCTGTGGTTGTTTACTTTTGTGTCTGTATTGACTGTTCAATCTGAGTGTTTTGTCATTTTTTTGTTGTTTTGATTTTTTTTCCTTTTCTTGTACGGTAGTTTTAGATGTTCTTTTGGGATTGAGATGTATTTGGGTTTTTGTTATGATTCTATTTTCCTTAATTTTTGCTGAGTAAACTCAGGAAGGGTGAAGATGGAACATGGAAGTGAAGATAAAAAAGAATATTAAACCGCACAGATTATTGTATGCTCAGCTAGTGATATATATTCTTGTGCATCAAATTGTTTGTAAAAATCGAAAGAATTAGGAATACTGCAGCGTTTCTTTTTCTTTCTCCTGTTTTCCCCTCTGTTCTTAGACCTTAACTGCAGTTAAGATGGAACTATTTCTCAAGACTCTGATACTTTTGTTTCCAGTTTTTTGATCCAGTATGAGAATAAGTAAGAACTTTCATAAAATCTAAGAACAAAATCCTGTTTCCTAGTTTTTCTCCGCTTGTTGCCCCGGAGTTCGATTTCCTCATCGGTTTCATTTAGTGCTTTTTCATTTTTCCTGGATGCTTTGCAATAAAGAATTTATAATTATCCGGGGTTGGTACTAGTCTAATGGGTCCGCCTCATTAGCTCCTCTATAAATACTTGTATAGCATTTCTTCTTTGTCCATTCATTGTAGTTGCTATGCTCGGTGTTGTGTTCTATGGATAGGTGAGATTGATGGTATTGTTTAATTTGATTGACCAGCTTGTCCTGTACTTCTATAAATGACAATATTTGTTCTCATCTTGTTCGATATAGTGATGATAAGGTAGTTACGGTATTTATCTGCAGGTTGATGTTAATGAGATTTTATTTGAATTTCAGATGTACTTTTAGCAAATGAAAGTATGTTCTGTGGACTGGAGCAGCTAAAGCTTGCACTGACTCTGAAAATACCTCGATTTCTTTTGACGAAAGTATACCCACCAACATAGACATGAATCACTTAACTGTTGAAACTGAAGATACATTTGCAAGCTTGCTTGAGCTTGCTGCTAACAATGATGTTGAGGGCTTTAAGCGATCTATTGAGCGTGATCCTTCTTGTGTTGATCAGATTGGACTATGGTATGGCCGACAAAAGGGCTCTAAGCAGATGGCTAATGAATACAGGACCCCGTTGATGGTAGCTGCTACATATGGTAGCATTGGTGTTATAAAGGTGATTCTTTCTCTCTCTGATGCTGATGTTAATCGCTCTTGTGGTGTAGACAAGAGCACTGCCCTTCACTGTGCAGCCTCGGGTGGGGCTGTGAATGCTGTTGATGTTGTGAAACTGCTTTTAGCAGCAGGTGCTGATGCTAATGTGGTAGACGCCAATGGTCATCGTCCAATTGACACTATTGTTGTTCCGCCAAAGTTCCAAGAAGTGAGGTTGACTCTTGAAGAACTCCTTTCTGCTGAAGGTTATGTTATTGAGCACAATCTAAGGGTTTCCATGTCCAATGCAAATTCAAATTCTCCGCCTCGTTCACCTTCTCTGGAAGACATGTCTCTTCTGTCTGGTTCAGACTCCCCAATGAAGTCAAAGCTGAATGAAGCACCTGTTCCCTTTGTATCAGAGAAGAAAGAATATCCTGTTGATCCATCTCTCCCAGATATCAAGAACAGCATCTATTCTACTGATGAATTCCGAATGTATTCTTTCAAGGTAAGGCCTTGTTCTCGTGCCTATTCCCATGATTGGACTGAGTGCCCATTTGTTCACCCTGGCGAAAATGCTCGAAGAAGAGATCCTAGAAAGTTTCATTATAGCTGCGTTCCATGTCCTGATTTCCGAAAAGGGGCTTGTAGACGTGGAGACATGTGTGAATATGCTCATGGTGTTTTTGAGTGCTGGCTTCATCCTGCTCAATATAGAACCCGACTGTGCAAAGACGGTACAAATTGTGCTAGGAGAGTTTGCTTTTTTGCTCACACCGTTGAGGAACTCCGCCCATTATATGTTTCCACGGGTTCTGCTGTTCCCTCTCCTCGCTCTAGTACATCAGGTGCTACAGCCATGGATTTTGCTGCAGCCATGAGCCTCCTCCCGGGTTCTCCTTCAGCATCTGTCATGTCTCCTCAACCATTCTCGCCACCCATGTCTCCATCTGCCAATGGCTTGTCCCATTCTTCCATGGCTTGGCTCCAACCAAATGTCCCAGCTTTGCATCTTCCTGGAAGCAATCTCCAGTCCAGTCGCTTGAGATCCTCCCTTAATGCTAGAGACATTCAAGCAGACTACAATTTGCTTCCAGATTTTGATGTGCAGCAACAGCAGCTTCTTAGTGAATTATCTAGTCTCAGTCAACCATCTTTGAGCAACAACTCCTTGAATCGCTCTGGTCGATTGAAAACCTTAACCCCTTCAAATCTTGACATTCTATTTTCTGCCGAGAGCTTATCTCCTCGGTATGCTGATCAAGCATTGGCTTCAGCAGTTTTCTCCCCATCCCATAAATCTGCTGTTCTCAATCAGTTCCAGCAGCAGCAAAGCATGTTATCACCAATCAACACAAATTTCTCTCCTAAAAATGCCGATCACCCTCTATTGCAGGCGTCTTTTGCATCAGGCAGGATGTCACCCCGAAGTGTGGAACCTATCTCGCCAATGAGCTCTCGAGTGTCTATGTTAGCTCAAAGAGAGAAGCAGCAACAGCATTTGCATAGCGTTAGCTCTCAGGAACTAGTCTCCAATGCTGCTGCCATTGTTGGATCACCTGTTAACTCGTGGTCAAAATGGGGTTCCTCTAATGGGAAACCAGACTGGACTGTTAGTGCGGATGAATTTGGTAAGCTATGCAGGTCAAATTCCTTTGAGCTTGGTAATGGAGATGAGCCCGATGTATCCTGGGTTCAATCACTTGTTAAAGAATCTCCAACTGAGATGGAAGAAATGTCAACAGTGCATGTTTCTGAAAGCATAACAGCGAGTGCTTCATCAAGTGAGAGTTCAAATATAAACTCCCATATCGAACATGTTGACCTTGACCATGCAGTAGGGTCATGGGTTGAGCAATTGCACATTGATCATCTTGTGGTTCAGCAAAACTAAAGGCAGTTTTATGGAGCTCGGAGGTGGCTAACACAGTTGGTTTTGGTAAATAATGACATTTTTTTTATGATTTAAGCGGTAGCTGGTGTTGAAGGTAACAGTAACGGAGAGGAGGGGAAGGGAGAAAGAAAGTCACTTCCTATAAGGAAATTCATTTTCAGCATTTTATTATCACATCAGAAGTTAGAAAAGGTTGAGATCGATAACTCCTGGGATATATAGTGAAAAAAAAAACAATGCCCGGGCTAGGGCGAGGGCGGATGTATTTTTTCTTCTATTATTTTTCAAATTTTTATTTTTGTTGGTGTCATTTGTTATCCTTTCCAAGATGAGCAATTTACAATGAAACAAAATTTCAGGTTTAGTGTCCTCTCACTCGTGCATAATCAATCGGGGGCCTTAAATGCAAATATGATTCTGGAATCTGCACCATTTAAACAGTGATGCTCAGTTTGATTGTTGAAATATCAGCATGCAATCGATGACATTCTGATTTCAGTCTGTCGGTTCTGATAACAAGAAATGTAAAAAGGGTGCTGATAAGTGCGGTAAATTTCTACCATTTCTCCGTTTCCTTTTTGTCTTTAACAAAAATTATGAAACAACAGAAGGAAAGTTGGAGGAGGGAACGCTCTGCTTCCGCATCCTCACCCTTCGCCTTTCGGTGCCTGAGTTTGACAAGTATTTTCCCTGTCTCTTAACATTTCACTAACGTAGTCCAGTGAGGAAAGCATGAAGAAACCAAGCAAAAGAGACAAGAATACAGTGACGATGAACGATGGTTCTTGATTAGGCTTTGTTTACAAGCAAGGTGGCCAAATGCTCTATGATTCGGAGTGCCTATATGATGTTGACTAGTTTAGGCCTTGATAACCCATTTCATGGGTTGTGTCATCACAAGAATCATTTGGCAGATAAGAAGTTTGATTCGGAGTTTGTACTATCATGACAAAAACCAATGGGGTTGAGTGAAAAGTTGGAATAATTCTGTTCTGTTATTCGCTTTTTATCTCAAAGGGGTGGAAAGTCCATGGCTCCACATGTACATTCTTATGTTCCACTTCATAGCAAGAATATTTGCTTCTCTTTATTTTTATTTTTTTTAATTATAGTTTTGCTGGATCTTACAAATAGGCTATCTAAGTTTGATCAGGGTGGTTTATGAATTTTAGGTGCGAGTTCATTTCTTATATTTTTATTATCTCTTTCGTCTTTGTAAAATTAGCTAACTTTTTAAATGTATGTTTGATAATAGTAGGAACACTTTAAAAAGCAAGACATGTATTTGAAAAACATCAATTTAAATAGGTTGTCGTGTTGTAAAATAGAATGTCATTTAGAAAAAGCAGACACGTAATTGCAGCTGTTATGTTTTTTTATTTGAAAATATAATATTAACATACTAAAACTATCTAAAATTATAAAAAATAATTTAAAATAAGAAATTCAAAAATTCTGAAAAACATTTTTCTAAACACAAAATGAAGCACAACATTAGATAATCATAATTGCAGTTCAATTCATCAACCGATTTCATGTTCCAGGAAGAGCTAGGTTTTCATGTTGTCGTTGTGGTGTCAAAGAGTGGTTGGTCATGGCATTGTTCATGGCATTTTGGTTTGAAATTTGGGTCTAGTTATTCAGCTCAAATCCATACCATGGTAGGTAATTTCTCCTCTCTGTGTTTTTTTTTTTTTTTTTTCGTGGTGAGGAAAGCTAGGGTGGCTTACGCTTGCAAGCTAGACATTTTAAAAGGTTAATTTAACATAAAATCAAAATTCTTACGAATAACTGAGAAACCAGGTTGACATTGCAATAAGTGTCCCTTGAGGAGTCAATAGTGTAGGACCAGGACAGTGGATGCTTACATGGGCTCGAGCCACCAAAATGGAAACAGAAAGTTGCATCATTAAAGGAGGGTGAGGGTGGGTGGGAGTTTGGTAGGGTGTTGGATATGACCTAACCAATAATCACTAGACAGACCCTTTACAAGGTTCATAGATTAGGTATGTGTATGACCAATTAAATGCTCTAAAATTAGAGAGGCAATACTCGACCCTACCAGCAATGCATCAGATTCAGATATGAAATTACGTTCCTGTGTCATTTTAATTTTCAGAAATTACTCTAAAAAGATAGAAAGTTAAATTTGTGGTGGGATATATTACCATCATGTTTGCTCTCATAAATTCCAGTCTTGAATTTGTTGATGCTATTATTCATACCAGTGTATCAAGCATAGTCTGTGACTTGATAATAACCGTGCTATATTCACTCAAATTATTGGTCTATTTGTAATTAAAATGCATTTATTAAATTACAAAAAACTAAATCTCCTAAAAAAATTATTGTTGACCAAGACTAAGAATTTTTTTTTTTTTATAAATTATATGGGTTGGATTAGTTTTTTTTTATTGTACAATAAAATTACTAATTTAATCCTAAAATAAAAAATAATACCTTTTACTCAGGAACATTTTGATCTTTTTATTTTTTTTCAAAATAGTATAATTATCTTGAAGGCAAAATCAGCATAATTTTCTAACAAGAGCTTTTTTGTTATTTTACATTAATTATATTGTAATTTTTAAAGTAATTCATTGATATTATTGTAATAGGTATATATTAAATATTATTAAAAAAACATGTTGGCGCATACATACGTGTGAACGATTTCTATACTGTTTAGACAACACATACAAAACTATTTAGCCATTTCATAATATCTTTTGAGACATCTTTTAAAGTTATTTTTAGAAGATCCTGACATCTTTATATAATATGGCACATCTTTATATAATATGGCAGTACATAAATCAAATGTATTTTTAGTTTGACATTAATGTCCATTGCTTCTTTTTTTTTCCCTCTCTTCTCCTTCAATCAACATCAACCCTTTTAATATTTCCAACTAGCCCCTTTAATTTTCTTTTCTTTCATTTATATATTTTTATAATTATTTTTATTTTATTTTGAGTAAACTATAATATTATAAATGTTTTTCAATTTTACCTTGTTTTTATTTTTTAATCTTTCAAAGTTAGTTTTTTTAATTGTTTTTTTCAATTTTTTTACAATTTCATCTTCCATTATTCTTTTTCTATAGAATTTGATACTTGTTTTTTTTTATTATTATCCCTTTTACTTTGACATGTTTTTTAAATTGATATTTTTTTCATGATTTTATCATTCAAAATTTAATTATTTAATAATTAAGTTTTTTGATTAAATTCAGGTCCAAGATTTTACAAATTATGAGTTTTAAAAATTATATGAATTGTGAATTAAGAACTTAATTTATTTTAATTTTATTTTTTAATATTTAATCTAATAAAAATTAATTTTTTTTTATCAAATTATCCTAATCCCATGCATGTGATTATAGGGTTTTGAGGTTGACTTTTATATATATATTTTGTTGCAATGGGATTAGTTTTGAAGTCATGACCAAAATAACCAATCTCAAATATTACTGTGGGTTGGCTTTTATGGTGTTTTTTTTAAATTGATTTGTTTCTATTCTATTATTTAATATTAAATTTATTAAAAATTAGATTTTATATTTTTTTATTAAATTACCTCGATTTTCAGCCTATGGTCACAAGGATTGTGAGTCAACCCATATTGGCATATATATATATATAATTTTTGTTTGTTTAAATTAATGTTTTTTTCTATCCTTCAATATTAAAATATTTAATAATTAAATTTCATGATTTTATTTAACTTACTCTTCAACATTTTGATCTTTTTATTTTTTTTTTCAAAATAGCATAATTATCTTGAAGGCAAAATTAGCATAATTTTCTAACAAGAGCTTTTTTGTTATTTTACATTGATTATATTGTAAATTTTAAAGTAACTCATTCATATTATTGTAATAGACATATATTAAATATTATTAAAAAAAAATATTGACGCATGCATACATGTAGACGATCCCAATACTATTTGGACAACACATACAAAGTTATCTGACTATCCGATGACATCTTTTGAGGTTGTCTTTGAAAGGTCTTGACACCTTAATGTATTTATGCTTTGACATTAATGTCCATTTTTTTTTTTTTCCTCTCTTCTACTCCAATCAATACCAACCCCTTTAATATTTTCGACTAGCTCCTTTAATTTCTTTTTCTTTCAAGTTTGATTTATATTCTTTTGATAATTATTTTTTTTACTTTGAGTAAACTATAATATTATAAATGTTTTTTAATTTCACCTCGTTTTTATTTTTCAATCTTTCAAAGTTAGTTTTTTTAATTGTGTTTTTCAATTTTTTTTCAATTTCATCCTCCATTATTCTTTTTCTATAGAATTTGATACTCATTTTTCTATTACTATCTTTTTTACTTTGACATGTTTTTTAAATTAATATTTTTTTCATGATTTTATTATTTAAAATTAAATTATTTAAGAATTAAGTTTTTTGATTAAATTCAGGTTCAAGATTTCACAAATTATGAGATTTAAAGATTATATGGATTGTGAATTAAGAATTTGACTTATTTTAATTTTATTTTTTAATATTTGATCTACTAAAAATTAATCTTTTTATTATTTTTTTCTACTGAGTTATCCTGATCCTATGCATGTGATTGTAGGATTTTGCAAGTTAACTTAGTTTTTTTTTTTTTTGGTTGCCATGGGGTTATTCTTGAGATCATAACCAAAATAATCAATCTCAAATATTATTGCGGATTGGCTTTTTTGATGTTTTTTTTTTAAATTGATTGATTTCAATTTCATTATTTAACATTAAATTTATTAAAAATTAAACTTTATATTTTTTTATTGAATCTTGATTTTGAGCCTGTGGTCATAAAGATTGTGAGTTAATATATATATATATATATATATTTTATATTAATATTTTTTTCTACCTTTCAATATTAAAATGTTAAATAATTAAATTTCATGATTTTATTCAACTTGAACATAGCAGGGGCATTTAGCTATTCATCCATGAGCAAAACAATTATGTGGTGTTGGGTAGGGATATATTGGTATTTTTCTTTTCATACACGGTAGAATTACATAACATTAATTCATTGTTGTAGTGATATTTTAAACTTAGTACTGGTTTTAAAATCCCATTATGTGAATGTGATATCCTTTTGCATTATGCAGTCTTTCAAAAAAAAAAAAAAAAAGTATGGCCAATGAAGACGTGGTTTGTAATTGTATTTTATACAATGTTTCATGAAAGTTTATTTTTTTTGTTGAAATTAATTTTCAAAATTAATTTTTTAAAATAAAAAATATTATTTTAATATATAAACAAAACTTTAAAAAAT
>NW_011499854.1:2933388-3024831 GCF_000495115.2 Populus euphratica | reverse complement strand
TCTGATTTCATGAATTGCAAGCACTTGGTGCCTGCAAACATACGTAGCTTTGATGCTCCCCCCTACTTATTTATTAATGTGGTGCATGATGTTATATATATATATATTTATTTATTTATTTATTTATTTATTTTTATTTTTAGAACTAACGCATTAAAATTTTTAAAAAGCATATAAGGAAACCTTACATGGAATATATATATTTAAGTTAAATATTAAGCACGGATGATTTTGGATACAGTGAGGGAAGCAAGCGTGATGGCAGGTTTTGCAACTGAAAAAGCAAATCATTTGAGGTGGTGGTGATGTCTAGAGTGTGCATGAGAGCTTAATTATAGTTTTTTTTTTTTAAATATTTTTTTTAAAAAAAAATATATTAATAATAATTTTTTAATTTTAAAAAAATATTTTTAAAATCAACATATCAAAATAATTTAAAAATATATAAAATATATTAATTAAAAAAAATCAATTTTTTTTAAATTTTTTTTTTTAAAATAGTGTCAAACACGTGTTAAATATGTTGTTAGATATGTTGTGTGATTAAAAGAATTATATTAGACAGTTTCATAAATTAAATCTTTATTTTTAGATTAATTCTGAGTTCTAATTACATTTTTATTTTTATTTTTTTAGAAAATACAAGTCAAATAGTTGAGTTTGATGACGCCTGCTAGAAAAGATGAGGTTATAGTCGTGATCAAACTGACCGAACACCCATGTTAATTAAAAAAAAAAAAAAGAAGGATGGGGTTAATGGTACCGGTACGAATTGTTCTAGTAAATTTTTATTTTTATACAAACTGGTCCCTCGATGTTTAATTTTCTTACGGTAGACCTTGTACTCCAAAGTACAAACTCCACGGTACCTAAAAACAATAATAATGGATGATAATATATATTCATGAGGAAGGTTTTTTTTACACATATTTATATATCTATCCATTAATAATCGGATAAAAAATTTAAAAATTTATATTTTATTATTAAGTTTTGATTTTTCAAGTATTCATATGGATACCTGTTTTATAATTGTTATTTATTACTCAACAAAAAATTAAATAGTAATACACATGTGTGTATGCTATGTCAATATATATCAGTTTAGGTCTGGATTAAGTTCTACAATAATTATATTTTATGCATTATCCATCAAGCAATGTTACCATCCACAAAAATTCTCATTCGCATGGGTTTGAAACAATATCCATCAAGTTCAGATTAAATTCACATCCTTAAAAATAGCATGCTATGCCTCTTAAAATCCCAAGTTTCCAATTTCTCAAACCCTATTTTTCATCTTGCAATTTTCTCACTCACATCACTTTGAATTATCATCCCTCTCTAGAATAACCAATTGAATTATTGCTCCCCCTCTCTCAATTTCTTTGATGCAGACGAAGTAAGTTAAAAGAAAAGATCAGTCAGAAAATTTGTGTTACTGATGACATGTACAGTAAGATGTTTCCACTCAGCGTGGCCATTGCACCATGTTCGGATTAAAATGCATGATTCTATTTCGTATAATTTTGTTATTGAAGGGATGAGTAGATTGAGTTTCAGGCCTGGTTCTGCACTAAACTGCCTTCAGTGTAGTATCCATGGATATGTGGGGCATTGGGACACTGAAGCTACCAGTCTTCGATTTGATTGCTATATTTTTCCTATCAAAAAGGGTTCAAATCTCTCTCTTTGCCACACAAATTGAAGTTGATTGAGTATTTAT
This sequence comes from Populus euphratica, assembly GCF_000495115.2. Taxonomy (NCBI): domain Eukaryota; kingdom Viridiplantae; phylum Streptophyta; class Magnoliopsida; order Malpighiales; family Salicaceae; genus Populus; species Populus euphratica. Next base: position 3,023,105 of record NW_011499854.1, on the reverse strand, counting down.
ATTCATGGTTTTATGCTTTTCATGATCTTATTGCAGAGTAATGCATCTGAGACTGTTAAGTTGCTTGTTCACAAAACACCAGCAGCTGAGGAGGAAATCTACCTCCATGCAAAAGCAGGAAAGGTTTTTGAGTTAGCTGCTGATGGTGGCTCCTGAAAAAGTCATATCTCCTTCCTTTTTCCAGAGCATTTGCGTTTTTGAGTAATGCATCTGAGACTGTTGAGTTGCTTGTTCCCAAAACACCAGAAACTGAGGAGGAAATCCACCGCTATGCAAAAACAGGGAAGGTTTTTGAGTTAGCAGCTGATGGTGGCTCGTGAGAAAGTCCTATCTCCTTCCTTTTTCCAGAGCATTTGCGTTTTTGTTTTTGTTTTTATCTTGCTGGAAGCATGAATCTCCGTGAATTCATTACATCTGAGATCACATTACTAATAGCTAGGAAAATGAGGGCAGAGCAGAATGCAGACCATCCATTGGCACGGACATGCAAGGATAAGCACATGGCTATGATGCCTTCATTGCTGTCGACTGAAGCATTTAAGAGAACTGGGGAAGAACTTGCAGCATATGGAAGCATCTGATCCAGTCCCCCCTATTTTGTGCATGTGCACTTGTTTTTGGGATTTCACGGGATAACTGGTAGCATTGCTAGTCCTTTTTTATTGTTTTTGTAACATCAATACTAAACTTTATGAGCGTTAACTAAATAAAATATTATCTAGTACACAGACGATACATCAAATTGTTTTTTCATTAACATAATATAAATTTTAGATTCTCAGAAGATTTTTCTTTTTTCAGCCCAATAAATCTGAGAAGAATTTTAACAATCCAACCATCCTTTACAAATTAAATTAATACTCTTCAAAATAAATCCATAGCAATATCCGATATCGATACTTTTCAAGAACTACTTCTTAAAATAGACAAATGATTTCGAGTCAAAAGATCTTATTCAAAAGTTTCAATCACCCTAATCTTATGTAGCCTTTTGTATAAATAAAAACTGTAAAATTAATTTTGAATTGCGAACAAGTACATAATAAATGAAAACATGAGTTTTATAAAAGACTCTGGGCAGATCACCCTGATCATTTATAGCAACATATACTAACTCTTCTCTTTTAGATACTTTTAAAGAAGATATTATATGTATCCTTATCCTTACCATCTCCTTATATTTTATCAGAGATTCTTTCTATTTAAAAGATAAAAATACAATATTTCTCTTGAACTTTTGGTGTAAAAAACTTAATAACTTTTAGTGATATAAAAATACCTTCTTTACTCGTGTTATACTTTGAGAGATTCAAACAAGACTTTTTAAAAAGAAAATTTTCTTCCAAGCTTACCAATTATCTTAAGAAAAAAAATTGATAAAAAAATAATTTGACTTTACAATATACACACATATTCCAATATATTTCATGGTGAATAAACTGCCTCTCTACATATTATATCTTATAAATCAAATCTTATAAGAAAAACATTACTGGCATACCAAGCCCATGACAACAAAAAGGCATTTAGCAAGAGCTTAGCCCCATCTATTATTATATTTTGAACGGTGATGGGTAAAATTTAAATATTTTAATTTAAAATTAATTTATTTATATTGTTGATAATTGTAATTTACTGATATTAAAATTAAATTTTTAAAAATAAAAAAATATTGTTTCAATATATTTTTAAATAAAAAAATATTTTAAAACATAATTATCACTGTACTCACGCATACTTGTTAGCCAATCTAAATCATAACATAGTTTAGAAGAAACGTAAATAAGGCATTGCCATTGTTCATTGAAATCCACCAAAGCTTCCTAGAGGCACGAAGCATCACAAAATCTCAAGCATGATAGACTCTAATAATTTAGAATTGAAGTTCTATGATGTAAATAAGTTTAGATTTTAAATTATTGATTTGTGAATAATATTTTGAAAGATGATAATAAATGTAAAAATTTTATGAGTAATTAATATATATATATATATATATTTACATGTTAATGTAAATATAAATATTCTAATTGACCATGATTATTTTTTAAATTATTATACAGATTTATTTAAATACCACACCTCCTAATAATTTTTAAAGTTTATTTTTATTATCAATAAATTTTTTGGATATGAAATTTATCAATAATAACATTATTATCTGTATATTTTGAAGATTATAATATTGTGTACATATAAATTTAAATGGACTAACTTATTTAACTTGTACTTTATTGTGTAAATATTTTCTAATTATAATAATTATAATAATAATATATATTTAGAAGCATATAGTTAATATCATTTGTGATAAACAATACTTAGAATAGTTCATATGGTTGAAAGAAGAATATTAAATCTATAACTATGGTTTGTTTATCATAGTTAAGGTAATTTTTTTTTTATTTTAACAAAATAATTATTCTTTAAGTTAATATATTAGAGAAAGTAAAATATTGTTGATTAAAATATGTTGGAGTATAATAAAAACATTGAATTACAGAAATAGTTGATTAGATACCAATGTTGATTTTTATTGATAACTCGAGATAGACTAATTTAAAGAAATTTTGTCAATTTTTTTTTAAAAATAATGAACTTTTAAAATATATCGTTGAAAAATTTTGAATTCTTCCACAAAAAGCATCACAAAATCTCAAATATGATAGATTATACTGTACTGGAAGGAACCTTCTTGTAAATAAAACTTATTTACGATTAAATAAAAGGAGCCATGTCCTTTTAATGAGTAATAAATTGGATCAAGATGCTCAAATTGCCTTAATTGGAAGCAAAAAAACAGGTTGATCTGATTCAATTCAAAGAAAAGGATTTTATTTGACTAAATATAATACCAGAGGGACCATATAATGTTCTCAGCTAATTCATTTTTACAATCTTTCTGTCTCCTTTCTATACCGATAAATATTAAAATAACATAATTTTAGTAGTTTTTTTAAAGGAAGTGACATCTTTATGTTAAAAAATAAAAATGAAATGAGTTTTTTCAGACAAGAATTGAAAAAATTATTTTTAAATTTAAAATATATTAAAATAATATTAAATGATTTAAAATAATAATAAATTAAATTTTTACATAAAAAAATTCATAATTACAAAAACAAACATGATCTAACGAATCTTTAAGTTTGACTAAATAGTTCATTATAATGTAATCTGATATTTTATAATTTTTATAATTTTAAATTATTTTTTTATATTTTTTACATATGATATTTTATAATTTTTTTAATTTTAAATTATTTTTTTATATTTTTTAATGTTTTTGTATTAAAAATAAAAAAATATTATTTTAATATATTTATAAATAAAAAACACTTAAAAACTTAACATTTACTACACTTTCAAATAAACACAAAAAAAATATTTTCCTAATTTAAAATACCTGAACCAGACCATTTTGGATAAACCGATTTGAAGGAGCCGAGTTGCAAATAAAATCGAATTCAAAGTCACCGGGTCCATTCAATAAGCCGGCGGTGCGGGTTTAAAAACTGAGATGCTCTTTTCAAAGCCCCTGGTTACTCAATAAAAACCTTCTCCATTGTACCTGGGAATTCCTCTCAAACAGCAAAGTAATTTCCTAAATCCAATCCTTGTCGTTGCATGATTTCAATGGAGAATCAACAAGAAGCGGAAGTGTTAATTCGGAAATTAGATTCCACAGAATCAATGATTTCAGTGACTATCGGCAGAGCTATTACCACTCTACTCAGTTCTCGAACTAAGAAGCTTCAAGACTCCATTCATCGCCTCTCTCTCGACTCTACCAACAAAAAGCCTTCTCTCGGTACTCACTCAACAATCGATTTCTTGTTTGTTTCAACTAGTTTCTGTTTCGGATTTTGAATTCTATGTCCTTTGTAGGTTCACTGGAGGATTCGCTTTGGTTCTTGCACAAATACGTTAAAGACGCGATTGAGAGACACGAGAAATTGGACCTGATTCTAGTTCCTATCACTCAACATGTACGGATGCAGCTATTTCTTGTAATTTATTTTTATTTTTTTCTTCCATTTTTCTTCTATTTATTTATTTATTTATTTTATTATTAGTGTTTGAGGAATGTAAATTTGAAGCATGGAGGACAAGCTATGACAATCATTAACTGGTTATTTCAAGATGAGTTTGTTTTCGAAGCTGTTGCTATGGATTTGGCTAATATTATCGAGAGGAAAGAGGATCGGCATGTTGCACTTGGTTGGTGTATTCTTGTTCGTGGTTTAGTGGAGTATGAGAATTTTACGGAGCAACATACGCTAAATGGTAATGAGATATTTTTCGTTTATTTTTCTCAGCTACTGTGTAAGTTTACTGTGTTTGTTTTTGTGAAGATCGGTTTGGTTGTAATCGGTTTGATTTTTGTTTGCGGTAGGAATAAGAGATAACTATAATGCGTTGTTGAAGATGCTTTGCTCATGTATCCCGCGTTTGGTGTGCATAGTGTGCAAGGGAAGGTATAGTCTATTCTTGTTTGTTTTAAATCATGCAAGATGTAGTCGGTTATTGCTACTAGTGGTATATTCTAGATGCTATGTTATGAGTTGCTTGCCTGGTTTAGTTGGTTGTAATTATATCTTTTTGAGTGTAATTAATTCTGAATGCCATAAATTTACCACTGATTTTGTAGGATTTTCATACTTGAATTTAGCTTCTTACTGTGTGGGTATTGAATGGTTGGTAATCTTTATGTGTTGTCATCCATTGTAAATCAGTGTGGTTTCTTTTGTTGCATGCATGGAATTTAAGGAGTCACATTTGTTAGTTCATCTGAAAGTATGCATGATGATGTAATTCAATATTCTTATAGGTCTCCTTTATTTTCCCATGTGATTTGCAGCACTTTGCAGGATAGACTTGAGTTGCCGTCTCGCCTTTCAGTGTCTGCTGCAGATTGTATTTTGTCTATCACAGAAGCTTTGACAAAAAAGACCAAGGTTGCTAGTAACAAGCCAAAATCATTGAATTCAAATGCATCACACCCTATTAGTTTGGTGTCAACTGCCATCAAAGAGAAGAAAGTGAAACCATCTGAATCATCAGAAGTGTTTAGTATTGAAATGGCTCACTTACTTTGGAAGCAGATAGAAGTACTTATCACCCTGTTACAGAGACTTCTTGCTGTATGTTCTATACATTAGTTTTCTTGTTTGATCTCCCTCCCAATTCTCGGTTGATTATTGACTATGTAATTGGGGTGCTGAAACTGTGATCTATATGCTTTTTATGTGTATCTGCATTCTCTCTAGATATCTGTATATGCAATCAGAAAACCAGAAACCTTTTGGCCTGCCAGAATGATTTTCTTTTTGGGTTTTAATGTTTCATAACTTTGGACTCTACTTATCTTCAGTCAATGTTTTCTGTTCCTTTAATGTCGTCATTTTTTCTTCAATCTCTTGAAGATTTTGTCACCATGTTGAAGCATTGAAGTCTACTGAATTTTTAGAAGTTTGGACTTTTTTAATATGATGATGGATAAGTTTATATCTCTTTGATACTTTATTATATTCATCTAAGTAGGGATATTTTCCCAACTGTTTTGAGTGAAGTTCATAGTAGTAAACTTTTATGAATCTGTCTATCTTGCTTTCATGGACATGATAGTATTATTCATATTAATTGTATTAGCATTGTTAAATATTTCTACATTATATCTGGGATTTCCTTTCTAGTATTAACTTCTTCAAGAAATGAGTTCAGATCTTAGAAAGAATGCTAGATATTTTTCTGATTTCATGATCTCCAAGTTATATCTAATTGCTACAAATACTGATTTGATAATAGTTTCCAGCTACTTAAAACATGCATTTATGTTCTGTAGCATGTTGATTTTTCCATGCCTTGCAGTGGAGCAGCAAAAGTAGGCCTTTACATGCTAAAGGGGTTGAGCAAGTGCTTAAATGGTTACAAGAGATAAAAAGGCACCATGGTCATGTTGAAAATGAGGCAGGTCTAATTCCCAGTATATGCTTCTTAAGGATTTTGTAATTTTAATAATATCTGATGATTTATGCATTGTCTGTTTGTCTCCAATTACAAAGACAGGTGGAAACATTCTCAAAACAGAAGCCTTGCTAGTGTCTTCATGCTGGAAGATTTACAGCACTCTATTGCACTTGGAAGACCGTAGATTTTCTCAGCATTGCGATGATTTATTAAATCAGTACATATCTGGCATCCAGGTTAGTTGCAAGTTGCATTGAAAATTTATGTTACTGGTTTTATCCATACAAATAATTCTTCATACCATTTTTCTCTGTACCTGGATCCATATCTATTTTGACATGGCGTGAGATCATATCTTCCATGCCATCTTTAACATATTTTTTGCATCATGAAGTGGTATAATGGTCACGCTTAGGATATGTAGAGTTCCTATCTATGCTATTATGACGGGAGGCCTGAACTGAAGTTCACAGGACCCTGACTTCATAGTCATGCTTTTAATTGAGAGAAGAATGCTTTGGCATGTAGCCTATTTTAATGTGGGCATATATACGACTGTATCAGGGAACTCTGGCAAATTGTGTTGACTTAAGCATTTGTGAAAGATCCTTTATCACTCAACTTTTCACAATTCTTGTCTATTTAATTCAATTCCAAGTGATTGATCCTTTTCTGATGACTAAAATGGGGAAAAAAAATGCATGTGCAGTATTATACAGATAACCATACCGAGGGGCATACAGAGAACAAGGATGGTGGTCTGGAGACTAGAAAGTTTTTCCTGAGATGTCTATGCCTTCTTTTGGGACGTTTAGACACCAAGAAATTTGAAACCGCGTTGTCAGAAAATGGTTTGCAAATATCCCAAGTTCTTTTGTCACAGGTAAATTTTCTTGACATCACGAACAAGCCCATTGATTGATCAGCCCCTGAATTATATCCGCCTACTATTATATGGCTCGTGCTAATAACTGTATAGCCTCTCTGCAAGTTATTAATGTATTTGTTGATTGATTTCATATTTACTTAAACAAATAATCACTAAAGAATTTGCAACTGCTGTCAGTCAGTCACCAAATAATTTGCAACTGCTGCCTGGAGTTTGCTTGGATCAGGCTTAGACTGCAAATAGTTATAGGCTGGTCCTGCAGAAGGTTTTAGATACATGCTATTATGCACCCCATTTTTTTCCAGATAAAAGTTATCATGCCCTATATTAAGCATGGGGTTAGTAAAGGATATTAACCGAAACAGAATATGAATGCATTCTTGTGCATGGGGCTGGGTTGATGAAATAAAATTGTTTAAAATTATGTTGTTGTGATGACAGATAACACTAGGAATCTTATTGTATACTTCAAGAAGACAAAAGAAAAGGGGCACATCTGAAGTGTGGCAGTAAATATGTTGTTTCTTCTCTCTTTTCTTGTTATGCATGCATTCTTCACCATCTGTAGAATTTTATAGTTGTAGGAATGGCTGATGCTATTCCAAGAGTCCCCCTTGAAGCACAAGTTGTGCGATCAGGGTTTGAAATTTTTTATTTGGAAATCTTGAATTTTTAATGGCCTACATAGTTGAGATAGATGGGATCATTGTATTTTATTGTGTCGTCTGAAATGCAGTCCCGGTAGTAGTTACTCATCCACCCTGTTGTGTTAGAATCCAATCTTCTTTATGATAGAACACTGTATCCTGTAGTCATACTTATTGTCTCTTTTCTTCCTCCTTTTCCATTTTTTGTTGTGGGAAGCTTCAATGTGCTGATGAAGATGTGGTGGAGGGTGCTGTTTACATACTTAAATCAGTCATATTGAAACCAAATTCATCTGGAAATGGTCTGACAGACAGTAGACAGATGGATGCTGTGCTACCTTTGTTACTGCACCTTCTGGATGAGCGGGATGGCACAGCCAGGGCTGTTGTGATGCTCATAGCAGAATGCTGCTCAATGTATTCTTTCCTTTTCCATTTGTCTTTTAGTATGTGGTAGCTTATTTGGATCTTCATGCTAAAATTTGATTCAACAGGAGCACTAACAGTAACTGCCTCAAACAAGTTCTAAGCCGCCTTGCTTCTGGAAATGCTTTGCAGAGGAGGAATGCCCTTGATGTTATAGCGGAACTTGTTTCCATATCATCAAATTCAGCAAAAAAAAGTTCTCATTTGGCGTGGTATTTTACTGTTTAGAAGCTATATCATTCATTAGTTTCCTGTTTCTTTTGCTTTTCATTTTTTGTCACTTATAATCTTTCCATATGACTATTTCAGGCAAGATATTGCAAACAACTTGTTAGAATGCCTTAATGATGAAGAAACAATAATTCGTGAACTGGCATCCAACTCACTTTCCATGATCGGTTAGTTCACTTTAATACCTTTTCCTTTTTTGTTGCTTGTTAACTTGACGCAATGTATAACATGGTTAAAAGTTAGGGTTCTTAAGCTCTAAGATTACATACCTAAGTCGTAGAGATATTTAGAGAAACTCTTTGGTTTTATTAAATTTTTTAATAATAATCTTCTTCAAAATAAACAAGACACCTCTATTTTTATTAGTCTTAAAATCTTTTATGGGAAAGAATTCCTAAATACTAATTAAAAACAAATAATTAAAATTCAGATTAATTAGGAAACTAATTAAAACAACTCAAACTTCATATGAGATGTTTCCAAGTTTCTTCACATACTTCTCTCCAGGCTTGGTCTTGTCTATCTGGTTTATAAATATAGTTGTAACATGCTCCATGCCCATCCCCTTTACTTGCGAAATACTCGACCTCGAGTCATGTCTAAGCTCTGGATACAAAGTTTGATAATCATTGAAATGATATATATCTGACACATTAAAAGTTTTGGAAATACTTGCACTATCAAGTAATTGATAATATAAATATCGTCACTAATCTTCTTCAGGATAATGTAAGAACCATATTTCTTATGTTGTAGCTTGCTATGTGATCCCATCGAAAATCTCTCTTTGCAAATGAACACCATCACCTTATCTTCTTCCTTGAACACTTTAGCACGGTGGCATCTTTCAGCAGCTTCCTTGTATTTGGTATTGGTCTTCATCAACTTGTGTTTCACACCCTCCATGATAGCTTGTGCATCCATAGCCATCTTCTTAGCAGCCACACTAAACCCAACACCCTTCTGAATTGGCACAAGATCTAGCACATGTTTATGACACTTTAGATACACAATCTCGAATGCTGATCTACTTGTGGCACTGTGTTTGGTACTGTTGTCTGTAAATTCTTCTTTTACAAGGGCATAATCCCATTGTTTTGGCTTGTCACCCCAAATACGCCTTAACAAGTTTCCAAGTGTCTGATCTAGCGACCCTGTTTGCCCATCTATCTATGGATGTGCCGGGCTACTAAACTATAATGAAGAGTCATACAATTTCCACAACATACACAAAAAATGATAATAAATTTGTTGTCCTAGAAGAGATGATCTTTGGCACCCCATGTAAACAAACCACCTCTCAAAAGAAAAGTCGAGCAATAGCAGATGCATTATTCATCGTTTTGCAAGGAATAAAATGTGTTATTTTTGAAAACCTATCAATTACAACAAATACATAATTCATCTCCCATTGGGTATGAGGTAATCCAAGTACAAAATCCATTGACAAGTCCTCCCACATGTTTTCAGGAATAGGCAAAGGTATATATAAACCTATACTTTGTGCTTGTCCCTTGGCAGTTTGACAAATATAACATTTTTGCATAAATTTACCAAAATTCTGTTCAATTAAGGCCAATAATATATGTCAATGGTCTGTCACCTCAAGTGACTAGCCAAAACTTCTCCATGCAATTCCCGAATCACCTTCTCCCGCAATAAAGGCCAAGAAATGCAAAGTTGATTGCCTTTCATCTGAAATCCATCATAAATGTGAAAGTCATCAACGAGCATATTTAGACACTTCTTTCACATCTCGCCAAAATCCTCATCATGCTCATACAACTCTTTCAAATAGTTGAATCCAGTGATCTCTCCCCTTAAGAGTGACCAGTAAGACTGCTCTTCTGCTCAAAGCATCAACATTTCTATTTTGAACTCCAGCTTTGTACACAATTTTGATTGGAAACCTTTGGAGGTAAGTGACCCATATTGCATGGATATCATTACTTATTCTCTTTTGATCATGTAAAAATTTCAGGGTCTCATGGTTATAATACAATACAAACTTCTTACCAATCAAATAATGCCCCTGCTTTTTAAGATTTCGAAAAACAACATAGAACCCTTTGTCGTAGTTTTATGTAGACCACTTTAACCTGCCATCATTCAACTTCTCACTAAAAAATGTGTTGGGTCTCTTCTCTTGGGATAGAACTCCACAAATCCCAACACTACAAGCATCACATTCTATTTCAAACAGTTTGTAGAAATATGGAAGTGCCAAAACAGAGCATTGCTTTTTTTTTTTTTTTTTCATTAAAGCCTTTTCTGTCTCTTTTCCCCAATCATATTTTCCCTTCTTCATGCATTCAATATTGGCTGCCACTATATTATTGAAATTCGAATGAATCGCCAGTAGAAAGTAGCTAACTCATGAAAATTACAGACCTTACTAACTGTTTTAAGGGTTGACCAATCTCTAATGGTCCGAATTTTCTTCTCATCAACATGTATGCTCTCTGCACTAACAAAAAAGCCCAAAAACAGTAGCTTACCAGTTATAAAACTACACATCTTTAGACCAATCTCTAATGGCCTGAATTTTCTTCTCATCAACATGTATGCTCTCTGCACTAACAAAAAAGCCCAAAAACAGTAGCTTACCAGTTATAAAACTACACATCTTTAGATTTTAATATAATTTATTTTCTAATAGTCACTTAAGCACCATCCTCAAGTGTCCTACATGATCAATCTCAGATCTACTATAAATCAAGATATCATCAAAAATAAAAAAAAACACAAATTTAGTTATAAAAGGTCATAGGACCTTATTCACCACCCCTATAAAAGTGCTCGGCGCGTTAGACAGTCTAAAAAGCATAACTAGCTACTCATACAATCCCTCCTTTGTCTTGAAGTTGTCTTCCACTCATAACCTAGCTGGATTCAAATATGATGGTAGCCACTCTTCAAGTCAATCCTCGTAAAGATTGATGCCCCATGTAACTGATCTATCATGTCATCTAACCGAGGAATCAAAAATTTGTATGCCACAGTTATTTTGTTGATGGTGTGACTGTTCATACACATATGCCAACTGTCATTTTTTTTAGAGTCAATAATGCTGGAATTGCATAATGACTTTAGACTTTCTTGGATCTATCCATTTTTCAACTGCTCATTTACCTTTTTCTTCAATATCTCACCCTCCTTAAGACTCGTTTGATAGTGTAGCAGATTTAAAAGGTTAGCTACCGACATCAAATCAATTTGATGTTGAATGTCTCTAATTGGTGGCAATCAATCTAGCAATTCATCAGGCAAAATCTCCTCAAACTTGCCAAGTAAAGACTAAGTTACTTCGGGAATGTCTTCTCTTTTGTCTTTTGCTTGTTCATCCACTAATGCCTTCACAACCAATGCATGAATTTGCCCAATTTCCTATATCTTTGCTTGCATATCAAGCTCTAAATTAGTTATTGTAAGGAAAGTCTTTTCCTCTACTTTAGAAGCATTAGGATTGGATTCTCACTTCAATAGTACAAGAGTATAATTCACACAATTCTTTATAATCTTCTACAAATAATCTCTACTGAAGATCAAACTACGTGCATCCATATCTACTATATTACAATACGTTTCATCCCTATGCTTCCCAATAGGAAATAGTACTCTACAATGTTGATTTACCTTTATCTTTTCTATTGACCTAATCCACCTAATCTCGTAAGGTTCAGGATAAGGGTTCTAGTCGTAATTTTAATTTACCAACAATATGTTTACTAATAATATTTTTACAGCTTCCACTATCGATAGTTAAGTTAAACAAGTTTTTATTTAAGGTGCAATGGGCATGAAATAACCTATTTCACTGCAAATCCTCAGAAATCTTTGGTGTTAGCAACATCTTCCTAACCACATAGTTTTGTCTCTCATCATCATTGTCATGCTTATACTAATTTTCTTCATCACAGCATCTTCCTAGCCACATAGTTTTGTCTCTCATCATCATCGTCATGCTTATACTAATTTTCTTCATCACCCTCATCAGATTCACACAGCTCGCCCTCATCATCAGAGGGAGGTTGCTCATACTGCTCTAAAATCAGTTTGAGTGATTTTTGTGTCCTACAATCACTGGAACGATGTCTTGGTTCTCCACATTTAAAACATTTGGCAATCATTGGCCTAGTATAGGGGTTATTTGATTTGTTAGTTTCAACTTGTTTTCATTGGTATTGCTAAAACAAATATTGCTCATTGTCAAAAGGAAGAAATCTCTCATGCAATAACTGTCTCATGCACGTCCATGACATGATAGGTTGTCTTCCTCCTTTTAAGTGTGTATTTGTCTGATGTTTCCAGCAGGAAGAAGCTCTACCCTTCAGGTTATTTAGGTTATTTGTGATTAGTTTCAACATCTCTTCCGAAAAACCTGAGTACTTAACCCTATCACATTCAACGATCCAGTCAAGAAATTCTTCTATGTCCAATCTCTATTGAATGCGAGGATTTCTATCTTAATGCTAAAATCATGTGTTTGTTACAATGGTCTATCTTGGAATGTTAAGGCCCTACGGCCCCCATCAAATTCGTATCCACGAACACCCTTCACATGGACAACTGGTTCTCCAGGTGGATCTTCGGGAATAGGTTTGGGATTTGGTCAGCCTCGAGGCAAGTCTCCAAGCAAGTTTCTCTCTTTACGATCCTTGTTTGTGTTACCCATTAGCCGAGCTAGATATATTATGGTTTGCTCTAAACAATCTAGTTTGTTCCTGGGCTCGTATAGTGCCCTAAAGGGCCTCCACTTCTGCATTGTGGAGTGGGTTGCTACAATCTGTCTATTAAAGAGGTTAACTTGCTCTGATACCAATTGACGCAACATATATTATGGTAAAAAATTAGGGTTCTTAAGCCCTAAAGGTACAGACCTAACTTGTAGAGAAATTTAAAGAAAACTCTTTGGTGTTTTATTAAAGGTCTTAATAATAATATTTTTCTCCAAATAAACCAGACACACCTATTTGTATTAGTCTTAAAATCCTTTATGGAAAATGATTTTCATTAAAACTAAAATACTTTGTAAAAAAGGATTCCTTGTATGATTAGTATAATCCATTTAGCGTTAGGATTCTTAAATACTAATTAAAAACAAATAATTAAAATCCAAAATTATTTAGGAAAATAATTAAAACAACTCAAGCTTCATATCAAATGCTTTCTAGTTTCTTCAGGGACTTCTCTTCATGTTTGGTCTTGTCTATCTAATTCATAAATATAGTTGAAACACGCTTCACGTCATTACTAGTGCTCTTTATTGGTATGAGGGATGCTGTTATATCATTCATGGGCAATCTGATGGTTCTAATCCAATCCAATGTGTTATATTGAGGTGTTACCTTATGTCTTTCGTGAACTTCTTTGACAGGACATGGAATCCTTATGATGTATTTGTAGGGATTGTAATAGCTGCTTAGCTTCTTTGTGTTAAGAGGTCTATTTGATGTCTTCTGAAACTACATGAAACCTGCCCATATTTCTCCTATTTCTGTTGCATAGACTTTCAAAACATCTGCTTTTTCATTCTAGAAAGGAATTGCATAGTTTGTACCAGTAAGCCATTCTCTTTATATTCATATCTTCTGACATGAATGTACATAATACTGATATTTGAAAGAACCTATAATTTTAAGAATGGTTGTATTGAGATGTTATATATATAAATCTCCAATCCATTCTTCTAGTGATCAATTTCTATGCTATATTGGCAGTTTGCAGAGGACCTAAACATAAATGGACGCTTTATACTCCAAAAATTCTTTAGTGATTTGTGAAAAATAATACAGAGTCTCTTCTTCTAGGCCTGGTCTTGGGAAAAACTTCTTTGTTCTCTCTTTTGTCAATAAAGATTTAATGTTTTTATCAATGTGCCCCTATTGCTAAATTCTCTCTTTTTGCAGACCCATCATTGGTTTTGCCTACATTGGTTCAGCTTGTGTGCTCATCAGCAGGGAAGGAATCATCTGCTTGTGCTTCCTTTATTGCCATGCTCAAATACCATAGTTCTAGACCTGAAGTTATATGTTTGCTACTTGACTGTCTTAGGTATTTATTTCTCCTCTTTTCCATTCATGAGAAATAAAACTTGATATTTCCTGGATAACTCTTGTGAGTTCTCATTTTGAATCATATTAGCAGAGTTGAGTTTTCGCTGTTTACCTTTTCCTCCCTCATCTTTTGACAGCAACCTTAACAAGAGTCCAGATCCTTCAAACACCGCAGGAGATGTAAGGGAAGGTTTGTCTCTCACTAGATTTTACAATTTGGCAGATCTTGGATTTTCATCTATTTCTGTCTGTGTCATTTGGTAATCTTTTCCCTTAGGTTGCATGACCAGCTTACTATAGCTATTATTCACATACAATCACCCAATAAGATGAAAATGTCAGCAGTTTTTGCGGAATATGGAGAGGTTAAAAAATCTCCCTCATCCCCAAGGTTTGAACTTAAGATTGGGAATCCAACTCATTAAGCCCAGGGGCTAATTGGGTTGATTATTACATGAATGTTCAATAATGTGGGTATTGACAGTTTTCTGTTTCTTTCTGATTTTTTTGTTTATCTTCAATTAGGTAAATTCAGATATTCTATAAGGTTCATTAGAAACTCTTTATTTGTTTTTTTGAACGAGGAATGATTGATGTCTTTTTTTCTTTCATTCCATCCTCCTGACTAATAACTGAGTCTTAGGTATTTGATTTAAAATGTTTTTTTCTTAGTGACACTTATCAGTCTCCTTGAGCAAGACATCTGCCTTTTGTTCAATGCTCATTTTCCATTAACAATGCACAGGATCAAAAGTGGACATTGATCGAGTACTCAAGTTGATCCCAGAGTGGTCTAAAACAGTAAGATTTGAGAATGCTTTAATTTGGATATATCCTGTGCAATGCTATCCCTGTTTGATCGCTTCATCAAACATTTTCCCTGCTCTATGTGCATTTTCATTTATTTCTTTCAACATCAATATTCTTTTTATCTTTTCATTTATTTCTTTCAATATCAATCTTTTTTAATCATCTCTGTATAAATGATCGTGCTTGCATATCTCTTTGTTAAACCCATCCCTCAATGAAGTAGAGGCATACCCCACCACTAGGCTACTACCCTTATTGTGTAGTACTTTTTTAACAAATTCACTCTCAGATTATTTTGTTATTTATCAGCAACCTGTCAGCTGACATTATGAAATATCATAGGTTCAAGACTGGAATCCCTTAATCGGACCTTTAATTGACAAGATGTTTTCTGAGCCAGCAAACGCTACCATTGTTCGATTTTTGAGTTATATAAGTGAACAACTGGCAGAAGTTGTAAATGAAATCTTCCATCCTGTTCTTTTGAAGATGAAGGGACAGAAAGAGTAAGTAAATCATATTAACCTAATCTGTTCTGGTCCAGTTTTTTTTTTTTTTTTTTTTTTTTGACCTAATCTGTTCTGGTCCAGTTTTTTTCTTTTTTTGTAGAAAATATATTATTCACCATTTATTGGGTAATTTAGTTGATTATGATCAGGTTGAATTGGTGGAAATCAATAAATTCAATCAATCAAATTTTAGTTTTTTTTTAAATGATCATATTGACCAAGTTAAAAAAATTATTTATGATATATAATGCCAGATATTGGTTCTGGCAATTTACTCTATTCAATGCTGTTAGACTTCAAATTGCAGGAAGTGTCATTTGATTACAACTTCTATAGTTTTCCTGAAGCTAGATCATCTACTATTGTCATTTGATTACATAGTTTTCCTGAAGCTAGATCATCTACTTTACTAATTATTGCATGAAACCTTGCCTCTTTTTGTTTGTTTGTTTGTTTTTTTATCAAAGGTTAGATGGATGTTAGAAAGGACATAAGCATACCTATGATCTCAGATTTTGATCTGCCATGATGATACTATCTTCCTTTGTTGAATTTATATGTTTTCCTCTGTCAGGATTGATGAAGGCTTCATATCCATGTGGGAGAGCAGAACGTATACAGACGAGGACTCTGTGAAAATGCAGCAATCTCTCTTTGAGCACCTTTGTCCACTGCTTATTATAAGGCTCCTTCCGCTGAGAGTTTTCAACGACCTCAGTTCATCTGTTTTGTATGGTCAAGTTCCCAGTCAAAGCATTGCTCACGGTCTGTTTGTAACTTCTTTAAGCCTCTTCTCATTTTTGTTCCTTCTCCTTTTCTTTATTCCTTCTACAATGAAAAGCTCCATAAGATGACTGTGCTGTTGCTTATTGTTGTGGACTTCTTTCAAGTTCATATCTATTGCCTAGCTTCTTTCAACAATTAACATTTCACTGGTACACTTCTGTCCATTGATCTTGCCTGAACTCTGCATGTTCTATGAATTATGAACCTGTAAGATATAACATGATATAAGCACAGAAATAACATTTTTGGTTGTCCATAATGCTCCATGTCTTTGTTTCTTAGTCCATGACTTCCAATCCAGAAGTTGTGCTTTTGTATGTGGGTCTATGTATGGACTCACATGCACATGCATTGAGGTTGTATCCAGAGTTGATTCCAGTGATCAATAAAAATTACTGGATGTAGAATACGTAAAACATTTGATTTGTTGCAGAATAAATTTGTCAATCAAGCAAATCTGGGAAGCGAGGAACTAGCTCCATGATGAAATTGGAGCTTCAGCACAACATCTTTAAATTTTATAAACAAGCATGCCAAGGACAGAAGCTATCCAGACTGATTTTAATGACGTGTTGTAGAGCAATTACAATTGTTGAAACTGCTTACTGGTTACTTTTCCAAGGGTTAAATGTATCTGAAATTTTTCTGCATATCTATTGATTTAGAATGGGTGGAAAAATATACAAAAAATCTTGCATGCCAAACCACACATTTTTAAATCAAAAGAAATCTTTTCAAGTCCCCTTTTTATATGTGAATTGCTTTCTGCTAGTGAAATAATGTGTTTCAACCCATGTTTGGGTGCATTTTAAAAGTGTGTTTGACATGAAAAAACATCAAACTGATGTTTTTTTAGTGTTTTCTGATGGTTTTGATGCGTTGATGCCAAAAATAAAAATAAAATATGATAAAACAATTGTTTTGATGCATTTTCAAGCAAAAAATACTTTTGAAAAACACTGCACCACAATATCAAACACCCATGCAGGAAGGGGTAAACTAGCTCTCATGTAATTCTGGTTACCACATCGACTTTCATACCCATTTATTACATGATTGAGCAGTGGCTGTAAACTAGTTGTCTGATTTCTATGAATGTATGGTCTGCTGCTGAGCTTTACAATTTGATGATGCAACTAACTTTTGTTTTTATCCGATGCAGTTTCAGAATGCGGAGATGTCAACATTATTCATGATTGTTTAGCTGCATTGCTTTTAAAGAGGTTAATCCATAAGCTGGAGTGCCATAAAGTTTCGGTGACCTGTATCAAGTGCTGATATATTGTTTGTTTTTTTTGGTCTCCTTTTCTTATCAGAGCATTTAATAAGTATGAATTTGAAGACGTAAGAAAACTTGCTGCTGAGCTTTGTGGCCGTATTCATCCCCAGGTACGCCACAGGGATTCACGTCAACTTATTTGTGGTCATTGTGCTTCCTTGAAATACTTGGAAAGCAATTAGTGTCTGCTATTCTGGCAATGTCATTTACTCAAATGAGGTTTAAACCTTGTTCTTATGTGATTAGCTTAACTAATCTGCCGCAAAGTTTTTAGGATTCTTTCTAAATGAATGACCAAAAACTCTTCCACAAAGCACCTCGATGAATTAAAGTTAGAAGCGTAAATATTTTAGGATTTAAGCAGTAAAACTTTCAATGTCATTTTTGCTCTTGGTATTTCATTCGGCATATTATTTGAATACATAATTTTAGAAGCGGGAAAGGATCCTTTGTGTCCTCCTATCTGTTGTTTTCATTTTTGTGTTCAACATAATATAGCATCCAGTATAGCTCTTAAATCCATGACACTTGAACATCCATTTTTTGGTCTCTGATCTTGTTTCCTTTCACCTTATGTTGAAATGTTTTTAATGGAGATAGGATGGGTTGGTTTCAGCTCCCATCTGCGACTTTCTCACAATGCATTGCCTTTTCATTTCTTGTAAGAAGTTCATACTGATTTGCCTTGTCAGACTATACCTTATAGCGGCAAGTTGGAATTCAAAAGAATCAATAGAAGTGAATTCCATTTATATTAATCTTCAAAATTAGAAGGATACAAAATAGTTAAGAATTTTTAGTGTGTGGATGTTGTATACATGCATTCTCTTTTTGGTTGTAGTAATTTTTCTTTTGAACCCCATAACAGGTGATACTTAGAGCCTTCCTCACTTTCTTGATTTTGTAGGTGCTCTTACCAATTGTTTCGACTGTATTAGAACATGCTGCAGCTTCTCATGATGTACTAAAGATAAAAGCATGCTTGTTTTCAGTTTGCACTTCTCTCGTGGTAATAATACAATTTTTTTTCTCATATTCTATATTTACAAGTCTCTTATGACTGATCATGTTGCAGCTAATGTAAATGCGTGTTGTGGTTTGTAGGTTAGAGGCATGGATTCAATTTCTCATCCTGCTATTCTGAAAATAAGAAAAATGATAGAAACTATTCTATTATGGCCTTCTTTAGATGGAGATGAAGGTAGATATTTTATACTTCTGTCCATTTTACTCATAGCTCCAATATGATGTTTCTGAATTTCTTTTGTTTTTTCAGTTTCCAAAGCACAACATGGTTGCATTGATTGTCTGGCACTTATGATTTGTGCTAAGCTGCAAGTTCCTGCATCATTCAAGGAATCCTCAAAGAACTTAGGCGCAGCTAGGAAGACCAGTTACTGTGGTTGGTATCTTACCCTTGGCACAAGCATTTTATGCTATGCACTGGACAAAGTCTTACTTTGAACTTGTTGGCTCAAAATACAGGGAATGCTGTGTCAGGAAACTGTGTCCTCTTATATGTAATCAATCTACTTATAAATGATGAAAATGCACTTGTTTCTGCTTCCATGTTGGGTAGTGAGAACTCAGCATTTGAGGCAACAACCACTCTTTCTTTCCGTGTCTGCATGGCCAATGTTCTTATCAGTGCTTGCCAGAAGATCTCGGACTCTGGCAAGAAGCCTTTTGCTAAAAAAACTGTTCCACATCTGCTTCAAGCCGTTGAGGTATCTTATTTATTTATTATCTTTTCTTTTTAGTCTTAAATAAGGTAAAGAAGTCATACTTTCTATGACTTGCAGTTCTGCTTTGCGCAATAAACAATTTCACATCATGCAGGGCATAATGCATCCAGACATCAGAGCTGCTTGCATCCAGGTTCTGTTTTCAGCTGTTTACCATCTGAAGTCTGCAGTTCTTCCTTATTCATCTGATCTCCTAAACCTCTCTCTCAAATTTCTTAGTCGGGGGTCAGAGAAGGTATTAAACTTAGTCCCAGACGATTTTATTCAGTGTTCTATACTTGGTCTTATATTTTGAAATCCATTATCCACAGAGGATAGTAATTTTAATATAGACCTCTATGCATTGACATAAGCGATCAACTCCATGCATATGTGGCTCTTTGAGGATGTGACTTAAATATTATTTCTTATGGCTGGTATTTCAAGACAGCAATTTTATATTCCGCTACTTTTGATATCTATTGGTCCTTTTATTATTACCCCTCCCCCCGCTTTTTCCTACTTACTTGGGTGTTAAGGATCCTGCAATACATGCCCTGCCTTGACCCGAGCTTGCAGCTTCCGCATTTTTTCCACATTTTATCGTTGAATAAACCTTGCTCTACTGAAATCAGGCAATTTTAATGCTTGAAAAAAAAAAAAAACACTGTAGGATTGTAAAACGTGAATTTTAGTGACCTGAAGATTGCATGCACAATATTTTTTGTTTTCAATTTCCTCAGAACTCATTCTTTGCCTCATATCAGATGGTGGGTGCATTTCAAAATGGATTTCTTTTTGGTGTTTCTTCTGCCCAATAAAATTTCTTGAATACATCAGTTTAGGCTATTTTTACCCTCCTTTTCAGTTTCTCACCCAATTTATTTTCGTGCTCTATTGCTGGCTATTTTCTATCAGGAGAGGATGGCAAGCGCTAAGCTAATCGCATCTCTTCTGGCCAGTGAAGATGTGATTGTGAAAAGTATATCCGGGGGATTGCTAGAAGCAAGATCTGTGCTCTCACGCGTATCCTTTTCAGATTCTTCACTTGAATTACAACAAATATGCCAAAAATTGCTGGCATGCATAACTTCTCCCTAAGCTCTTGTCGAAGCACTACAGTCAGAATTGGAATAGAAAGCTTTTTTGTTTTTGTATCTCTATGTGACTTGATAGATGTAAGGTTAATCTCATCTATGTTAGTATTAATTTTATCTCTATGTGACTTAGATGTGAGGTTAATCTCATCTATGTTAGTATTAATGAGTCATTCACCTTCACTAGAGTTGGCCCCTCTTGTACATAAAATTCCTGTGCTCTCACGCGTATCCAGTTTAAACTTTAAAGGTTTTCTCTTTTTTTCTCCCGAGGGCCGCTGGTTCCTTGTTGAGCCCAGCCCGAACCAAGCCCAGCTCAGCCCATGAACAAGTATAAAATATCAATGAATGCAATAGAGGGAGAAGGGGGCATTTTTCAAAATTACAAGCGTGATCCGTAATCGTCGCCAGGTTTTTAACTAGAGATCCCCCCCCCAAAAAAAAAAAAAAAATAGAAACCCAACCACATTTCGATTGGAAGTGTGCTGGTGGACATTTCTCGAATCAATTGCTCCTTGCCAAGTGCTTGTCATGATGAACAAGTATCCCCCTCCCATCCCTCTCGGCAAAGAATAATTTAACATATTGTTAGTGCTAGTTTTCTGAGATTGTGATTGGATCTTTTTTTTAAAAAATTAGTTATTATTTATTTTTGTTTTTGGATATATGTTGTCAATGAATTTTAATAAATAAATAAATATTATTTTAAAATATTTTCAGAAAATTTATATTTTACAATTACTTTTTATCCTAGTCATTTTACTCTCGATGTTATTAGTTCGCTTATGAAGGGTTGTGTTGGAGAGAAAACATGTCAATATTTGAATTACAATGTGCCAATGTGGTTCAAATGTCTGTCTTAGAGCAAATGAATTATACAATTCACTTGATATTAATGTATAGATTTCGAGTTTGAATCTTCTTTTAAACTCAGGAAAAAAGCATAAAATTATAATATAAAGAATAATTACAAAGATCTTTTTTACTAGAAGGGTCCTTCTTTGGCACTAAATACGGAGGATTTAGTGTTTTGCAGTAATTAATTAAAAAATATAGCCATCATGGCAAAGAAAAGACAGATTTATTCTCTAAAACGAGATATTTTTTTATAATTCGTAAATGGTCATCTTTTACAACACCTTGTATCCTTTTCCTTTCAACAGTGTGTTTTTTTATTCTTGTAGTCCTCCTAATGAGAGATGTTTGATGGGTTCAAGCTTGATTACAGATCAGTAAAGGTTATATATATATATATATATATATATGTATGTATGTCCAGCATGAATTCTTTTTTTAAAATCGTACTTCAAATGGAATAAGCTTATACTGGCAAGAAAAATGGATATCATAAATATAATCTTTTGAAAATTAGCGTCTATAAACAATCAACTCAATTGATATATTGTATCCTCCACTAGGAACTCTTTATGGAACATCTGTTCAAGATTAAAAACAAAAAAACTCTGTTTGGAGCCAGAGATCTCGTTGAAATTCTAAGACGATTTTTCTTGAAAATCTTGGAATACCATGACCCCTGATTAACATGGCTCAACTTTTGAGCCATAATCACGCATCTCTGCAGCCGTTGATTCCAGTGCAAAAACCATACCTCGCCGGCAAAGTCCCCACCAATAACTTCTAAAACTTGCTTGTCACGGCTACCACTTGTGTTTCTTTATATTCTTATCACTTGCCTGAGCGCCAGCATTAATATTCTCTTAAATATCACAATGTCTCCTAGCTTGAATGTCATGTTGTGTTTAGTATTTAATGAAAAACTTATCGTTAACCAACAAGACATTGAAGTATCCTGTCCTTTTATTCGATGAGGAAGGAATTCTTTTTCTGTAAAATACAATTGTGGGATTAATCAAGTCATAAGTTAGCAAACATATACAAGGCCGAAGAATATATTTATTATGTTTCAGCTTTTGGTTGCCTCGATTTTTCACCAAATAGTGAATGGGGCAGCAAAGAAAATGAATATTCTATTTCTTTTTCTACTAAACTATTCATGTATTATCATACCAGCTTTTAGCAACCTCCTTAGCTTCTTTGGAAAAACGGCTGCTAGTATTTTTTAATTAACTTTTTATGTTAAAATAAATATTAATAATATTTTTTTTTATTAAACTAATCATGTATTATCGTACCAGCTTTTAGGAACCTAAATATTGTTTAATTTTAGACATGCCTTCCATTGTTCGGATAAATTCGGGGGAAAAAATCATTTCAGATTGGGTAATATTCAGGGGAATTTTTTTTCTCTGTCTTCATCACTCGTTTTGACTTGATACATAATTGGGGTAATCTGAATTCTTTTGTGATCAATCGCATATTAAATTTCCTTTAAGCTAAAATGCTAAAAGATAAAACAATCATATATTAAATTTCTTTTAATTTTAGTTTTTTTTTTAAATTATAAATACACTTCAGGTAATTGCATTTTTTTTTTGTCTTACCCAAGCTTATCCATGATCCTAAAGTTTCTTTTTATTGTTGTTCTTGAACAAGGCACGCGTAAGTCCCAACTTATAGTTTGCATCGGATCCTTAGCCGGTGATATGTTACGGGTTGAATTAAATAATTTTTCCAAGGTTAAAAATATCGTCCAGACATTGCTGCTTGAGTGATTTCTAGTATAATAATAATAATAATTATGAATTTAAAATATGATTTATATTATATAATATTTTTTAAAATATTTAAATTGTAATATATTAGATAAATATTTTTTTAAAAAAAATATTAAGATAATAACATGTTGGATAGATTTAGTGGGTTAATCTATCAAATACATGATTTAAGTTATGAAACTATAATAACCTCTTAAAAAATCAAAATAATTAATGAAATTTAATTTTGAATTAACCAAATGTCCAAGGATGAAATTAAAAAAATTAATTAAAAAATATAAAAAATAATTTGAGTCAACCTAAATTAACATTTCAAACCCATAACCTGGATAGTAAAATCAAGATAATTCTATATAAAACAAATTAAAAAAATTAAGTTTTTTTATTAAACTTGATTTAAGAATTTCATGATTGTTATGGTAATGAGATATGCAAATTAACTTAAGTTGACATATATTTTTTTCACTATTTTTAATTTTTTTTTTGTCATTTGTGGCATTACAACTTTGTTTGATAATTTAGCTTTATGATATTTTTTTGATATTTTTTCAAACACGTTCATTTTATTATCATAACTGGGTCAAAGACTTTACATCTTGATCAGGGTAGTCTCATATTAAGTTTTGTTTACCTTTTTAAATTATATATTTTTTATTTTTCATTCTTTAACATTTTATTTACTAGAGATTGAACTTTTTCTTCTTTTTTCTTTTTTTTATAAAGTTATCTTTTTTTTATTTTTTTTATTAACCTAAGTGTTCAGGCTAATTTGCATATATCTCGACTAATCTTGCGACTCTTGAAATTAACGACTATGCAAGTTTCCAGTGGCTCTGAGAGGACTTGAACATGTGACTATTGGAGAGCAAACCCAAGACTTGACTAATTAAGTTACTCCATAGGGTTATCTTGTTCTCATTTGATTTATTAGTAATTGGTATTCAAACTTTCTTTCATGTATTTTTTCTATGAGATTATCCAAAACTTATATCCATGGTCACAAAGTTTGCGAGTTAATTTAGTTTAATTAGGGTTTTTTTTATTTATTTTTATTTTTTCTTTATCATTAAGTTGTTTAATAATCTTGGTTCATATCGAGTTCTTTGAACTTTTTTTTTGTAGTTATTTTCTTGTTTGTTTGTTTATTTATTGTTATTGTATTTTTTTTAATGATACTATTTAAATTACCAATTAAATAAATAATTTGAGTCTTAGATTTTTTCCCTTAGCTCAAATGAAGAAAGCCCAAGCATGTTTGATTATTTCTTTTTATATATATATATATATATAAAAATAGACAGCATTTCTGTTCAATTTTAATACATTATTTGTTTAGGTAGATGACATGTCATCTATAGATTTATTTTTTGATCACCTTTAGTAACTTTAGTAACTGTAAAATCAAGTTCAAAGTTTTTGAAACAAAAAAAATCTATTTCTCTATTTTGGGTATGCTTTCTCCAAAAACAAATCTTAAAAACATCCCAAAAACCTAAATAAATCATTTTTAAGTATAAAAAACCATCTAGTGGCTTCAAAAATAAATTATCAACCAAATTTAAACAAAATTTACAAATCATGATCTACTTTTTTCTATCACGTTGGAAGGTAAAAGCCACTTTGATTGATTTTTTTTCTTTAAAATGAATCTATTAAAATTAAGATTGATCTTTTTTATGACTGGAATGTGGCTAATTGGATGTTTTCTCTCACTTTTCTTTATTTTTTCAATGATTTTTTCTTTTATCCCTTAACATCTAAAAATTAAAATACAAATAAAATAAAGTTTAGGACCCAAACCCCCCCCCCCCCCCCCCGAAGCCAACGACTCCATAGCTTGGGTGTTGAACACAAAAAACAAAGCTTAACACAAGCAACCAGTCAATCAATCTAACTATGCTACATTTGTTCTTCGCGGTGGCCTTCTCGGCGATGCCTTTGACTCTATACGTGCCGCCAATTCGATCTCTAAACCTCTTCGTGGAGACCATGGAGGATTTCTTTCGCCAGACATCCTTGTACACTGTCAGGGCTTATCCCAGGATTCGTGTTGTGTTTTCTAGTATCTTTCGCAATATTTTTGACTTGTTCAGGTAGACTCAGCCGCTCCCACTTGCTTGTTTCACCTCATCATTTTTGAGTTCTTTCTTCCTCTTCTTCTTTTGTTAAGTGTTTTTCCTTTCCTTTTCTTTTTTCTTGTTGTTTCTGTGTCTGATCCTGGAAATGACAGGATCTGATGTGGATGGAAAATAAACTGAACAAGGCTATATATTTTTCTGTCAATACTTTCTTTCGTTTTCCCATTGATCAATTCTGGAACCTGTGAATGTATTTTGCTGCAAGTAATATGCGATTATATAATTTGGGTCTCCTTTTCTTCCTCGTGATTCAAATATAAAGTATAATCTGTTAATTTTGCTACAATTTGGGTCTCTTTTAGGCTTGCCTTGTGAGTGATTTAAGCAACGAACCAAAAAGGGTTGCGAGCTGTGTGTTGCTTGCTGGGCTGTTCATACTTGGTGTCGGTAGTTAAGATTTTATTAGTTACATTTGCCAGTGATTGGCTGGGATCGAGATGCATAAATGTTCTTCTCAGCTTTTCACCAACATATTTATTACTATGTTAACTTAGGCTTGTCTGGATTTTGTTAGTCGTAGTTTTATGATTCATCAACCATTACTTGTTTATACTAGTTTCTATGTTTGTGGCTAGAAAAATTAAAGTGTATGTGTATATATATATTACTTGTTTAATTAGTTTGTAAAAATATTTTTGTTTAGAGTCGGACTGAAAATACTTTCAATCACATTATCAAACATTAACAATTTAAATACATTGGAACTTTTTTTTGTTTGTCAAAACTAGGTTTTAATTAAATGATTAATTTGCATAATAGAAATAAATGATAAATGAGAGGTACGAGAGTGAGACTCAGAGAACCATGTGATTCTGGATTAATAAGGTGCGCAGGGATTGGTGGTTGGCACTCACGGCCACTTTTTAGAACAAAATATATATATTATAATTTTATTGGAAACCTGGAGATGGAATTATAATTTTATTTTATTTTTACCAAAAAAAAGTTGGTTAACTTTGTTTAGAATGTTTTTAAATATATTTAAAAAAAAAATTAAAATAATTTTTTATTTTTAATATTAACACATTACAAAAATTAAATAATTAATTTAAAACTAAATAAAAAATATTTTAAAAAATATAAGTGTAGCACAATATAAAATGCTATATAAACATATACCATGCTTATTTTCTAAAAAATAATTTTTGAAAAACTATTTTTTAGATTTTTTTATATTTGTTTATCATTATAAAAGCAGATCAACAAAAATATTTTTTAGTTAAAAAAAAGCAGATCAACAAAAACATTTTTTAGTTAAAAAAATATTTGGTTTAGTTATAAAAAATTTTAAAATATCATATTTATTAGGTTTAGTTATAAAAAATTTAAAAATATCATATTAATTACTGATTATATTAAATTTGATCCTTAAACTTTTAATTATTATATATATTTTATTTTGAATTTTTATTTTTTAATTTCATCTTTTAAAATTTAATTTTTATATTAATATTGATCTTTTTTTTTATAGTTGTTGTTTGTTTTTTTCTTATAATTTTTTTATTGAAAATTTTTATATATCAAATTTGATTTTGATTGTTTTTTATTTTATTTGAAATAATTTATGAAATATTAATTATTATTATTTTAATTTCTTTATCTTTTAGCTTTTATTTTTTAAATTTGATTTCTATTATTTTAATTATTATTTATTTTATTTAAGATAATTTATAAAATATATTTTTTAATTTCATTCTCATTTAATTTTTTAATTTATAAGATTTATTTCTCATTATTTTAATAAACTTGAAAAAAATAAAATATTAATAAGTTATTTTCCAATTCATTTTTATTGAAATAACTAAACATTACTAAACATTAAAAAATAATTTACTTTTCTGTAATTTATTTTTCATAAAATTACTTTTTAACAAATAAATGAACTATAAAAAAAATTCTAAAATAAAAAATAAAAACAAAAGCAAATAAAAGAGTTTCATTTTGTTGAAATTGTCAAGTAAAATACAGCAGTTAAAAACTTTGACTCACGGGTGAGGAGATGACACAAGCGAACTTCAAATCTGCTTGTGCCCGTGCTTCACGTGACAACCCAAAACCTTGTGCTGTAGAAGAGTTTGTCTGAGAATAGTCATCCGCCACTGCAAATACAAGATGACCTTTGTGAGTTTATTTCTTGATAGAATTCTAACCAGTCCGAGCTAAGTGTTAAGAAATACAAGATGACCTTTGTGCACCCTCTGCTCCCGAATTCAAAATTAATAGAAATCTAAGCAGTCCGAGCTAGAGTCTGTCCACGACAAGATGCCCAGATCCTAAGCTCCAAGGAATCACTGGAATTTTCTTGAAGATCTGCATCCCCGGTAGACTCTGCCCTGCCAATCCGCTCCAAGAAATTCTCCCATTCATCTGAAGGAAAAAGGAGATTCTCGGCTATGAACAAAGGAGATTATCAGATGCCACTCATATAATATGGTAAAGAAAACCGATACTGTCAAAAATGGAAAGACAAATGAATATACTGAAGGGCTAGAACATTTTCATTAATACTAATATTCGCAACCCTAGTCCTGTTTAAAAATTCCTCAAGACAGAGAGGGAGCTGAGAGATATTTTACAGGGTAGATCAACAACAAAAAAAAGATATACCTGGAAAGATTTCCTCATTTCCCACCCGATAGAAAAGAATGGATATTCCATCCAGCAACTCAGAGGATAACATATGTTTATGCGCGATCTTGATTTGGGCAAGAGGCCAATCAATGAAAATAAATAAATAATGTTTATGTTTATATTTTTTAAGAAATATATTAAAATAATATTTTTTTTATTTTTAAAATTTATTTTTAAAATCAAATCTAAAGAGAATCATTTCGAAGTCAAATTTAGATGACTTGATAACTCAACTTGTTACTTATTTTAACCTAGTAAAATCTAAGGGAGATGCGACAGAGTCAGTTTCAATTCAAAATGATATATTTTAACCGGATTAGACCCTGAGTCCCTAGCAGGATCAGCCCTCGAGACTAGATGTTACAAAAAATTATTCCAATCTTTTAAACCAAACAATCAAATTAGGGTTTTACTCCTCCCTATCGGTTTTTTGTTTCTGGCTCTACTCTCTGTACACCCTCACACGGTAGGGTTCGCATTCTTTAAATTAGCTGAAACCCTAGTGTATGGTGAGTTTATTTATATTATGTGAAATTATTGTTTAATCACTATGACTTTTGTTGTTGTTGAATGTTGAAAAAGCAAGCTTGGATGGCTGACCCTTCTATCTCGGCTACGACACTTGCGTGGCATTGGGTAATTGAGTATCTGGCAAGTTTTCCTGAAATAGAGGCCTCGATTTTACAAGGTATGTGTACAGCATTCTCGAATTTATCCATTTTTTTTCCTTTATGTTCTCGCGTAAGAAACGCGAGTTGTATGCTTTGAAGTGAAATTTGGTGTAGGTGAGCTGTTTTGATTGGTTCTTTTGATGGGTGTTTGACGTGTTATGTTGTGTTCAATTTGTTCTAGATTTGATTGAGGCGGCTCCGAAAATACCTGAAGATTTGAGGAAAAACACGAGGGAAATGGTTGCTTTGAGATGCTTAGAGGATTTTTTTTGTCATAATAATGGAAGCACGAATGATTTTCCTTCTAAAGAAGCCAAAGTCACATTTGATTTGTCAGAGAGTTGTGAAGATGTACTTCAATCAATATTGCAAGAGGTGATTCTGTTTACAACTTCAGCTTTCACCTGTAAGCAATTTGGATATGAAGCAACAATTATAGCATAAAAACTTGTTATTCAAGTGGACTATATTTGAGATGTTTTGACATGGTTTCTTGTTTGTTAGACATCGGTATCAGATCTGAAAAGGGCTGGACCGGAGCGATTGAAATGGGATACTCGCCCTTTCATTATGCATAAAAGAGCTTCTATGCCTAAATGCGCTTTAGAAAAGGTAATCAAGGATTTCTTTATTTTGTTAAGTTCCTTGTAAAATAGAAATGTACATTGTTTATCCTCATTAGCTGTTTGTGGTTGCCTTTTTTTTGTTATTGGAAAGCAGGTGAAAGGTGCAATCCTTGAGGGTATTCATCCATATGCCTCATTGAAGGAATATAGTGGACTGGTGGATGCAAATGATTGGTGTAACAGAATCTCTGCAAATTATGGGGACCTTGGTGCACCCGCAGGGAGGATTGATGGACAAATTAATGCTCCTGAAGAAAATTCCATTCCTTTAAGAGGGATAGAAGTGGAAGGTGATTCATGTAACAGGACCTCATTACACTTGAAGAGGGATAGAAGTGGTTCGGCTAATGAAAATCTGGCTGGAGACCTTGAAGACCAAATTTGTGTTGATGATGGTGACCATCTTCATCCACAAGCCAAGAGGTTCAAGCAAGATGCCATATGTGGCTACCAGTCTTTGGAACACATTTCAACTCCTCAACAGCACATGGAAATGGTAGAGGATTCAATTCAAAGAGTGACTGGGGATTCTGAAAACAAAGATTGTCACATGGAAAAAAGAACTTCACAAGGTGGATTGGAAGAAAGCAGGTCTGTTGGGAATGGTCATGATGAATGTGTTGGTATGGATAGGCATGGGAAGAGTCTTGATCCTGATAATGCATTCCAGCATAATCAGCACGAGATTGCTCACAATGCCAACAAAATGTCACAAGATATATCTGGGGATGCACTCCACCTGTATAGCTTAGTGGATGAAATCAACTGTGCTGAACCTAGAATATCAAACACTGCACCATCTGTAGGAACCCCGAATAAATTCTTTGTTAATGAAAACAATGATAACTCTGATCATAGTGGTCAACTAAAACCATCAAATTCTTTGTGCCACCCTGATTCAACTGTTAGGACTAATCATATATATAATGGAGAAAAGGTCGGGGAGGAGATGGTTCGAGAGAACCCATCTGGAACTGGACTTGACAGAAACCAACACGAAGTTTGTGTTGATCCTATTGACAGTGATGTTGATCAATCGTGTAAAGAAAAAGATGTTTTCTCTGGAATCCAGAGTAGAGATGGACAAAGACAGAAAGCTGTTAGTGCCACCAACATCGACGGAGGGGAAACCTCTGATGATGAAAATGACAAGTCATCATCTTCTAATTACTTCATACAATTTCGAAACATAGAGAAACAATAGTAAGTTTCCAGTTATTCCAAGTGTTATGCGGGTGGTTATAGTGCTTCTGAATGCCATTTCCAGAACTAAAATAATTTCTACTTCTATTTTTTACTACCTTCAAACAATCTTTTCATGCTATGTCAACTTTTGCTATTATTGTTTTGTTGTGTGTGTCTGTGCAAATCACTTTGCTTCCTTGTTCAACCCCATCCTTGCTAATTGGCATTTGATTGCGGTGACAATCAGTGTTGTCAAGAGGCGCTCCAGGCGAGGCCCCAGTGCTTTTATTAGCCTCAGGCGTTGGATTTCAATGAAGCACCATCTAGGCGAGCGCCTTCTTGAAGTTCTTTTTCTGTTGGATTTTTCTTTTTCTTTTTCTAACTGATTTATGTTTTGACCTTCTTGTCCATTTTTTTTAACTGATATTTAATTTTGATTTTTAATCTATTTGGCTACTTATTACTTGAAACTATAATATTTTGTTTTAAGGGTGAAAAATATAACTTTATATGACTATGTTATGATATTTTATATTTTCTTTTGATTTTATAATTATCTAATTTTAATTGGGAAGGTATATATATTTTAGATTTATATAATATAATATAATATTACATTTTTTTTTAATTGATAGCATATCGTCTTGGTTCATTCGGGTGAGCGCATAGGCATGTGCCTAGCGCCTCAGGCATTTTACAAGCTTGGTGCCTTTTAGCACCTTTCACCTTTTACGCACTGTTGACAATTGTAATTGGCCTTGATGTTTATTCTGATCTGCAGTTCATACCCTGTAATGCCTCAGTTGAGGCGGAAAAAGTTTCCATGGACAGTTCAGGAGGAGGAGATGCTCAAGGTACTTGTTTCTTGCTTATTTGCTTCTGTCACCAATATTATTTCAATGATATGCTTTTAGGTAAAATGCATTTATAAGTATGCAAGGAGAGTGATTTTCTTGGTTGTGCATTATATATGCTTTTTTCTACAAGCGCAAATAATATAGTTTTGGCATTTAACTCTTCATTGTATACGCCTGTCAAACTTTAATTTCTTTCTCTTACTGTTACAGGAGGGAGTGCAGAAATTTTCAAGTGACGGAAAATTTCCATGGAAGGACATTTTGGAGTATGGTTGTTCTGTGTTTTTGAGTGGCCGTACAACAATAGACCTTAAGGATAAATGGAGGAACATGTGCAAAGCAAGCCCTAAATTCAAGTAAAACTTTGCTAGCCTCATCACTTTGCTTATATGGACACGTGTTCTCATATTTGGGTCTGCTCAGCCTCACTTTTTCGGCAGGATTCGTATTGATGATCAAAGAAACTTGCGTGCATTACGTTACACCTTGCTCTTTCCTGTATATAGTTAATGGTAAACCTGAGAGAAGCATGAAACTTGTTGGCTGGGTCATGAGCACACGTGATCAATATTGTGGAACGATCTGTGTTGTTATCACTGAACACATTGCATCCAATCTTAAGACATTACAGTTAAATTTTGCGTTTGTTAATGAATGGAATCGAATCTGTCTTCACAAGAAGACATACTTTAATCATCTCGTTGGATCACTTAACAGGGATCCTACATGAAACGAGGGCCGGAACGCTTCTCTTTTTTTCTCTTCTTCTACTCCCCTTGTCTTTTTTTTTTTTTTTTTTTTTAGACATTACAGTTAAATTTTGCGTTTGTTAATGAATGGAATCGAATCTGTCTTCACAAGAAGACATACTTTAATCATCTCGTTGGATCACTTAACAGGGATCCTACATGAAACGAGGGCCGGAACGCTTCTCTTTTTTTCTCTTCTTCTACTCCCCTTGTTTTTTTTTTTTTTTTTTGTGGGGATATCACTTCTGTCTTCTTGTTCTGTTGTAAGGGCCCAGAGCTCATTTTCATGAAGAGCTAATGCAATCAAATCATCAACTTGTTTGACAATTTGCAAGAATTGAACACATGACGCTTAAAACAGGTTTCTTTTCAGTGAACAAGGTTCTGGTGAAATATCTGAGATGACCTGCATTATGAATGGTCTCATTGCATTGTTTGCCATGTGAGCTATTTTCATTATAGATGCCTTCATATTTGCTTGGTCATTAGTTAAGTCATGGTAACTGTCGTGCAAGCATTAGAACCATGAGTGAAGAATGATAAAATCCACTCGTGACAGGAATAGGGCAAGTCGAAGAGCACAATCTACCTTACACGTGACATGTTTTGATACTTTGCAGAGCATTGGTAGCGACAGTTACTTAACTAGTACTTGACCCAAAAGACAAGAGAGGTTTTGACATGGGACAAAGGTGAGAGTCTCGGGAATCAGGTCGTCAAGGCAGGACAACATGTGAAATAGGGCACGTGAAAATGAAAAATGTTGAGGTGGGCTTGCTTCAAGTAAAAATCCAATTCTTGTAGAAACACTAATGTAGAATCCAAAGCAAATGAAGATTTTATTGGATGCGTCATCACTCCAAAGGCAGTCAAGCTGTTCATGACGCAATTCCAGTCACCACCACAACGCAATCTTATCATTCACTCTTGCTAAGTTTCTTCTGTTTGCGCAGACGGCTGAGTGCCAAGTTCAACAGCATTTGGTATCATTTGTCCTCGACACACACACATATTAGGTTTGGTAATCTTAAATGTATTTTTTTTCAGTGATAAGACAAATCGGAGATACTACTCATAAAAAAAATCTTTCAATGTGAACAAGTGAAGTGGGATCTATGTGCTGATGGTAAACTCGACTACTGCAATAATTTTTCGTCTCTGACGTTATAGTGTTAATTATCGAGACTACACAAGGAAATAGAAAAGTAACCAATTACTTCTTACAACTAGTTTACTTACAAGCAATTCCAATTTTTTTTTAAATCAACGGGCTTGTAATTTATTTTCACGAGTCGGTATAATGTGAAGGACAAGCTCCAGCAGCATTTACTTTCCTCCTGACTTTTAAAGTTCAACCACCCTGTGATTATAAGAGGGAATTTGGTTATGTAGCGTTGTCCAACATTTTGGGCAGGAAAGTCTAGGTATCCATTTTAACTTTTTTGCTTTTGTCAACTTATTCCAGCTCGTACAGCTTCGCTAACTTGGTTCCTTCCTGCACCATTAACTCGAGTATGGTAATCTCATTTTCCTTCCATCCATACAAGATGTGACGTGTTGTCATTAAAAGGTTTTTTAAAATAGAAAACGCCACCATCGAAATAATTTAAAAAAAGTCCAAGTTTTGAAATTATCTAACACTCACAAACGGTCACATGAGCAAGACCTCTTCCTCAGCGTGACAACTTTTAAACCAAAGCTCTTCTCTCACACTACATATCCCGCGCCTTTCTACCCGTTTTTTTGCACTCCCCAAGTCCCTACTCTCAGTCAAAACCCCCCCACTGAGCTTACTTTCACACCCTAAAAACTCTAATGGAGAATTGCGGAAAATATCCATTGAAGCCGTGGAAGAAAGGTCCAACAAGAGGCAAAGGTGGTCCTCAAAACGCCATGTGTGACTACCGAGGGGTCCGTCAAAGAACATGGGGCAAATGGGTGGCAGAAATAAGGGAACCCAAGAAGAGAGCAAGACTATGGTTGGGTTCTTTTGCTACGGCGGAAGAAGCTGCCATGGCCTACGATGAGGCTGCAAGGAGATTGTATGGACCAAGTGCTTATCTTAATCTACCCCACCTTCAGTCAAACTCTAGTCCTCCCAACAAATCACAGAAGTTCAAATGGATTCCTTCCAATAACTTCATCTCAACGTTTCCTTCTTGTGGGTTGCTTAATATTCATGCACAGCCTAGTGTTCATGTCATCCATCAGCGACTCCAAGAACTCAAGAACAACAGGCCCATCAATCAATCCTCTGTTGCTTCTAGCTCTTCTTCCTCTGAATCCAGAACTGAAGTTATTGTAGGTGATGAAAACCATGTTGCAAATGTTTCTGCAGCAGAGAAAGATGAGGAGATATCATCAGAGAAGATGCCGCTAACAAATCGTGACGAGAAACCACAGATTGATTTAAACGAGTTCCTTCAGCAGCTGGGCATACTGAAGGAAAAGAATCAGCCAGATAACAATGATGTCGATGAACATTTCATGGATCCAGAATCTTCACAAAAAGATCAAAACGAACTTACAGTCTTAGCAGAAAAGAGTTTCGATTGGGATTCACTAATTGAAATGCATGGGATTGCTGATCATCATGGGGAGGAATCTAATAGTTTCCCAGTTTATGACATCCAAAAAGAGCTGGCTTTCCCAACTTCCATTTGGAACTTCTAGGAGGATAAAATGATTTAGGAAGAATGAAAGCTAACTTTGCTGCCTACTTGTTTGGAACTAGGATGTTTGTTTTCACTTGATTAGGCCATACTGTAGTTGCTCTAGATCTACTGCCGTTGAATTGCTCTGTGATAGTAGTTAGTCATTTCCATTGGCAGCATAGATCAGAATAGAAAGCATTTGACCTTACCACAGAGAGAGCGAGGGAGAGGAGGAGGAGGATGCTTGCTGTATAAGTTATAGTAGCAAGAGTTGGGTAGAGGGAAGTTCACTGTTGCAATGATAGTAGCATTTCACCAGGTTTCTTTTTGACCCGTGGCTGATGTGAACTCTCATCAAATGTTTTGTTCAGCTGATTTTGGCTGCGCCAGGTTTATTAGTGCTTCTGTAATTTTGCTGGCTTTACAACATGGGGAATTCACAGGGAAGCATGTTACAAGATCATTGATAGACAAAATAATCTTGAGGCAGATTTTCCACATTCGCGGTTCTATGCTTTAGCAGACCTTCACAGTTTATTATAATAAATTGATTAACAAGCCCTCTCATTCTCTGTGCTCACATGCAGGATCAAACCTAAAAATATGTCTAACTTGTGAGGCAAGAGAAAAAACCAAATGAGCTTAGTAGTCAGGATTTTACCTGGACGTAAGGATCAGGCTGCTACTTGCTAACCAACAGTTGAACTGTGAAGGTCTGCTAGAACAAAGAACTAAACAATAAGCCACAAGAGAGAAAAAAAGAAGATATAAATGCTTCTCAGGCAGCACATCCCATATAAAATTATATGCGAATGCAGTCCTTCACAAAAATTCTCTTGCGAGGTTTTAGATAATTCCTCATTGATCATGACTGTTGTGAGAAGCCATTCTTTCATGCTTTCCTTTTCTCTTGATTTAACGAGACAGTTCAAACCCCAACTACACGCCTACATTTATTACAATTCCATGCCCATCACTTCATATGATGATAAAACTTTTCCTGTGTGTAGTTTAATTTATCAGAAAACCTGTCACCTACAGTGCAAAAGAATATCTGGACAAGAGATTTTTTTATCTATTTCAAAATTATAGTAAAAAATACAAAGTATAATCTTTTCCAGATAATTAGATGAATTAAAAGAAGCAAAATATGCTCTGATCAACTATCAGATTACTTTGATCCAAATACAAATAGTAAAAATACTTCCAAGTAATGTCTTCTAGCAAGCCATTTGATAATCTCCAACAGTTTAAAAATACCCTCTTCCCTAGCTATCTTTGATCATTCATTGAGGTACTCTGATGCACTTAGATACTCCCCGTGCTCCTCAAAATGATCAATTAATCGCTTTAAGAACCCATTACCACTCACTGTCTCTGTGTCACATACAAGACAACACTGTCTTCTTGCCCGTGTCACAGCCACATTCATTCGCCTGTGGTCACTCAAAAACCCCACCTGAAATGTTTTGGAAAAGTTTCCAAGTTTCAATAGCTAAAGATGCTATATAATCTTTATAACTGATCTTCATAATCTAAATCTAAAAGGAAACAAAAAGGCGGACTGAAGAGGCTTAAAATACCTCTTTCTTTGAGTTTGATCGAACCATTGAAATAATGATGGCTTCCTTCTCTCGACCCTGGAAACCATCCACTGTTGAGATTTCCAAATCCTTTAGCTTATCATCATTGTTTTTCAATATCTTGAGCAAGACAACCTGCAGTACCAGTGGCAGCATATATAAGGCCAAACTATCCCAGGGATTGAGAGAATGTGCATGGAACAGATTGTCGCTAGCCTAGGAGCTATTTATCTAGAAGCACATAACAAAAAGAAGTGCTCAAAAGATATACACTTCTATACCTGTGCTGAATAAGGAGTAATTATTCCAATGTCAGAAGCCTGGACTCCGCTCTGAACAAGTCTCTTTGCATGGGCCACTGCAACTTCAGCTTCTCCCTCATTCATTGTGCTATCTTCTTCATCCTTCTTTTCCTCCATATCACACCTGGATCAGAGAAGTGTTAAGTGTGAACCAATTATAATCTAATTTAAAGGAAAAGGAAGAGGAAGAGGAAAAGGGAAAAAAAGATTCCCAGCATAGAAGGCCTCCTGATATCATCTGGGAATAAAATCCAATCTATTCACTTCTCCTGATACTCCAACTGTTTCCAGCTCTGATTTGATTTGAAATTTATTTTCACTCAGAAATAAATAAATCTTTTAATATTTCATTTAAAAGGAGTAAGTTCTTTTTTCTTAAAGCATTTTAAAGATACAGGCAATTTCATGTGCACTGACCACCTCTCAGAAAAACAAAGACTATTTAGCATTTTGCAACAATATACTACATACACAGCTATGTCATCTGGGAACAAATCCAATCTAATTCACTTCTCCTGATACTTCAACTGTTTCCAGCTCTGATTTGATTTGAAATTTATTTTCACTCAGAAATAAATAAATCTTCTAATATTTCAATTAAAAGGAGTAAGTTCTATTTTTTTTAAAGCATTTTAAAGATACAGGCAATTTCACGTGCACTGACCACCACTAAGAAAACAAAGAATATTTAACATATTGCAAAAATATACTGCGTACCCAGCTATGTCTACAAGAAGAAGGGTTGGTTCTGTAGAAGAGGATCTCTTGACACCCTCAAGATCAAAAAGCATATGTGCACCAACACTCGGATGGGCTTTGATCTATAATAAACATCATAGACCCAAAAAAAGATGATGAGCACTGTTATACAATCACAACAATTTTGGTATATTTACTAATAATTTTATCATGCAGCCAAAACCTAATGATGATCTGAGCACCTTACTGTTGTAAAGCTCTTTAGATGACCAGTTCATAATTAGTTCATGCATGCGGTACTGGACAGTGAGCATAGAAGTGACTTCATCTCCATACAGATCCGTGAGGCGTTCAAAGAGGGTTCTTCCCAACCCTTTCTTCTCAGCTTCAACACTTTGGATGGTTGGAGGAAGCTGAAGATGGTCTCCTGCAAGTATACACCTTGAACCCTGAAGAAATGATCACATGTCATTTAGTGGTGGTTATAATGTT
Source organism: Populus euphratica (assembly GCF_000495115.2). Lineage (NCBI taxonomy): Eukaryota > Viridiplantae > Streptophyta > Magnoliopsida > Malpighiales > Salicaceae > Populus > Populus euphratica. The sequence continues at coordinate 2,985,458 of NW_011499854.1, read as the reverse complement.
AATACCAGCCAGCTTTAAATGTTAGATTGGACTAGGATATAATTTGATCATGTCCATTGACTTCTGTTCTAAAGATTTCACCCCATTTTATATCATGCCTTTGAAAACCTTGTATTCTTTACAAACCATGTAAAGATAATAACGAATTGCCATGGTGGGAGATAACCAGCCCCATCAAGATCTTGAAGACTTAAAGACCTATTTGACTCTGAATAATGGAAGTCTAAAGGCAATTTCCATGCCCTTTTGTGTAGGACACGTGTGTGTGCATGTGCGTGTGTGGGGGGTGGCCGGGGCGGGGTATTTTCTATACAAGGGCTCTACTCAACTAATGGGACTTGGGCGGCCATAGGAAACTTGGTGAAAGTGTGTGTGCATGTTTAGCAAATGTTCAATTCCTGCATGGCCAGGTTTCACTGAAAGTGCAAATACAAGTTTTTGAGCTTATGATGTGCAGATAATTGTAGTAATATTGTACCTTCAGTAAAGCAAGCCAGCAAGTTATCTCAAGTGCCTGAGCAGCTTCATCAATAATCACCAAATCAAATGAGGTAGTATTCAGCTTGTGAGAAAATGCACCAGTCAAAGTTGTCAACACCACATCTGCATTTTTAATTACATCTATCACAGCCAACTGCTGCCTTTTACGTTCTTCTTTTGAAAGAGTCCTGAGTTCCTTCTGTATGTCTCTTCTTGTGCTTTTATCTTTGGTTTTCAACAATTTTCCATTTAATGCCTGAATAAATGCAGAGGAGATATATTAGGGGAATATGAGGCACTTCACTAAATTATGGAAGCACAAAAAAAGCTTACACTTGAACAAAGGGAGGGAGGTTACCATACTTATTTTTAAGGGCTTTTTTTTCCCTTTTCCTTTCTGGTAGTAATTCTTGATATTTTAGTTTTGTATTATTACACAATCCTTCAGAAAGTTATAGCTACTGCCAACCACTACTTTAGACTGCAGCAAAGGATTACATTCCTTTCTTTGTTTTTGGTTTTTTTCTTTTTTAAAAAAAAAAGGAAAAAAGTTCCTTGCCTAGTACTACTCTTGTATATATATGTGTGTGTGTGTGTGTGTGTGTGAATTAGGATGCATCTACACAAGGTTGCTGAGGACATCTGTAGCCTTCCCATTTGCATCGAAGGATTATGCACTAGCAAGAATCACATCTATTCCCATTCAACATCTATGATATTTTAATGCAACGCTATAAAAGTTCTAGCTCAAATACAACCTTGCAGTAGAAGTATTTTCTTCACATCTAATTAAATACATTAAACTACAGGTTTTATGTGCAAGGCATTAGAGCTAAAATAATTCAGCTTCGTGGGTGAGAGTATTATATTCTATTGAAATAGGAGTAAATTGTGTCCACATTCGAAATTATTTTCATAAGAAAAAACAAAGTTGTGTCATTCTTATTAAACAAAACAGGAAAAAACCAGTTTTTTCAAATAGTTTGTGACTAGGCTTAGTTGGATTGGTTGAGTTCAACTCTTAAAGAGATCACTTTAAATAGCCTTCAACTTTTTCACTCTTCACCGGGAAAACCCTCTACATTTAACTTGATGAATGAATACTTCAATTATTCATCCCCTTTTCTAGTCTAAATACCTTGGCTTCAAAGCTGCCATGACTCTTGTCATCTAACATGCAAGGCCTCAAAAAACTATCACAACAAAACGAATGCAGACTACCTTTCTGCTTTAAAATCAAAATTTGTTTCTGCAAATTATAATGACTTGCGTCCTGTGGGAAGGATTAATTGTATAAACACAGGAAACAAACCATCTATTTCCTGAAATAGCAAATAAAGATATATTTGGAAGAGCAAGTTATGATCTGAATCTCTACCTTCATTTCCTTCCGAATGTCATTTGCAAGAGCACTGTTGTCCCCCCGTAGAACCTGACAGGGATAAGAAAAACATGATAACTCAAATGTAAGGAAGTAGTATGTTAAAAAAATCATTGTGCATCAAGAGTGCTCTATCCACTTTGGAAGAAATTGGGGTAAATAAAGGAACTTCCTTCCTCATTATCATATCCACAAATAGAAAACATGGAGGCAGGTTTGTGTATTGATAAATGGCAAAAAGGTATTACATTCATATGCAATAAAAAATGCTAACTGCATAGATGTTGATAAATGACAACTGATTAAGCAAGAAATAAGTGCGAACATTAAGTTCAGTTCCTTGAAGAAAGCAAACAAAAATAAAGATAGCTATCCCCATAAGCTACCACAAGAATCCTAGAGACAATCCCAAAACCCAGCATTTTGTAATGTACAAATATGAATTCAATAAGTGAACAACCTGAATGAAAGAGCACATGCATCTCAAGTAGATGATCATGGAGATAAGAACCTCAAATTCAGTTTTTCTTATTTTTTTATTTCCAAATATCAAATATCTTAGTATACCTGTGCATCGAGTGCACTGTCCAGTACTTGAGGTAGCAAGCGTGCAGGATGCCCCAATCTCACTAACTTTACTCTGATAAGGGAACGGAAAATGAGAATGAGAAATTTTTGTAATACTTACCCATGATGACACTACTGAACAATCAGCACAGAAGAACTACTTAGCATTAATCTAACTTGCTTGACTGTGAGAGGGGGGAAAAAAAACAGCAGTTCAAAGATTTTAGTTCCTATTTGCTCAAAAAACCTTTACTTGAGGGGTTCCAAATTAGATCTTAAATTCATAATCGTAACTTGAGTAAGGACCACTACTAGGTTAGATTGCAAAAGAAATCTCTATAATCATGTTAATGCTAGGTTAGATTCCAAATTTTAATTTACTAACCCATACATTAGCGAATCAACATACCTGTGAGGAACAAGCCGCTCAACAATGTTGTCGACAGCAATGTTTGAAGCAGCACATGCAAGAATCTTTGATCCTTTTTTCACTTCTTGCAAGATAATTTCCACCACAGTTGTGGTTTTTCCAGTTCCAGGAGGTCCATGTAGCAAAAATACATTCTTTGATGACAGTGCCTTTGAAATGGCATCTTTCTTGACACTCCCAAGAAAAAAAAAAGAGAGAAAAGACAAAAAAAAAGAAAACAAGCAGAGCATTTTTTTTAGCTTGTTGAATAGCATGAAATACAACCAGTAACATGCAAGATTCGAAACCAAAAAGCACCTGGTTTAACTTTTCTAACACGAGAGTATAATTCAGAAATGATGTAAACTGCTTGAGAGTTTGCTCATAAAAAAGGAAAAAACTCAAAATACCATTGCTTCCTCATATACAGTAAGATTAATCCACACATGCGAAGCCATACACACATGCACAGAGATCCTCACATAACGTTGACACAGAATAATAAAAAGCTAGATCTTATCAGGGAGAGTGCAGATGGTTACTAATGCCAGCATGTTTCATTCCCATCAGATTTAATATTAGTGGCAACCTTGAGTTATCTTAAAATGAGGAATGAGATAAAGAACTGAGGAGCCATCATATAGGGAGTAGAGAGAACTATAAGAATGCACTTGCACACCTGAGAGTGATCAAGGTGGGAGTTAATTGGGGTGAATGTAACATCCTTTTTTGACATTGTTGGTTGTCTTTCTCCAAATAAAACAGGAATTAAGTCAGCAGCAGGGCCTCTATGCACACCTTTGCTCAACTGAATCAAGGCATCCTTCATCCTCCGATATGTCACCTGCATAAGAAATCCAAACCTACAGCAATCTCGGCCAACTATCATAATTCAAAAAAGTGCAGTCCTCAGGATAACTAAAATTAATCCCTACATAGACCACAAGCTGATTGCATTTTCTATCATTCATTTATCAGACCACATAACTTGTATTTACAAGCCATTAGGTATAAAGCCTGTTTATTATATTTGCTTTTTCAAAAGCACTCTTTGGTATGCTTTGGTTAGAAGCTTTTTTGCAGCTGCTTTCACCGTGGTAATCACAAAAGCACCACAAAAACATCATTTGATTTCTTTTAAAAAAGCATACAAAAAGCGTGTTTTTACAACCACAAGACTGAAAAGGCTTACAGGGGGCAGATAAAATACAACACAAATTTCACCTACTATATGGTTCACATAATCCAGGACTGACCTACTCACAGAATCAAATGAATGAAATAAAATCCTCTATGCTGCAACCAAGAAACAGTAAGCTTGCACACTAAGTTGTCACGCAAAGCCTGTAACAAGAAATCTTCAGAAAATTTAAAACAAAGTACCTCATTTGCAACTTTCTCCAATCGTAGCGGACTATTTAAACCCTCATCCGGTACATCATCAAAAGCAACAGTAATAGACGAGTCCTGTTCAATATCCAAAACAAAAATATCTGCCACCAATCAACCAAACTATAATTTATTGCCAAAACAAACACTGTAATCACCCGAACCTCTATTTCAAATCCCTGGTTATTACCTTTAACCGATAAACAACACCTTGACCAAGAGCAGGGGATCCTAAATCAGCTTTGTTCGGTTTCAAGACAACCACATCATGTGTGCCAAACTACACCCAAAAAAATATATTACAAACAAAAATGCCGCAATATATAATCAAATTTACAGCCAACTATTATTAAAAAATAAAATGCTCACCTTATGAGCAGGTAAAACATCTCCTTTATTAGATTGGAACTCCAGTAGCGTCTTCCCCATCAAACCTGTCTATTATATAATTAAAAGATTTTGAGTTTAAATTTGAATAAAATTAAAATTAAACAATAACAAAGTATTTAGTAATTTACCTGAGCATCAACGCACTTCAAATTGAGAATCGTAGAACCTTTCTTCTGAGCAGAATCTAAATTTCTTAACGCGCCTGAACCAATAGATGCTGATATCTCTGATTCCTATATAAATAAATAATTAAATTTATTCACTTTTGATTTAATTGAAAACGATAAATTTATTTTTATAGGATAGCAGTAGATAATAATGGAGACTGGAGAGAAGAAGAAGAAGAAGAATAAGATAACGGAAGAAAGAAACCTTCTCTAAATCGAGCAAAGGAGACGTAATGGAGATGAATTCTTGAAGCGAGAGAGCTGCTGCTTTCTTTTTCGTTTTCGCTGTCTCCATCCCTCCTCGTTGCTTTTGCTTGCTGAGAAAGTGTGAGAGAGAGAGAGATGACTGGGGTCTGTCGAAGCAGTTTTCATTTCTCTCCGCAGCAACGAAAAAATCAAAAAATTGATTAAACTAAAAAAAAATAAAAATTAAATTAATTAAAATTACAAACGGTTTTAATTTTATAAACTTAAAACAAAAAACTCAAGTAAAATTAGAAAAACCTAAATAGAACTAAAAAACTCAAGCTGATCAATTTAAATCAATTTTTATTTTAAAATAATTAAAACTGATTAATTTAAATCAGTTTTGATTTAAATAAATATTTAATTATTTTTTTTATAAAAATAAAACCGAAAATAATCACCTATACTCCACAATGTTTGTTTTTATATTTAAAAATATTTTTAAAATAATTTAAATTTTTTATTTTTTTACTTTAAATTAATATTATTTTAATATTTTCAGATAATTTTGATATTTTAACATATAAATAATTTTTAAAAAAATTATATATATTACCTTTAAAAAAACCAAACTCCAACAAAATTTAAAAAGTTGGATTAATTGAGGGTTTTTTTTGTATTTAAAAAAAGTTAAATTTTTTTATTTTTTTGAATTAATATTTTTTTTATTTTTTTAATGTATTAATTATAAAAATAATTTTTTAAAAAAATATTTTTATATTTTTTAAATAAAAAACATTTTAAAAAATAATTATAATCACACATTTAAATATTTTTAGAAAGAAATTAGATCTCAAACTCTATGAATATTTTATACCCCGTTACAAAACACTACCCACACTATATATATCAATGGGATATATAATATTTTTGTTAGAAATGTTTTGACTAAAAATATATTAAAATAATACTTTCTAAGATTATTTTATTTAAGAACATGAAAATTAAGAAAAAAAATATTTTTAAAAATTAATTTAATATTTTTAAATAAAAATAACTTAAAACACAAAAATAAACTCATAATACTGAAAAGTTGAATAAAATCTAGCGAAGTTTTGAAGGTTTGGAGATTTACTTGTGAAATTATATGTTGGCTGGTACTAATTTTTAGGTCTGAAAGATATATATCTATTGGAAACTTGAAAGCAATAGAATTTTGATTTGGTTGTTTGGAATTATGTTTTAAATAATATTTTAAAAATTGAATTTTTTATCTAAAATTATTTTTAATATTTTTGAATTCTTTTAATATATTTATATCAAAATTAATTTTAAAAAAATAAAAAAATATTATATTAATATATTTATATATAAAATATATTTTTATAAAATAACAATTATAACATTCATAAATACTATTATATCCGCAAGAAAAGAAATGATTGTCTGGTGTCTAGTCTTAGGTTAAAAATAGCATCGATATTGTTGAATATCATATTGAGTGATGTTGTTGAATATCATATTGAGTTAAATGATTGGTAAAAAATAAAAAGAGTAATTATTAATTAATTTATATAAAAAAAATTATATATAGATTTGCTTTATTTTTATTTTTATTTTCATGTTAAGAACTGGGTTACAAATATATGCTCGAATAGAGTGCTTAATACGACCAACCTTATAGGTACTTAATAACTACTTACTAAAGTGTCATGTCTTTTCAAATAATAACAAAAGCTTCTAATTCAAAATGTAAATAGAGAAAAAGTTTGTAGAACAAAGAATTAGAACAATAAATTCTTTATTGAAAAGGCTTTTCCTTTGAGGTATATACTTCTAAAGTTCTGCCTTACAACATTACACACAACATTTATATATAATACTTTGAGGCTTTTGCTTACACTAAAAAGCATTAAAGCACACTTAATAATGTATACTCAGATGACTTATAACTCATCAATTATTAAATATAAACAATAAGCGAGTACAATACTAATATCAACCAACAATAAGTTCATGATTTGGAGAGAGATTATGTTTTGATAGGTTATCCTAATCACAAATAGTTTGAACTTGGAGGACTAACACATAGTCATCTTCTGCAAGCATTTCCATCCCATATGGTTCCAAAAGTTTTAGGATTCCTAAAACTATCTGTTTGAGTTTTTTTTTTGTTATTGTACTACATCTTCAAGTCATTAAGATGAGTAGAATATTGAGGGTCATATATATCATAGTCAATTTCTTCATCTGGATCTATTCCTTTAGGCTATAGTTCATTAGGAATAATGTTGTTCTAAAATCATACCATTTTTTATAAGGTCTTGATGTTTAGAAGGTTAATTAAAGTGTTTTTATACAAGGAATATTGGTGAGTTTTATATACTATAGCATGTGAAAAACTCATAACTAGATTGAATGTTTAAGCTTTGAATGACTTGTTGAATATAAAAACAGAGAACAAATGGGCAAAAGCTTACTTAACAGATTTTTTACGAAATGTAGTATGATGTACTTCAATCCATCAGGTTAGTGTATGAGGCCATTTAGATTTTTTCTATTTGAGAAAAGAGATTCATTTTGTAGGGTTATAGAACCAGGTGAGGAATTTTAAAGTATAGTTCCAAAAGTCTACCAGCTAAAATATCCTAACAAATCTAGAGAGAAAGAAATCAATAGGAAACTCGATAGTAATATGGTACAGGTGATAGAAATACCATAAGAAAAAGAAGAGTTCTTTGGGGAACAATCCAGCATGTTTGAATGTGAAAAGGTGAATGAAAAGATATTTAGGATAAATGTTTAAGCTTTGGAAACAAAGAAAAGTCATATCATAATTGATAAAAGATAGTCTTGGAGGCTAAACCGTTTGTTTTCTACTTATAGGTCAAGGGTGTGTGATTTTAAAATTGTATTTTTATCAAGATTTTATATTAGTATTTTGCACTTGAAGTATCAATAACTCCTTAATTAAAGCATGTTTTATAATATCATGTTTAATATTATAAGATACCTTTAATTTATGGTAAATGTTTATCTTAATATAGACCTATCATATAAATGAAATAATTGATTAATGAGTTTAACTCCTAAAATTAAAAAGACAAAAGGAGGGCTAAGCTTAGAAAAGAGAAGCTGATGCAGTCCAAATTAGAATACTGTTTAGTCACTAGATCATATATGTAACTGTAGAATTTGGATTTGGGTCTACTTTATATGTATGAAAAGCTAAGACATATGCCTAAACTATTCATGAAAAATGCAAAACTCAATTCTACTGTTTAGAAGTCCAAATCTTAGCAACAATAGAGAAGTCTGAATCTGTCATGTAACCCAGACATTGTTCAGTGTTCAGCCCATATATTGAGTTCTAGAAGTCCAAACAACCTTAATTTTTTTGTTGGAAATCTGAGACAATTTTCTAGAAAATTTTTTATTCAAGTTTGTTTGAATTCTAAAGTTAGTAATGAAGTTTTGCTCAGACAAGAAGATAAGGATTGTCACCAAGTTAAGAATTGATCACCCACTCAACAATTAGTCATCAAATAAATAGTTCTAAATTTTGACCTATAAAAGAAGGTATTTTCCATGCATTTAGGCATCTTGATTTTCAGATCAAGATCATGTTCTTGCTCTTTCTCTTTATATTGTTTAAGTTTTGCTTTTATTAATATCTTATTTATGCTTTTCATTTTATTTCCTTTACTTAGTTAACTTATATCTTATTTATGTTCTTATCTTATTTATTTATGTTTCTCTTCTTTCATTATGTTTAGTTAAGTTTATTATATCAAGGTGAAAATATTACATTAATGGTGTAAGAATAAGTATAATATAAACCCAACATGGACTTTAATGTTTGATACTAACATGTTTTGTATTTGTTAACTTGTTCACTTTTAATACTTTACTTGTTAAATGGTTAATCTATATTTATTTTGTATAACACTTGATGTAACAAATACAAGAAAACAATACAAGATTTTTTTAGAAAAAAATATGTTTCAAAATCTAATTTCTCGCTATGGAAGCACAAGAAAAAGTAAAAAAAAAACAGCAAGAGATAATGGTCTCCAAGGCTAGAATGACGTGGCTTTTTAGAGGGATTTCAAACCAATATAGATCCCAGCAGATATATGGTCGCTCTATCTTGAGCATATGACGTTTGAGTGGTTCACACGACACTCACAATCCGATGTTAGCAACCAGAATCGGCTAATTCATAGTTCAGTGACAATGCACACTAGCAACTCCATTTTGTTTGTTGCATATGCAAAACGAATGGTAAGATTAATTTAAATAAAATATATCATTCAATTAATTTGTTGTTAATTAATTTTTTTCATTATAGGCTACGTCTTTTAGAGATGAGCCGAGTCCAATGGAGTTATTTGTTGAGATGCACGTGCAGAGTCAAGACACCAAAAAGAGACGCAACATTTCATTGACAACCGTGCTCAACACTTTGTGGTATGTTTGTTCAATCATTTTATTTTGTGAGTTATTATATTTATTAAATTGAATATGATGATTTTTTTTTTAAATTTTCAAGAGACCTATAATAGCCGGTTGAGGGAGAGATATAGGGATGATCCTTTGACCCATCCGGATTTCTATCTGGATTTACAGATGGAGGTTGGATCGTCCAGTTGACCAGATAAAAATCGGGTATACGGGCTCTCCAACACTATGGCTAAGATCTTGCAGGCGACTCATAATGTTTCAACCGTTGGGAGCTCTCAATCACTGTCGAACACCCAATCTAAGGAGTTCATGGTCTTGCAGCAACACACGGCTTAGCTCACCAAAAAATACAACCACTTATCAGCAGGGTATACATAACTATTAGCGAATTACGAATAGCTTCGCTAAATGGTCATGAACATGGCATCACAGAGTAGTGATATATGTGCGCCTCCTCCTCCTCCTCCCCCAGCTCTATCATTATGTTAATTTGTAATGAATATTATTTAACTTTAATAGTTAATTTAATATTTTTTTAAACACATTCAATTTGTAATGAATATTATTTAACTTTAATTTTTTTTTGCTTTTGATGTTTAATAAAAAAATTATTTCATAATTGGTTTTTTTACTATTAATTTATATAATTTTATATTATGTATTCTATATAATTTTTTAAAAACATATTTAAAAATAATCATAGAGGGTTTTACCGATATACTGTATCCGTCGGCATTCAATTCATCAGTACTTGACAGAGAGCGGGAAATGTCAATCTTAGCAATCACCAACGACTTTATCGGAAAAAATAGTATGTCGTTATTTCACACATTCACTAATGGAATATATATGTCGGTATATTTCAAGCAGTATTTTTTTAGCGCAATTTTTGTTTGTAAAACCATCAGCAATTATTTTTTTTACTAACTGATTTAGCGATGAAATGAGATATTACTGACAAAAAAACAAAAGCTGATGGAAGGTTTTCGTCAGGGATGTCGTTGGTAAAAAAATTACCGATGAACTACGAATCACAGACCGACAGAATAGTTCCATCAATGAAATTGTAAAATCTTGTAGTGTTTGAATAATTTATAATGAATAATCTCGAATCAATTTATATATTAATTAAATTTTAATTTCTTAAATATTAAAAATATTTAGGTTGAAGGCATGCAAATTAAAAAAGAGTACGATTGTTGTTGTTGTTGTTGTTGTTGTAGAAGGTATGCAAATTAAAAAAGAGTACGGTTGTTGTTGTTGTTGTTGTTATTTCTATTTTAAAATCAAAATAATTAAAAGCCATTGAGCAATCCAAATCCCATTATCATGATTGACTACTTAATAATTATTTTTAACAGGGAAACATAGCTAGTTGCAGGAACCAACAACAGGATACAGATCTAAATAATTACAGCTCGTCAAATCTTACTATAGCACATCACATTATTTTCATTTTACGATAAGGTCACACAGCATACTTTGTAATCTCTCCCACACCCCATGACTCGTTGGCTGACTTCTCGAGCTCGGTCTGCCCCACCTTCGACACTGGAGCCTCCTTTGTATGAGCAAAATCATGTTGTTGAATCACCAGCACTGAAGAGACCACACCGTGTCCTGATGAGGCCAATATGTCTCCAATAGGTCCCAACTCTGCATGTTCAGCTTGGCGGTACGCTAATTCTGCAACCATAGTTGATGGGAACCTGCCTTTGCCAACAAAAATAAGGTCATAATGCCCACTCCTTCCTATTGCTAACACTCCCTCAACAATGTTGCTTACAACATTCTCTGTGTACTCTATTGTCCCCTCCCACTTGCTCTTAAATTCAGTTATGGCAGTCTCGTCCAGGTCCTGCTAAGTTCATCAGAAAATTAACAAAAAATAGAAAGAAATTTAAACGATTTTAATAATACACACACAGGGTAGGTCTGGAAGTTGAGAGGACATGCCTTTTCCTTCTCTGGGTTCATTATAGCAGTGGAGAAGCTGTAACTTTGTTCAGTGGAGGAGCTGTAAAGTTCGGATGGTGAAAGCTGTAACACAACATGGTTTTTTTCTTGCCCTTCTTTTTGGACGAATCTGACAATGGTAACTTCAACCGCTGGGTGGTCTGCCATCCTACCACCCAACTCCAAGGCTTCACGATCATCAGGTCCACCAAAAAACATGATGCAGACCCTTTGGGTTATATTGGTATTAGCCTCTGAAATTTGAGACCCATTTCCAAATCCACGATCCACAAGCACTGCCACTGAACAAGGTGCATTTTTTAGCACCCTTTGATTCACCCCTCTCCATCCATGGCCACAATTGTCCATGATCTGATCACCCTCTCCCCTTAATTGTTTATGAAATGGCAAAATGATCAAAGTTACCTTCTTATTCTCTCCCACTTGGCAAATATCCTCATGCATGTTAGTCAAATTTGAGATTGATGTCATGGCGCGGACAGAAATTCGGCCCAGTTGGCTCTTAGCCTGGAATGCCCTTGTGACTCGATCATTCCATTCACTAGACCGAGATTGATTAATAAATGGAAGTCCATTTTTACGGAACCTTTGGACCATGATGATTGATGATGATCGCTCAGTAAGCTCCACCAGATGCATGATATAGAGTTTGAGTTGGGATTTTTTAGTGCTCCTTATTGACTCAATGAGACTAACAAGTGGGGGTACATTTCCTGATCCATGAGCACAAGCAAGGATACGTAGCTCGTCCTTTGTGTCTTTCGTGGTGGTCAGGTCACGTAGCTTGCGTTGGGAGATGCTAGTGGAGGAGTCACCACGGGCGGGTTTGTAGATAGCCATCACGGTTGGTGTGGTGATGAAGGTGGTAAAGAGTGCCATGAGAACAAGGATTGCGAAGCTCTCGTCATTAAGGACCTGTAGAAAAGAAAAATGACCCTATTACAGATGAAATAATGCGCCCGCGTGGGTTACCATATTCTTAGTTTTTAAATAGGAAAGACAATTTATTTCAATTTTTTTTAATAATAAATAATATTCTGATAATGAGTTTTAATATAGAAACTTTAAATGCATAATATATAAATATTTAATTTTTTTAATCAATGAATAAAGAATTGAGCAATATAATATAAACCAGACATATTTATACTCATTATCATCTCTAACAATAAAATCTATTATCAATTATGAAAATAAGTTTATTAGAAACTATTTGATGAGAAAAATTTCTACGTAATTTCCCGCACCTTCTTACTTTTCAATTTCATAATGAATGGTAATATATGTAAATAAAGAGACCATAAAATTTCACATATTACCTTCATGTTCTTAATGATTATATATTATAGAAAGCACTAAGCCGTGGATAAATCACTACGCAAAATATACCGAGGACTAGGACATATGGAATCATGGAGTGCAACAACGTTAATTTTTTCATCCCAATTTTTTTTTATTTCAATCTTACTGGACCACATTGAAGATCAAATTGAAGGCCAAAAGAAAAGGATTAAAAGAAGGGCAAAGTGAATAAAAAAAAATGGTGATTTCAAAATTGGCAAGAAACTTATGTCCTCCCTTTTCATCTTTTTTATTTTAGTTTTTTGGTTTGAAATAGAAAAGGAAGAATTGTCAGATTTCAATGATAAAAAACAAAATTTCAATTATAATGATCATAACATGAAAAATATTAATTTTAATATCAACGAGTTCAATTTAATAAGCAAAGTTTCATCTAAATCTTGTCTTTTTTCTTGCATGAGATAATAGATATGAGCTTGAAAATATTTTTGAATTTTTGGATTCCTTGATGTTATAAATAGGTTTAGGTTTCTATAATGTTTTTTAAGTGTTTTAGCTAAAACAAATAATTAAAAAATTCAATTTTTAGACATTAAAAACCCTTGTCATGATTTTTCAACAACTTTTTAGTTATAAAAAAACTAAGGTAATAGACAACGAATCATTTGAAGAAAAAAAAATAGTTTAATGAATAACATGTCATCCACCAAGCCAAAGAGAAAATAAAATATGCAAGTGCATGGACCTACCCTTGAATTTCGACCTTGTAACCGGTTTATTTGGACTTTACTTCTGAGTTTATTTTTTAAAGGATTTTCATTTATTTTTAAAATTTTAATTTAAATAAAAATAGATAATTAAAAAAAATTATATGTCAATTAAATTGTTATTTTTATATTATGTCAGGATAGAATTTTTTTGTCACTTGTTTTTTTTTTAAAGTTAATTTCTTTTCTGTTTGTTTTTTTGTGGGATTATCTTAATTTTATGATCCATGCTGCGTGTTTGACAAGTTAATTTATATTGACTTCAATTATTTCTTTTTCATTTCTTTATAAAATCGATTTCTTTTCAATTTCATACTTCGACAATTGATTGGTGAAAAGCTAATCTTTGTGTTTTTCCTATTTGTTTTCTATAGGGTAATCTTATTATCATAACTTGGGTGTGATGTATTTGGCATATTTACCTAGATTTACTCAATTTTCATTTTTATTCCTTTTTTAAATTAAATTATTTTAAATATACTATAATCTCATGGTCTAACCCATAAATTTTGTTGATTAATTTAGATTGATTTGAATCAATTTAATATATTATCATCTTAATATGTTTTTAAATATTGTTCAGTATGTGTCGCCATTCTAAAATTTTAAAAGAGTTTCATCTAACATGTAGCAAGTTTTGAATTTATAATTAAAATATTAAAAAAATACATTAATATGATCTAAATATTATTTTTATATTAAAAAATTCAATTCAATTCGTGGCATAGCAATAGCCAGTTATCTAGTTAGTTAGCATAGAAAGTCATGAATTTAAAATATGATTTCTTGTTTTTGTCAATACAGGAAACAAAGAATAATACTCCCTTTCTCTTTCACGGAGAGCGAGTGGTGCCCGATTATTCTATCACCTTTTAGGAGATGAGGCCTTTTTGTACCTTACTTTTCCTGAGATGGCTGAAATAGTATGGTTCCTGATTCGTTCTCTGTTTAGTTTCATGAGGCGGCGAATCTTTCAATTTTTCAGTGCTGGTCAGTATAAAATAAGATCCGCTTATCCCTCTCTATTTCTTCCTTCTAATGAAAATGACTAATACTATCCCTTAGAGGAAAAAAAAACCTATTTCATTTGCTCTTTTCCTAGTTTTTTGGATGAGTTTGATTACTATTTAGAGAAAAATATTCACTATTTTAAAACTCGGTTTAGTTTCTCAAGTCAATTTAAAATTAGTTAATCCTCGATCTAGATTAATCTAGGTTGAAAAAAAAATCTCTAGTTAACCTGATTCAGTTAACTTAATTTTAATATATTAAAATAATATTTTTTAATTTAAAAAAATAAATAAATTCAGGTAAACTCTTTTTATCCATAACATAGGTAATGTTCCGAATTGATTTTTAAATTATAATGTTCTTTTTCTATCTAAACAATAAAAAAAATTATTAAAATTATTCCTAAAATATATTTATTTTATGTTTGTTATTTTAACTAAATATATTTTTATATTTTTATATTGGTTTTTTTTAATCTCAAAACATAAAAAAAAACACAACAGTAAATTGTCACTGAATCTATTGGGTTTCCTTGTTCTAGTTTATACGTACTAAAATAACTGTCCGAGAAAACTTGAATACTTGTAACTACTGGAAAGTGGAAATTAGTCAGATAACTCACCCCTTTCTCCTTGCCAATGTCAAGGACGATGAGTTCCACCAATCCTTTGGTGTTCATCAGCACACCGAGCGTCAAAGACTCCCTTGCTGGAATCATAAACATCATTGCCACTACGAAGGTGCCAATAATCTTCCCTGCAAAAGCTGTAGTTAAAACCAGCACCAAAAGCCCCCAGGACCTTCCATTACGAATTGTAGCCACATTAGTCTTCAAACCACTAGAAGCGAAGTAAAGTGGGAGAAGCAAACCCGAAACAAAATCCTCAATCCTCTCCATCAATCTCTCTGCAAGCACACCTCCTTTAGGGATAGTTAGTCCAAAAACAAACGCACCAAAAATAGAATGAATTCCTATAAGGTCAGTAATGAATCCTGACACCAGAACCCCGGTCAACGTGAAGCATATATAAGCTTCATCTACCATATTAGTTTTCGAGGAGCATCTGCAGGCAATCCATTTCATAGCAGGTCGGATCACAGTTAACATGATTGTAACAAAAGCACCACCTGAAATAAGAACCCATATTGATATCAAGGGACTTTTGTGCTCACCATCTGCCCCATTGCCAGCTAAAGCAACTGCCAAGGCTAGCAAGATCCAAGCCGTGACATCATTAAATGCTGCAGCAGCCATTGCAGTCTCCCCTATTTGAGTTGTTAGTAGCTTGAGCTCTGCAAGAATGCGGGATAAAACAGGAAATGCTGTGATTGAAAGTGCTACCCCTATGAACACCAAGAACGGAGTATAACCAACTTGGTCTTCTCCTTCAATTGTTTTTCTAAGGACAAATGCTACAGCTACGCCACAGACAAATGGAAGTGATATTCCTGCTACTGCTATGCCAAAAGCACGCTTACCGCTCCTGCGAATTGAGGATAAATCAAGCTCTAGACCTACCAGGAAAAGAAAGAAAAGAAGACCAACACTTGCTACAGATTCGAGTATCGGTGTGCTCCATTTCGGGAAAATCCAGTTGAAGTACTCTTTGTTTCGTCCGATAGCTGATGGTCCAAGCAGAATACCACCCTGAAAATATAAATTTGAACATCATGAATGCATGGTCAATAACATAAAATAATAGATGTATGATTCTAAAGAATTTAGTTGCTCACAGCTATTTCAGCAATGACTTTGGGTTGGCGGAGGGGCTTGAGAAGGAAGGCAAGAAGACGGCTAACCACTAGGATTAAGGTAGTCTGAACTATTAGTAATGGCAAGGCATGTTCCAGAGGATTATCACCTTGCCAGGCTCCATTTGATGATGTTCTGATGGAAGTTATATTGATTACTGGCATGGTTGTCGATGGACTCATATATATTCTACTAATTTATAACTTTATGCTAAACTCCTAAATTTATAATTCTCATCAAGAAGAAGTCGAGCTGAGTGTAATTGTGGAGAAAAGAAGAGTGAGTGGTAAAGAGAAGTTGGTGCAATTTATAGAGTAAGTTGTCCCCTTTATCAAGGAGCAAATTCTACAATACTTTAGGAAATATTTTAAAGAAATTGTCTTGGATATTACCAATGATTAAAGAGATTCCTCATTGCATATTCGACTTTTCTTGAAACAATTACTCTGTTGTCTTTTCTTTTTGATTGATGGCTTGTATTACACTGTAGGCTCGTCAAATTTCTTTTTAAATATTAAAAAAAAAAACAAGAAGATGATGCAAGATTTCCCAAAAAGAAAAAGCAACAAAAAATAAAAAATAAAAATTGAGACATGAATTGGGTTTAATGAATTCAATCAATTTAATAATACAAGTAAAAAATACAACAACAATAAAAAAAAAATATTACTCAAACATGCTTATTCGAGAAAACAAATTGATTAAAACTATAAAATTTAATATT
This sequence comes from Populus euphratica, assembly GCF_000495115.2. Taxonomy (NCBI): domain Eukaryota; kingdom Viridiplantae; phylum Streptophyta; class Magnoliopsida; order Malpighiales; family Salicaceae; genus Populus; species Populus euphratica. The sequence goes on along the minus strand of NW_011499854.1, from coordinate 2,968,491 downwards.
AAAGAGCAGGATAATCAAGATTATTTTGAAAATCAAGAAAAATCCAATAAAAAAATTATTAGTATCCAATTTAAAATCAAATAAATATGAGAAAAATATGTTGTAAACTTGTTCAAACCAAGCCTAAGAATTTGCTTCGTTTCATTCTTTGCACCAATAGAATCACAAGTATTGATCTTTTCATCTCACCTTCTCTGAGCCACCAGCTCTTTTACAACACTGCCAATGCCACGTATAAAACATAGAAACATTCAAGCTCTATATGTAACCATTTACCTCTTAATTATATTATATACCATACTTTTCGGCTTAAATGCTACTATGAATTGGAGAGAAGATTTTAATCACGATCGTAGAAAGGTTTATTCACTTGAATTGATATTTGTCTTGATTGACAACTACAATCATAATTCGTATTTTATTATTGATTGTTTTTTTCCAATATGAAGTTTATAACTTCTTGAATAGAACAATATATAACCAAAAGAAAAATCAGAATTCTAAATAAAAAGGAAATATAAGAAAGAAAAAATAAAATTTAAAACTAAACTAGGAATCCAGAAATTAAAAATAATAATAAAATTAACTCAAATAATATCTTTTTCAAATTTAATTTGAATGTCTTCTCTCGACTAATGATGACTATAATTAACTAACTTCGTTATAGAACTGGGCATATAGACTCTCCTAATTAAATTTAAATGTAATCCAATTTAATTTTTTCTTCAGTCTAGTTGTTTGAGTTTTTTATTTTTAACTTAGCAATTGTGTTTAGCCAAAAATACAAGGACTGTTACGATAAGTTGTCATTACAATGGAATAATATCAGATTTCTGTTGATGGATTCCAGTGTGATTTGATTGCGGGAACAACTATAAAATTTTGCAGTGGAAATTTTGCAGTGGATTACTATAATTTCTTCTTATATGTTTTTTTTAATATATAGTTTTTAAAATTATTTTTTTATTTTTTTTTAATACTAAACTAATTAAAAATTATAATTATAATTAAAATAAAATTATATAGGGATGCAGTATAACTTTCCTCGCAAAACATTATGGATTGTTATAGTATTTCCAACATAATTTTTTTCTGTTTTTTTATTTTTTGTTGTTATGATTTTTTTAATATTATTTTTGTCGATTTTTGTTTTAATATTAAGTTAATTGAAAATTTAACTATGTAATTTTTTTTCTTTAAAACACTGTGGTTTGTTATAATGTTTCCTCATCTAGTTTGTATTTTTTTTTTTATTATAATTTTTTTCAAAATTATTTCTTGATTTTATTATTTTATATTAAGTTGGTTGAGAATTATAATTACAATAAATCTAAATCATGTAGAGAAAGCATCATAACTTTCCTTTCAAAACATTGTAGATTATTACAATATTTCTCTACAGGTTTTTTTGTTATGATTTTTTTTAAAATCATCTCTGTCGATTTTACTAGGGAAAGGATTGCAGCTTTCCTCACAAAATATTATGGATTGCTATAGTGTTTCTTCTCATAAGTTTTTTTATCAAAATTGTCTATCGATTTTTTATTTTTTTAATATTATTTTTGTCAATTTTATTTTTTTACTATTGAGTTAGTTAAAAATTTAACTATGTAATTTTTTTCTTTAAAACACTATGGTTTGTTATAGTGTTTCCTCGTCTAGTTTGTATTTTTGTTTTTTTATTATAATTTTTTTCAAAATTATTTGTTGATTTTATTATTTTATATTGAGTTGGTTGAGAATTATAATTATAATAAATCTAAATCATGTAGAGAAAACATCATAACTTTTCTCTCAAAACATTGTAGATTGTTATAATATTTCTCTACAAGTTTTTTTTGTTATGATTTTTTTCAAAATCACCTCTGTCGATTTTACTAGAAAAAGGATTGCAGCTTTCCTCACAAAATACTATGGATTATTACAGTGTTTTTTCTCATAAGTTTTTTTTATCAAAATTGTCTATCGATTTTAATATTAAGCTGGTACAGAGTTTAACTTTGTATTTTATTTTATTTTTATTAAGAGAAAAGTTAAATTATATGGGAAAAATATTGTATTTTCATCACAAAATAATATAAATTGATACAAGTCATTTTATTCAATTTCTAAATTTTTTATAATCAATATAATTTTTTAAAAATAAAATATTAGCTTTATGATATCTTTAATTTTTTATTATTTATCTAGTACTAGTTTATGATTATAATATCAATTATATTTATTTTATAAATTTGTAGCAGCACGTGCATGCTTACTAGTACAAGCTCTATATGCAACCACTATGTATTATCTACCACATTTTTTGACTTAAATGCTAGTATGAACTGGAGAGAAGATTTTAATCACGATCGTAGAAAAGTCTCTTCAGTTGAATTGATATTTGTCTTGATTGACAACCGGAAAAGAAGAAAGCAAATATAAAAAGCGATAGAATTTTTCTTGAAAGTATCTCGACAGCTAGAATCATAATTCGTATTTTATTATTGATTATTTTTCTCCAGTATGAAGTTCGTAACTTTTTGACTAGAGCAATATATAACCAATAGAAAAATCAGAATTCTAAATATAAGAAAGATAAAATTAAATTTAAAACTAAACTAGAAATCCAGAAATTAAATAGAAAACTAATAAAAATGGCTAAAACAACATCTTCTAACTTTAATTTAAATGTCTTCTCGACCAACGATGGCTATAATTAACCAACTTCTTTATAAAACTGGGCATATAAACCCTCCTAATTAGATTTAAATACTAATCAATAATCAGATATAAAGTTTTGGATTTTTCCTTCAAACTAATTGTTTTTAACTCTTTTTTTAACTTAGCTCTATTTCATGGATCCATGAAAAAATGTTTGATTTGAATATTTGAAGGAACAAAATAAAAATAATTGAAACATAAAGACCAGTGTTTAGTCAAAAATAGGAGTGTTAAGATTAGTTGTTATTTCAACAGATAGTGATGCAACCTGAATTTTTTAAATAAAAAAGTAAATTAGTAACAAATAGTTAATATTATATACTATATATTTAATATTATATACGGTATAGACATGTGTTATTTAGATAAATTAATTTGAAATATATATGTCAACTCAAGTCAATAAAAATTAATTTATGAATACTTTTAAAATAAATAAAAACTTACATTATATTATTATTTTCAAGATTTTATATTTTAAAACTGCTTTATAATAATTTTATTTTTATTCTCATTAAAAATATTTTTTTAATATATACAATAAACTTTTATTTATTTATTTCTAAATCTTTTAAAAACTAGGAAAGTTTTTGACAACAATTATATGCTGACATATGGTACATAATATCTAAAATCATAACTTAAAATAATGGTCATAAATTGATATTGTTCTTGCTGACTTGTTGTTTTGTACAACTTGATTAAATATAAATATTAAATGTTTTTTTTTAATTTATCTATTATGTCCTTAATTTTTTAATTGTTCTATACTTCATTTTCAATCACTAATAAATTAATTGTCCTATACTTCATTTTCAATCACTAATAAATTTATTATTATCATTTTCTATACGAAATTCATAATAAAATACATATTAATTTATCAAAATTCATTTCAATTCATATCAATTAACATATAATATTACTCATACACATATTAATTCGACAAATCCATAAATTATTATAAATCCTTATATTTTCAGTGACTAATTATAAATAAATAAAACTAAAATTAGATAATAAAAAAATAGAAAGACAAAGAAAAATTTCTTAAAGTAAAAAGCATAAAAATTACTTGTTTAATTAATTAATTAATAATTTAGAACTTGAAGAAAAAATTTATAAAAAGAAAAAAAAAAGAGAAACACGTGGATGAATGTAGCTAATAAATAAATTAACCCTATAAAATTATTATATTGATATTTTATTATAAAAAAAATTATTTTTTTTCTAAAAAAAGGAGCAATTACCCCTTTTACTTCCAGGTGGCTCCCCCCACTGACAATGGAATGATATCAGATTTCTATTCATGGATTCCAGTGTGATTTGATTACGGGAACAGCAATAAAATTTTGAATTCGATATGGAATCTGATCCACAAAAATGGATTTGCTTCGGCGCAATTTGAGTATTTGATCACTAGACCAGCTAGAGTTTATGGCTTCGTAATGGAATATCGTCCACATATAGAGGAATCCGATTCGGCGTAGAGTGGTCGTGTCTCCATCGAGAATCATTTCTCTCTCTCTCTTATTTATTCCGTGGCTTAGTGTTTCGAAACCTTTTCGAGAAAATTAAAACAAAAATCGAGAAGGGGGGATTGATCCTGTTTTCGTGCATTTACAAATCTCGCGGGCATTTTCGACATGTGAATAACATAAAAGATAAAAAAAAATTAAATTAAATTTCCCCTCCCACATGCCATCGAAGCACAACAGAAAGGTGCGCCAGTTGACGGGATATTCTGATCTTCAACTTAATTAATTCTAATTATACCATGTAGTGGATTTTGATTAGTCTATTGCGGATATATGTCGTGACTTGCCTAGAGGGTAGCTTGGCAATGATGATTATGTATCGATGAGGCTAAGTTAGGGATAAGCCTCATAAAAACACTTAGAATTTTTAATTTTAATGTTGGATAGTGCTTGAATTTTGCTAGGAGATTCCACGTGTCTACTTCTGTAACTAGTCTAGCATTGGAAGACCTCTAATTAAGCACTTGGAACTATAATTTTCCTCTATATTTTTTATCTTGTAGTTTGCTTATGGTATCATTGCATTTTTCTTTATTTACGGATATTATGGTTTGTTTAAAGAATTTTAGACTTTCAAAAAAAAATTGATTATTTGTAGAGAAATATTATAAAATTTCAAATTAGTTTGATACAGTGATTATATTCGATAGAATTCTATGTTATTTGCACTTAATAAAATTATTATGTTGTTTTTGTTTCATCAATGTCTCATATGTTATTTTATAATAGATGTTTGTTAGTTTATGTTGTACAATGAAAGCTAATAGCGAATATGAGCGATAATTTTCATAATGGTTAATTTTCTCTATATTTAATGGTGATTATTATAAACAAAAATAACATTCAAATCTCAAAAATCTAACACACAAAATTCTCTTATTCTTATTCTTCATACAAGAGAAAAACACAACTACCCTTGATTCTCAAGAAAACAAGTAGTCGTCGTCATCTGTGTCATCTTTATGTGATAGGTAGGATTTCAATTCAATTTTAAATGTAAAAAAAAAAATATATGTTATGAATATATTTTCATGTATCATATTTTTTAATTGAGGAATAAAGAGATAATGTTTATGTTTTATAAAATGCATTTAAAATATATAAATTAATTAATAAAAAAATTGTTAATATTAATTAAATATTAAAATGAAAAGCTCATTTTTATAGTAAAAATAAAAAAGAGATGCGCATAAAAATATTTTATGGGTGTCGTTTTTACTTTAAACAATTTCATTCATTTTATCTTAGCTGCTAGCAAATGATTTTTGTTTTTATTCAAAATTCGTACAAATATAGTTAATTCATGTAAAATATAAGAGAGCAAACTTATTGCAAATAAAACTAATCTTTTTAAAATATCATATAACTAGAAAAATATAAAAATATCAATATTTAAATAGAAACAATTAATAAAAAAAAAATAATAATAATAATAATAAAACAAAGTGTTGATAGGTCAAGCCCATATATTTGGCCTTAATAAAAAAAACCTAAATACATTTGGACATGAAAGATCAAACTTATATTTAAATTTATTTATTTTTTTCATAAAAAAAAAGGACATCTTGTTTTCAAAGAGATTTATTTTTTTAAATGCAAGTGATAGGTCAACTATAGTGGCAAGCAACCTATCACTATTTGGTCGCTTTCCTATCATTTTCGATAAATAATATATTAAAAAGTATAACTTTTTTTATTTGAAAACTAATTTTTAACTTTTTATTATATAAAAATAACTCCAAAACACCATCTAAACCTTTAATAAACACTTTAAAGCTCTAAAATCACTTTAAAAAATAAAAATTAATTAAATCAAAATAAGTAAAACAGACTTTGATCTACTTTTACCATCAATTTATTTTTAACTTCATTGAACTTATCTTGAGAAGAGAAATATAATGATCAATTTTTTTGATAATTTGAATATTTTTAATATATAATTTCATTGTTTTTTAATGAGTTTTCTTCTATTCTCTTAAATCCAAGAAGTAAATTGTTGTAAACTAGCAAATATATCATTCTTATGTGAGTTTCTTTCTCTTCTCTTAAAGATATAAAATGAAAAATAAATAAAATAAATTTTTGTACCCAAATAATACTCTTAAAAATCCTCACTTTAAATTTTATCTTTCTACTATAATTTAAATTTTATATTATGGAATTATGTCATAAAATGATTAAATAAAAAAAACATACAAATAAATTTTTTTAAAATTACATTATTTTAAAAAATAAAAATAATAATGAATAATCGTAGAGAAAAAACCAATTCTTTTAGTATACTTGGTAAAGGGTTTTTTCTATTTATGTCTGTTCACAACTTGACACAAAGTTGGTGGACTACCTCGAAGTTTATTGGTTTGCTCCCAAAGAGTGCAGTTCAAGAGAGAGAGGGAAGATTATTGATTTGCTCCCGAAGAGTGGAGTGAGAGAGAGAGAGAGAGAGTACTATCTACTAAAAGAGAGATAGAGTACTATCTACTAAAACTAAAATATATCCTCTAGAAATATGAAGACCTACCCAGCAAATGGAAGTCTTCCCTTTCCCTTAGCTTCATGGCTTCCCTTCCATGAGCATATTGTCATGAGTGAAGGTAATCTTTGTTATCGCCGCTTCCTGTACGGCGATCTCTTTCTAGGACTGCAACCTCTACTCGATTGACATGGGGCCCATCTCCCTCGGCTTCAGTCAGTCTTTTGATCCTAGATCCGAGTCTGTGTGTGTGTGTGAGAGAGAAAGAGAGATAACCTGGGACAAGATTGAAATACACACGGATATAACCTGGAAAGGACAAGATTGAAATCTGGGACAAGATTGAAATACACACGTATATAACCTGGAAAGGACAAGATTGAAATTATGGAAGTCGGACATAACCTGGAAAGGACGATCAGTAATTATCACCTTGTATTATATAATCTGGAAAGGACAAGATTTTCACACATGTAACAATAAAAAGTTTCTCGTCAATATAATATTGTTTAATAATCTTTTAATTGCACTCGTTTTTTATAACCCTAAAGCAGGAATATTAACCATGACTGATTCAATCAGGCATACAAGTTAAAATAGTTGGGACTTATTTAGTCAGGGGCCTGCGCCATAATATTGTTTAATAATCTTTTAATTACACCAGTTTTTCATGACCCTAAAGCGGGAATATTAACCATGACTGATCCTATCGGAACACATGTTAGAATAGTTCAGACTTATTTAGACAGGGGCCGCGCTAGCGCAGGCCCCCTCTACCACAAATTTTGACGTACACTCTCCCACTTGGGGAGATGTTAGACTGGTGCACCCGCTGAGTGCAATGCCAGCCACCAGCCTAGGCCTGAGCCTTATTGATCGCCCAAAGACCCCGTCCAGGTAAGTATGTTATTGAATTGCCCGTGCATTTTATTTTATACGCTTTTCGTCCTGTCTTTGCAGCTTTCTTTCCGATGTGGGATACGAACAACAAACTGTATCCTGTTCTCTATACGCGTGTAAGGTGCCGAAGATAAATAAATTAATCGTATGTAATTTTTTTTTTTTTGGTTTTTAAACTAATTGAGGAGGAAAGCAAGCAGTCAAAGGGTGTTTGACACTATATATATATATTAAAAAAAATATTTTTGGATTGAAAAAATATTAAATTAATATGTTAGTATTTGTTTTTTTTTAATTTTGATGTATTAATATAAAAAATTAAAAAAATATATATTTTAATATATTTCCAAATAAAAACCTATTTTTTAAAAAATACTTGCACTATAATTCAAACTTTTTAAATCTCTCAATCCCAAGAGACTTGGCTGAATCAACGTAATGATGTATTGATTTAGAATTTGCTTGAGGCTAGATGGATGAAAAAAAAACTTATTTTTTCACTAAAAACATGTTGTTTTATTTTTAAAAACCCTCGTCTATGTTGTAATGGCTTTTCTTGCTATAACGTTGAGTTCTCTAAAATAAGTTATAATTAATAATATGTAATTATTTGAGGACGTTTAAAGTTGAGTGAATACAATTTAAATTTTTATGCCACGGGAGGATATGATTGACATGTAAAGTTCATCTTTCTCTAAGAGCAAGATGTGGTTTCTTTGTGCTCCGACGCATTAAATTTTGGATGGTATGAATTACGTTCAACTGCAATTAAAGGTATGAGAATTCGTTAGGCAGCCAATTCAATTAGTTGGTGCCAACCAAAATCCTTGCTTTCCTAAGAAACTAATATTTGGTTTCATAAGCGTATCTATAGCCACAGTTTCCTCGGCACGTGCTAAGTTACTGCAGAGGGGGGAGAGCTATTTGGTTTCATAAGCATATCTATAGCCACAGTTTCCTTGGCACGTGCTAAGTTGCTGCAGAAGTGGGAGAGGGGAATGCAAGAATACCATGCTCCGAGAACGCATCTTTAATTCGGTAAAAAAAGAAGAAGTGGGAAGCATTTTAATAGAGTGAATCCAAGGTAGCCTGGGACTTCGTTGCTCACACCAAGATCGGAGGGTGGTTTAGGCTTCAGATTTTTCTTTGAAGGAATGGAACTCAGTCTGTGTTGGCCATGGTTCTTTAAGGGTTGTGGAGGGTAGAGTTGCCTGGGAGCTCAGAATTCCAAATGACCGTAGTTGGAATGTAGTGAAATCGTATTGTTCAATAACATGGCATGATTCTTCATCATGCTTGATTGTTTTGGCAATTATTTTTGCTAAAAACATGATTGTCACCCTATTTTTTTTGCAATGCAAAAAAGAAGAATAACATGGAGAAAAAGCTAGCAGAAACAGTTAAATATGCAACAACTTGTTGTAAAAAGAAAAAGAAATAAATTGCAACAAACAATCCCAGTCTCTTATTTTTATTTTTTTTAATTTCAGATCATCTCTTGCGAAACTCGATATAACCATTTGATATGGCAAGTAGCAACTTCTCAAACATTCTGACAATATTAAAGTTAGATTTTCTTATTTGTGATTTCTTTGAACCTTGGGCTCCGCCACTAACATTGTCATTGAATATCCCAACTGTTTAGTTTATGGTTATTGGCAATAAGAAAAATTTTTGTGGAGTTCATGCCATCAAGAGCGAGCTCATGAATATTATTCAAGATTCTGCGAAAGATTTTCTTTCCTTTATACTGAATTCTTCAACACTTGGAACAATCATCTAGAATAATGTTTGTCGGAATTTGAGAGAGATTAAGGGTAAATACTTTGATGATCTATTAGCTGTAACCATGAAGAAGATTTTGTTAGTCGCTAGCTCCTCTTGTTCAAGGCCCTATTACAGAAGATGATAAAAAACCAGAAAGCACCAGCCTCAGTCTTCTATCCTTGATTACAGGTTCAAAGAAAAAAGACAACAAAGATTTTCAAATATTAATAACTAAGAAACTCTAAATTCCACCATGATGTGATTGAGCAAAAAAAAAAAAAAAAGCAGTGAAAGATGAGGAGCTCTAAATCCCAGTTGATTCAAATAAATGGAAAAAATACAAAAAAATAATAATAATTAAATTAAATTTAGCTAATTTCTCCTATTTTCTTATTTATTTCATTCTACTGAAGAAATTGACGATTCATTGAAAATAAAAAAGACCCAAAAATCCCTTATTAAGAAAAAAAATTCTTCAACACAAAAACTCAATCAATCAAACAAATAAAATTAATCTTTCAATGCCATAGGAAAAAAGAAAGACCTGTTAAACCTCTAGCGTTCAAGATCAACCTCCGACGAGAGATAATGGTCAGTGAACACTTATTTGTCCACCAAGTCACATTCCTTGATGTAAAAGGGCTAAGGTTTGTTGTATTTGTTCATTCACCATGAGTTTTTGCTCTCCAAGAACCAAAAATAGAGGGCAGGACAGAGAAGAGACAAAGTTGAAAACATAAACATGGTGGACATCCATCAACTCTTTTCAAGCAACAGAAGTTAAGAAAAACAAAAGAAATGACAGTTAAAAAAACACGTGAGAAAACCTGTGAGAAAAAAAAACTTTAGAACGAAAAACATTACTAGAATCCAGAATAAAAGTAGAGTAGGTATACAGTGTTTTCATGAGCTCTTTTAGTTTTTTTTATAATTTATAATTTTAAACATAAAACTCTTTTCTAGGTACCACAGTAATTTTGGAATTTATTTTTACAATACAGAAAAGGCATCTGCCAAAAATATGGTAAAGGATTCAAACACGTTTAGTTTTCAGTCAGAAAATCTCTTATCGACGATAAAACTTAATGCTTTCAGCATTTTAGTTGGATCTTGAGTCGAGTATATGCTGCAGAGGAGTTCAGAAAAGTTTTCTGACTAATAAAAATTTCGTTCGAGGATCGATGTGTATTAGGTTGGTTGCCATTAATGTGCAAACATCCATCAACTCTTTTCAAGCAACAGAAGTTAAGAAAAACAAAAGAAATGACAGTTAAAAAAACACGTGAGAAAACCTGTGAGAAAAAAAAACTTTAGAACGAAAAACATTACTAGAATCCAGAATAAAAGTAGAGTAGGTATACAGTGTTTTCATGAGCTCTTTTAGTTTTTTTTATAATTTATAATTTTAAACATAAAACTCTTTTCTAGGTACCACAGTAATTTTAGAATTTATTTTTACAATACAGAAAAGGCATCTGCCAAAAATATGGTAAAGGATTCAAACACGTTTAGTTTTCAGTCAGAAAATCTCTTATCGACGATAAAACTTAATGCTTTCAGCATTTTAGTTGGATCTTGAGTCGAGTATATGCTGCAGAGGAGTTGAGAAAAGTTTTCTGACTGATAAAAATTTCGTTCGAGGATCGATGTGTTCATTAAAAGAGTCAACATTTTGTAGGTGCTTAATTTACTTCCGAGCAAGAGGAATTCATGGGAAATCCATCCACAGCGATTTTGGGAGCAAAGACTTTACGATGATTCCTCACTAGAGGGAAAAGATTTCCATGGTAGACAGATTTATCCTGTCAAGCATTTCAGCTGATACACTAAGCTTCGAGGGATCACTAGATAACCTAAAAGTTCTTTGCCACACAAACTCGATCGAAGGTAATTCTTTTTAAGGTGCTTGCAGAAAGATGAAACTCGTTCCCTAAAATACCCATCCACGATTTGGACATCTTCTAAAGATAAGGATTGGATATTAGAGAACCCGTATGGAGAGGCAATTTAAGACTGCCTCCATGCAAATATTGCTCGATGGTGTTTTTTTGCGGAAGCAAGAGGGATGAAGACTCAAGTTCAATCCTCACCTTTATCATCAAATCTACTTAAATTGGAACACGCTAAAAAAATGCATCTTCAATTCCGTCAAGGATCCACAATGAAAGAGATGGAGCAGCAGGATGAAAACTCAATTGTTACGGAATGTGAATTCCCACAAAGCAGTTCCACCCTCCATTCCTCTGCATTATACAACCAGGTAAGATGGAAGCCGTTGTTCTTCATAGGATTTGGATGTCTCAAATGGCCAACGAATATAAGTGGATCGAGTCTCTATTGCGTTGCAATGAACTGTCCTAAAGGCTAACGCGTTCCAATCGTTTCACGAAATTATAAGCGTTTCGCACACCATCAACTTAAGAAGGAATTGATGCGCATTTGATCCTAAAATAGTAACTGCTTTAGAATATTGGCCTAGTTCAGCCTTTTTTGGTGATTGTCAATTTGATCTCTTAAAACAAGTTGACGAACAAAAAAAAAATTCATTTGTTAACACCTGTTTCATCCATTAAAAAAAAAGGGTTGTTTTTTATATTAAATGGTTTTATTAAATGAGAAAAGTTTTATTTGGGAATTCTTTAACTTTTCTCTGTATGAGATACTAAATGAGTTCAATTTTTTTTATTTTTAAATGGGGTTGTTTTGAGTTTTTATTTGTTTCAAGGGAGGGTTATTTAAACTCATTAATGGATTCATTTAGATCTTTAAAGATATTTTTGAATTAAAAAAAGGTTGAAAAATAATTTTTTATATACAAAATATCCTTGATTTTTCTATGACAGTTTAGTTGTTGGATTCTATGAATATAGATGATGCATTATATAAGTTTTTTTTTAAAAAAAAAATAAGTTCACCTTTAATATTTAAAAAAAAAAAAAATAAGTTCACCTTTAATATTAAAAAAAAAAAACTTAGCTTGTGAATCATATTTTTTTTATATGATCCAATCATAAAACCCACCTATCTAGTTTGTTTCTATGTTAATTTTTTTATGCATTTTCACTCTCATAAACTTAAAAAGAAAAATCATTTCATTATTTCATATTTGTATGTCTCAAAATTGAATGTCTCTTTTGATATTTAACTTTAAAAAAGATCTCCTTTTATTATTTAGATTTAAAAAAAAGATCACTTTTTATTATTTATCTTAAAACATTATATGCTTAAAAAAATAGATGTTTTTTTATTTGATTATCTCTCTTGTTATTTAGATTTAAAAAAAAAAGATCACTTTTTTATTATTTATCTTAAAACATTATATTTTTTTTTGTTTTTTTTAATCTCATGTGTCTATCTTATTCTTTTAAAAAAAAAAATTGTTCTTTAATGCAAAAAGAAAGCAACAACGCTTGGTTATCATACAATTAAATAAAATATAATTTCATAAATAAAAAGTTATTAAATCTATTAAGATAGCTAATCAAATTATGGTTTTATTAGATTAACTCTCATATTCACTCTAATCTTTTATTAGGTTTTTTCTTTAATTTTTAATTTTTAATTTTTAATTTCATTTTTCAATACTAAATTAGTTAGAAATTATATTTTATAATTTATTTTAATTTATTTTTTATAAATTTATTATAACTTGGATTACAAGTTAAATAATTAGCTCAAATTAAATTGTCCTTTTAGTATTTTAAAAATATATATTATCTAATATATAACTACCACATATGCATCAAGTTTTTAATTAATGATCAGAATTTTTTTCTCCCTACAAATACATTAGCAATGCCTTAACTTTCTTTTAATACTAAATATATATATATAGCGTGTACCCATGATCTTGTGATCATAGGATATAGACAACGCAGAAATCATTAATGACGATGGAAATCTAGCTAACTGCTCTACCATGTTTTTTGGGCACTGAGAATTTTGTTCCCCGTCTTCATAAATAAGATAACACAGTAAACAATAATCAAAGCAAACACTTTTCTTTTCCTTTGGCCCTTCCAGCACTTCCCTCTGTGACACAGGATTGATAAGAACATGAGCAAACAGTCATCTGGCATGTATATGATCAATATTGTTATTGCATTTAATTTTCTTTTTTGTTAAAAAATGTATTATCTATCTACCTGTATGTGTTAGCAATCTAGCCAGACAGCAGCATGTGGATCAGAATATTTGGCTATCAGGATAGGATAACACTGTTTGCCTTGATTTTCAGCAAGGTTCAGAAGCCGTCATTCAGGCTTTGCTGCACATCAGGGATCTGCCAGCAGCTATATGTGTATAGCTATTCAGGATGTTCTCATTAAACATTCTTGTGGTAAGCCAAAATCTTTCTTCTGAGAACCAAGCTGCCGCCTCCAAGGGTCATTGTGCAACTTATAGTGTAGAACCTAGTCAGGCCAATGATAGCATGTCAGTACCATTAATGAACATGCAGAAATGCATGTACAAATGAACTAAAACTTAATGCTGTGTTTTGAAGGTTCAAATGCAAATTTGAACTCCAACGTGGAATACAAACTGCAGGAAATGATCTCAATATCTGAAGGTGGAATTCATATCAAGTCAAGGGGCACTATCTTTCACCACAGGATCAGTCTTTCTAGCAAAAATCCTTCAAAACTGATAACCTTTCTGCAAATAGGAAAGGTTTCCTAATATCTTATTTTTTGCTACCATTCACAAATGCTCCATTTATGAAGGAACCAAAAGATGGGAAAATTAAAGGCAAAATGTAGAATTAGGGTTTTTAACTGGCTTAATATCTATCTTACCAAATAATCCCTTGCTGAAACTTATAGAGACAATAATCATACATGACTTGATTTCAATGTACAGTTGCAACAGATTCTATCATAATTTTTTTCCAAGATTAACTGTAGTCTTCAGTTTTTTCGATTGCACAACTCTCTTCCTAGCTTATATCAAGTTTCAGCTTCTCACTTGCATAAAGTTGATGAATTGATTTTTTTTCCTGGCCTGCCCTATCAGATGAAACTTCTTATCGAACTCTTGCTTTCCCTAGTGAAAATGTGATGTGAGCATTCTATGAAATTCCTTTTCCGAAAACCACAACCGAGGAAATATGCTATTATCCTGGAAAGAGATTCGTATATGAAATTCTTTACTTGTCTTTCAACTAAGATCATTTTCTTATTTCTTGAAGATTGATATCAATTCCAACAGCTGATCTTGATGCCGAAAGGCATAGGACTCAAAGGTTAAGGCTTATGGTTAAATTGGAGTCTCATATCGGCAAATGCAAGGAGAGGATTGCAGCATCAGAGATTTAAGTTAACTGAGAATAAGAGTTTAATGGGAGGGTGGAATCCTGCTGTGCAGCCAAATAATTTTAAATAGCTCTATATTCAGCATAAACAAAAGCATATACCTGTACAAAGGTGGCAAAGACATCATCTTCTGTCAATCGTAAGAATTCAACTGCCCAATCCTCCACATGACCAAAAGCAGTTTTTTGTCTCTCAGCTTCAAGCAACATAGAATCACGATACAAGAATCTCTGCCAGATTTTCTGGACGCTGGTCAACTTGTTTTCTATTTCTGTCTCATTGAATCCCTAGAGGAAGCGAGCACTAATGATTATCAGCTTTTAAGGTTTCAGAGTAACCATTTCACAAAGAGATTCCTAAAACCAAAACAATACCTGAAGGATCTTTATCAAATTTGGAATCTCGTCTTCCAGAATTCTGACAGCAAAGCTTTCATAGTTGAGCACATTTTCATATGGCAGGTATATCCCATCCTAGTAACAGGGAAACAAGATGGAACAAACTAGAAATAAGTTGCTACCATTGATCGTCAGTGTCTGCAACAAATAAATTAAAAACTTCCTAGAAATGCTAGTAGGAAGGTTTCACACTATATCACCTACTGATACTGTAAGCCAGCTCGAGATCCTAGTCACAGGTTTGAACGAAAATTTAAAAAATAAACAAATTTGAAAAAGCTACTGTTCTACTGGGGCTGAGCATAAAATGGCCCCATCTGCAATTTTGACATACGACTAGAAGCTTCAAGATGCTTACCTGAGTCATGAACAACCAAGTAGCTTGCTGCTTGTATGCTAAATCAAACATATTCTCTAAATTTTCAGGATACGCAGAACTACCTACCTGAATGACAACTGGAATGCACCCTTGCAAAATGCTATCTTCCATACGACCACTCCAACCATCTCCAGGCATTACTCCACAGAAAACAGAACTGGCTAAATCCTCATGGTAGCTTTCAGAGCGCAATGGGCTCACAATCACATTTTCAGCATGTTGTTTCCCAAGATTACCATCCTTGTTAGGGGTTGATCCAAACTCTTCTGCAAGTTTCTGTCTGATACCCATGCTATACCTGCACAATTACAACCAGCAAACTATAAGATCTGCTGAAACTTTTGTAGCATAATAGAAGGAAGGAGTTATTCCGTAAACTGGAAAAAGAACCAGACAAAGACAGCTAATTATTTATTTAGTATGAAGGAGACAGCTGATCATATTATTGAGAATGAGACAGGATACAGCTAGTAAAGGCAGCCAAACCATGTGCCTCTGTGTAGCCTGTGAAGTATGCATTTCTATTTGAAAACAATTTGCCTTTTTCAATAAATTGCAAACAGCTATTGAGTATTACAGTTTTACTTACGAAGCTTCTGGTCTTCCATTCAGGTATGCTGGTCCAAGATTTCCATTGAAATAGAATAATGTCTTCCGCTTTTCAAGAGGCCTGAGACAAATACATAATATTTTCACCTTTACTTGCATGAATTTGGAATTTATCTCACAATTGAGCCAGAAAATTCAATGAGAAATGTACCTAGCCCACAGTTTGGTGCTCAGAGCATTGACATCAGGTCGCTTCCAGGCAGGAAGCACAAGATCTTTATCAGGATCAAAGCAAGGATGCTTGCCTCTTCTATCAGAAGAAATTTTATCCCAGTTGTCAGCCCAATAGGCTGTTGTAGAATGGTTATGCTTTGAATTTGTATTACCCCAGTGAACCACCATCATGCTATTCCATATCTCCTTTGGGGCATAGCAAGCACCTTCATCCCATGAAAAAGACTGCCTTCAGATATCAAGGTGGAATCATTAGCATAAACCCGGAAGTATTCTGTTGTATCGGGAAAAGGCAATGAAAAATAACTTTGTTCACTTGAAAAGTGGAAAAAATTAAACAGTAAATCATTACCCATATATGGTCTCTTCCTGATGAGCGGTTCCAGAATGGATAATGCTCAACAATGTGATCGTATGCCTTCCTATAAAATTCTAGAGTGAGAGAGCTCCTCAAACCCAAATGTTGCTGAAATTAGAAAGCACATAACCATGAGGGCTCCGCATATGACAAGCAACACACTCACTTCAAATTGCACATGGTACACATATATGACTTTTTCATACATAGGAAAATAAGCTGCTATTGATAGCTTGAACAAGAAGCCCTGGGCTTGGTGGCTGGATGGGTACCAGAAAGTGCAGTTAGGGACAACAAGATCTCAGAGTTGAAGTTGTATTCTCAAGGATTTCTTGACAAACATACCAGGAGGAGGAGGATTACTGACCACTATACAAAAGTTCACATCTATGTATTCAGCTTAGTTCTTAATAATTGCTGAACTGACTGAATGAGTGATGTAAAATTAGCTTAAGACTTATTACATAACCATGTTTTTTAGTCAAACTTCCACATCGAGACTTGTTTCTGGATAAAACATATAGGAGTATTTTATTCCAACTTCTAAATATCCAACATAAAAGGAAATTTGAAGTTTTAAGAACAGGTGAGAGAATGAAACACTCAAGTCATGTGAAGTAGAAAGGAACTTAATAAAACAGTCACAACATATTCTGCTCCAAGGACTTTGAGCAGCAAAAAGGCATCTGAAGCTAACACTGAGGCACCAGATAATGAGTCCACAAAATCAGAAGTAAGAGTGGCGAATTAGGTTCATGAGGAATTGGATGAATAAGCATGTGTAGAGAGGACCCATGTGTTATGCTAGTAAAAAGGGAAAGCAAATGTATTGGTAGGATAAGAATAAAGTACAACTGAGAACAAAGGATGGAGTATGTCAGAGTTACAATTAGAGAAAAAAATAATAATGGAAATTCTACTGAAGCGTTTATTTGAAACCTGTGTAATCCATATAGGAACACAAGAAGCACCAGAAAATTATGATATGCAACCACGTCCATTAACAAACAATGAAGTGCAAGAAAAAAAAAGCAATATAGATTGATTTTTGTCCAAAGTTGGCTCATACTATCTCTATGGTGGTACCAATGGAAAAATGGCTGGTTATATGGAGTTACCAAAAAGAGAGAACATATGCTACAATCTAATGATCATTTGCTTTCAATGACAAAACAAGTCTGAGTTCAAGATAACAGACAAAATGAATCAGCATCTGATGGCTTGGAAGTAAAGACTAATAGTTTGCAAGACTATTGCATACACATACGACCATAATTCCATTTTATTTTAAAGATTAGCATAAGAACAGAATGTCTACAGGGAAATAAAAGAATATCCTTCCATTTCCCTTTTTTATGAAAACATAAGCATAAAAGATAGAATTGCATGCATCCATAACATATCCATATCCCAGATCTAGAAAGCATACCTCCATACTCAGGTGAGGTGCATCGTCAGCACGTGTAATGATGCAAGAATCAAGAACAGGTACAAAGAAAAAGTCAGCTTCTTCACCATTTAATGTTCGATATGGGCTAGCTAAAATACTTTCATAGAGTGCCATCTGTAAGTGCATAGCTACAGCATTAGATACAATTCATGGTATAAGCTAAATCTCAATCTCAGTTCAAATAATACCTGGGCACCATACAACTGATCCGTCCAAATTGTTGCATTGTTATCATTATACAGCCTGTTTACACATTCGAACTTAAAATGCCGCCCCTACAGAACCAATTAATTGACAAACATGAGAAGTTTGCTCCTAGTTTCAAGAAACAAAAGAAATGCTATTCTTACCTCAAGAAGTAAACTGTTGAACTTTGGGGGTAAATCATAAATATATATAAGGGGCCTTTTCTTCTTGACCACTGCATTGAGCTCAACAAGTTTCCCAGTGAGATGTGCATTGTCAGGAACATCAAGCTGAGCAGGTCGAAGCCACTGAGGCCACTCTCTTACAGATGATGTAACAGATGGGATACTGCAGTCTGTTCCATACCAACCACTGGCACACTAGAAATACAATCTTGACACAATTAGATAGTAGGTTGAAAGAAAGACAAGGACATTTAAATTAGTTCAAAAAATATAACTTTCAGGGTAATGAAAATTCATCAAAAGAGAAGATTTTAGGGGAATTAGAAACAAAATAATGTTCTATCAATTCGGTAAGTTTTTTTATTGCATGCTAACCTCTCATCCACTTGAGCAATGGATCCCAAAATTCACCAAGAACAAATACCAAGAAAATAGAAAGTGTAATACTACATATTTTTTAGTATTTGTTTATTTTTCCCCCAACAAATCACTGCATTAGATTCTCATATTACCTAAAATTGTTTTACTATCAGCTATACAGGACAGGAATGTTCAAAAGATTCATCGGTTTTGTGCAGTTCTCCATGCCACAATTTCATATTCTTCACAGGGCTCAAAAGGAAAAGGGAAAGGAGGGCAAAACCCCCTCCACGCATGAAAGGAAGCCCTTGTAAACACTCCAAATGTTATTTTGTTCACAAATTTTGCCTGTAAACATGGTTTTCATTTATTTCTTTCACAGTGCAAATCAAATACCTGTGATTCTGGAATCATAATTAAAGAAAGAACAAACATTACCTGACAAAAACCACCACGGCAATGCCCATGTCCAGAGCATTGGTTAATACAAGAGCATTGCACAGGCACTTCACAGAACCGCCCTGACAAACAATCATATTTGCAGTCGCATTCCTCTTTGAATTTCACCTTGTTGGCATACCCTTCAGCTGGGTCCACATTACACCATCCTAGTTTGCTTTTGTTTGTCGTGTATATGTCCAGGTCAGGTTTTGCCCAATCAACTTGTCTCGGGGCACCAGGTTCAGAAGGTAAGCTGATAAGAAATGTCGAGTCATGACTAAGAGGATTTGGAAATTGGAACAAATGATATGTACAAAATATTCTTCCTTAGATTCTAACTGCACTCGCCTCAGTTGAAACCCACAAGTCTCTGCTGCAGGACGATTTGGATATTTTGTACCTTCTCCACAAAAGCACAGTGCTCTCATCGGGTCACAATGAGCAGAGCAAATGGAGACAACCCATCGCCCATATGGTAGCTCTGGTGATTTAGGGTAGTTACATTCCAAGTGTAGTCTCTTAGAGCATCCTTCCCCTGAAACATCAGCACCAGAAACAATATCATTTGGAATATTCTTTATTGTTTGTTTTGTTATCCATAGTTAAATTCTAAACTTTTTGTAGTTTAAGTCACATAAAAACGGAGGTTTGGCCATGCTATCAAAAAAGAACACAGCAAAGATCTGTAACAATTTGTAATTAACAGAGTTTTCCTGTGTCTCTACTTGGAATCAGGATGGGGCAAAAGAACCGTCCATCTACCAATTACAATGTGAAATGGAAATGCTAAATCTAATCATCTGTATTTTCAAAATCAACTTCCAAGTAGCCATCTGACTTTTTCAATCCCACAACTTCAACTTCCCCGTACAAAAGGGGCATGACAACCTATTCTAGTTACTGGCATCATTTTCTAAATGTGACGTGAATTGGGAAAAGGATGGAAGTATAAGAATTGCAAAAACAGAAAGGGAAAAAAAGGCTCACCACTAAATCCATGAAAACACCGACAATGACCAAGTTCATAGTTACAAACTCCTTGACCACTGCAATCATTTTTGCAGCTCCTGCCACTTATTGTCTGTGATCAAAGCAGTTGACCATATTAACTATCAGACTGAAATTTTAATTTGATATCAGCATAAGCTTGTCTAAAAGATGAGAAAGAGCATGTCAACGAAAGCCTCATAAGCCGATAGAATTCACCAAGTCCTTTCTCTGTGTATACAGCAAGAATAAGCATTTCCCACAAGTACAAATAATGAATGGAGGTTAACAATCTCACAAACAGATTCAAATTAACAGTCATTAGTCACAACTATTATTACCTCAACAACACTGACTTCCTTAGTAACTGCATCACAGCCAGAAAGCCATCGTCCAATCTCAGCCTTCCATGGTGCATTACGATAAACCACTGCCCGATGCAAGTCAGCTGGAAACTTGTGCTCTAAATCTAAAACTGGCTGTGAATTTCCCGGGTCATGACCAGTCCTTCCATCCACTGATTCATTATTTGGGACACAAGAATCCTTAACTTGCCGAACACTGAAGGGATCAAAAGAAGGCACCACGGGAAACAAGAAAAGATGAACTACCGAAACTAATGCCACTATAGATGCAATTGTAGCCATCAAAGACCATGAACATTTCCATTTCGAAATCATTATCCCTGACACCTCTCCAGAAACAAACACAAAATTACACCTGCAAATCAATCAATTTAAAATCAGCAATACAAAATTTCACAATTACAGTCACCAAGAGACGGGGAAAAAACCACAAGTCCCAGGAAAAGCATAAAATTTACAGCTCAAAATTTAAATTAAATTCATTACCATTAACAATTCACTAAATACCAAACTCGGCGATTCAAGCGCGTGAATTAAAACTGAATAAAAAAAATAATAATAAGAAAACAAAATTTCCGACAAAAAAAAAAAAAACAACAGCATAGTGAACAAAAACGACACTGAATCTGAACACTAAACCCATAAAACGCTAACACAAACTCACACTAGACAATCTCTAGCGAAAACTAAACAACTGTGTCCGAAAAACAAAAAAAATTACCGGTTGCAAAGGTTGAACAAAAATGAGCTAAAACTTACCTTTAATTGGATCAGAGATTGCAGTTTTTTTAGGGAAAATGACATGAAAAAAACGAGAAATACGAAAATGAGAGGAATTGAATCATAAATGGGAGTAAATTAAGAGATTTGAGAAGAGAGTCTACCAGAATGTTGAGCAAGATTCCAAGTACTTGGAGCGGGAGGATATTAAGAGATTTGAGGAGAGAGTTTACCAGAATGTTGAGCAAGATTTCAAGCAATTAGAGAATATAATAGATAATTTGGTTGTGATCGGCATTGTAATCGTTAATTAATTTTAAAAAAATTACATGATTAGCAGAGCGAGAGGGGGGGAGGTCAATGCAAAAGCCGCCAAGTCTCTCGTTGGAGTTTTGAACAAAAACTAATGTACATGATAGGCAGCTGTTGTTACTGTTGCAGTTGTTGTATCTTATAGTGTTTTTTTATTTTTTTGTGTGTGTTTTTTTAATATATTAAAATATTTTTTTATAAATTTATTTTTAATATTAAAATATTAAAATAATTCAAAAATATTAAAATAATAATTTTTCTCCAAAAAAAACAATATCACCATACAATTGTTATGAGTTTTTAATTTCTTAAATTGTCTAGTAAGTACTTGTATTATGGGCTAATTATATTTTAACCGAACATAATTTTTGTGTTTTATTTTTTGGTTTTCAACGTATGCTATGTTCCAATCAATTTTTCATTAAAATAACTATTGTAGTCATTGTATAATATATATAGAAGCATTTAATTCGATTAAAATATCTATTTTAGTAATTGTATAATTAAAATAATTCATAAAATTTCCATCGCTCGAATGAAATGTGGCAAATTTTATAGATACATTAGCAAGTATTAATTGCACATGATTAGCGAAAATCAAAGGAAAATTATGTAATTATTTTTTTTATTATTAACGTGGGTATTCGGGCCAGCTTGCACGCACCACGACTAATCTCACGGCCCACCGAACATCCTGCAAGTCCAGTGGGCAAGTAAGACACCATAGGGGTAACAGGCGTACCGCACAGGGAAGGACCCAGTAGAGACATGAAGAGAAACACCCTCCAGTTCTATTCCCGCTAGGACTCGAACTAAGATTCGAAAGAAGGAGAGCGGTTCCAACAACCACTGAGCCATAACCCTGCTGATAAATAATTATTTTTGTTATTTATATGGGAAGTGAAGAGTTAGGTGTATGATAATCCATTCATGGGATTTTATGTTGATTGAGATAATTTCATGGTGTATATGGAATGAATAGTGATATATTATTAATTTTTTTTAATTTTTTTTTAAAAAAGAGAGATAATCATGAAAAGGATAAAGAAAATAAAGTTTGTAACTCATAAAAAATGATAATAATATCTTCATTTATTATTTATCTCTTATTACTTGTATTTGCTTGAAAAAAACAAATATCAAAATTAAAAAAAAAATATGACCCATCAAAAATAAAAATAAAGTGTGTGTAGAAAATAAATAATAAAATATTATTAATTACTCTTTCACCGTCAAACTAACCTTTCATGTTATCACCACGTATATTTGAATAAATAAAAAATCAATTATATTGAGAAATTAAATGGAAACAATTAATTTCCTAGACGACCAAGTTAATAATCACAATGTGATTATTGTGAGATATTTTTTGAAATATTTTCTAACTATATTCGGGCACACCATATTTATTTAATGGTCAATGTATTATTAACATGAGAAGATTAAAAGAATAATACATTAGAAGATTAGAAGAAATTTGATAAGCTGTGACAAGAATTAAAAAAAATAAACTGTGTAGAAATTAATCTAATATGACCCGAACTTAAAAAATTTTAAAATAACATGAACAATTAAATATAAATATAGTTTTTATAGAATAAGAATTCAAAATGATATCTTGTTTTTTAAATACTATGACCGTGATATATTGAATTGATTTGAATTAAATCAGGTTAACATGTAAAATTTATAATCTAAATCATGAAAACGTAATAACTTCTTATAGAATAAATAAATAAAATTAAAACTCAAATTTCAATTAACTCAATGTTAAATGATGAAATTAAAGAAAAAATTAATTTTAAAAAATAAAAAAAAATGATTTAAGTCAACTCGAATTAACTTGTCACATTTGAATCATAAAATCTGATTTAAGTCAACTCGAGTTAACTTGTCACATTTGAATCATAAAATCAGGATAACCCAATAAATCACAAACTAAAATAAATTATAAAGTTTAATTATTAATTAATTAACCGTTGAATGATGAAATTAAAAATGAATGAATGGCAAAATTAACAAAGAAAAATAAAAAGAATATAAGAAAAGATTCGAGATAACCTGAGTTAACTTATCAAGCATGCAACTCAGGTCATCAAACTGAGATAATTTCATAAAAAATAAATTGAAATAAATAATAAATCTTAATTCTCTATTAACCTAATATTAATAAATAAAATAAAAATAAAAAATAATTCAAAAACCATCCGAGTAAATAAGATTAGTCCAAAAAAATTGAGATCTAAATTATAACATCAAGATAACTTCATAGAAAATAAATCAATAATAATATATAAAATTTAATCAAGAATAAATTTAATTATAAAATAATATCTATCAAAATAAAAATTAAAAAATATTATTTCAATAAACAACATTACAAAAGGATAATTTTTTCATTATGGTTTAGTTTTTTTAAATTCCGAACTATGGGTTATCCAATCACATGATCAATGTAAAAGCTATTTTTTTCGTGGGTCATTTCATAAAGGATTGATTGATGTCGAAATTCATAAACATGATCGATTGCTTATCGATAGTTCTTGCATCAATTATATGATTGGATTGCTCATAGCCTGTCTTGTAGTCTATTCTTGTTGAGTTTTTATTTTTTTAAATAACATCACCAGTCTAGTCCTGCCAGAAATATTGTGCATGGATGCTATCACTCGGACTCTTAAATCAGCTGCCTAAACATTACTAATCCAAAAAAAAAAAAAAATCGAAACTACAGACGTCTGGATTGCCAGCAGCTTTTCTTTTTTCTTATAAAAAAAAAAAGATGCCTTCTCTAAACAAGAATAAAATATACGCGAAAAAAAACAAATTAAAATTTTGTATAGTGGAAAAAAAGGGTCCCATGGGAGGTGAATCTGGTCTGAACGTGGAATACAATATTGTTATCCCGCTGTCTGGCAACATGCAAGGTGTTGGACTGGGGCAATGGCTGCTGATCTATGTTGTTTATTGGAAAGTCTAAAGTCTTCGTTGTCATCACTGTTGCAATTGGAATATTAATTGTTCAGACATGAAAGAGCTCTGGTTTATGTGACTTGTTCAGTGGACATTGCTGGCCTAGCACGCTAAGCTTATTGACTTTGGAGATGCCTGGTGTTAATGAACTGGGCTCTCATGCCCAATCTCCTTGCAGGCCTTTCTAGTCATTGCCGCCATTTGTTATTACATTCCGGTGAGGTAAAAAAAAAAAATTAATTTTTTTTTGTTATTTTTTAAATTATTTTGATATAATAATATGAATAATATTTTTAAAAAACTAAAAAAATATTTTAATATATTTTTAAATGAAAAATACTTTAAAAAAATTATTGACACTCTCAAATATATATTGTGATGTTAACTTTTTTCAATAGTATTTTTTAATTAAGAATATATTAAAATAATGTTTATATCAATATTTTTAAATCATTTAAGAATATGTGTGTGTATTAATTTAATATTTTTTATAAAAAAATCTCAAAAGCATATTATAATAGCAAGGACAAACATGCACGATCTTTTTTTTTAAAAAAAAAACCTCTTTTCCGTTAACGGTGTACATGTCTTTTCTCTCTTGTTTTTTTGGATATAAAATTAAAGGCATTATGTGTGTGCATATCGAAATTAAAAAATAAAGTATATTTTATATAAAATTAATTGAACATAAGTATATCACCTCGATATTTCGTAGCAAAACTTAAACTCAATGCCTCCTGCCTTGTAATCTCATAAACCCAGGTTTTACCTATGATAATTTCCATTTCATGTGGAGCTGAGGTTTATGGAAGAATTAATATTTTTCTCTTTTCATAGTAATAAATGGGGACTTGGGTTTTTTTTGTTTTTTTTATTTTTTTACAGTTGTTTTTTAAAATAATTTTTAATTGAAAATATATTAAAATAATTTTTTTATAATTTTTTTAACATCATTATAAATCTATAAATTTTTTTTAATATTCTCAAAAACATTTTCCAAGCAGAAACAAAAGAAAGCTGCGAGTTGATAAAAGATGACAGTTAGTTGGGCTTTGTCCAGGCCCAGTAACAACTGAAACACCCATACCAGCAACCAGCGAAGGATTCCAAGCTGCTGCCATCAAAACCCGCAGTGCAACCACCGTGTCATTATTCAACAAATGGACGGATGAATTCCAAGGTATGTGTAATCCTTCAGCACACAGAAAAATTATACACACTAACCTTACAAAACGCATGACAAGCGATGTGCGATGATGTTATCACTTATTGTTCAAGTGATTTATTAGATTATTGTATCAAATGCTATTTGAATTCATGAGAAACAGAGCTTGGGATAAAAATATATATAGAGAGAAACCATCACAGCAAAATAATTCAGTTTCTATTCTATGTTTATGATCATATCACATATATTTAGGTAATCAATGGCACCCCATGTATCTTATTCAAGTTTCTATCTAGCTTTGGGTATGCAATATCAAGTGGCAGCAAAATAATTTTTACAAAATCTTGATCAAAACCGAACATTTTTCTCCCACCCTGTCTGTCGTTTACTCTGTTCCATTACTTTAGATTGCCTCCCTTCCTTGACCGCAAGCAATGGCATCCTCTCCTTTTCTCTCTCCTTCTCACCCAAAACCCTGACAGACACCTTTTTCGTTGACCCATTATTCGTCCCCTTCTTTGCCAGGCTCTTTAATTCACAGCAGAATTCTTTTATCTGACTTAATACTTCCTTTCCTGCTAACAAATTCCGGGCTGAAAATGTAGTCCTTAGCTTTGCTTTTGTTGAGTTTGCGTGTAAATCGTCCCTAGCTTCTCTTAGTCTGATGTTTGCTTTCTTTGGCAGTTCATCGGTATCAGGTTTTCTATTAGATAAGTTCGGATTCTTGTTTTCACAATCTTCCCGGAAACTGTGAACAGATTTGTACCCTTTTGTTTTGAGGGTATGTGGATTGGGAATTTCTGCTTTTTTCAGCTTTGCGTCTCTGGAAAAAAGAAAAAATATCAGTTAAAAACTGAATTTTTGAAGTCAGTAATGTTGTTTTCATTTCTTTAAATGATTTTAGATTAACTTCAGACCTGCGATTCCTGTCCCTGAAAGGAAGCATTTCAGATATAGTAACAGACTTCGGAAATTTCACCTGAGGGGGAAGAAAAAGGTATGCCAAGTTTTCATAAATTGATATATGGAATCAAATCAAATGAAACCTAATAATAAATTTGATCAGATAGATTAAAGACCTTCGAACCCCGTTTTGACTTGAGATAATCTTCAATAGTCTTTGGATGCTTGCAACCTGTAAATCAACAAACAAATGCCTTGTGTAAGAACCCAACACAAATGGAGAAGAGATTTTACTTGGTTTTCTTTCATTAGCAATATTTTATTACTTTCTTGGATACCAAACTCAGGGAATTCAAAAGGGTCGTACCAGGTTTGCAGAACCAAGCTTCATCATTGGCAGGTTGTTCAGGAAAGGCAGATAAATCAACCCATTTTGGTGCATTCATGTTCTCATAAGTGTCATCTTCGATGAATACAGAATCAATGCTGTCCCAATCAATGATTCCTGGCTCCATACTGTTGAAAGAACCTGCCAAAGAAGCAAAAAAGAGTAAGAAACAAAAGATTGTGTGATCTATATGGATTATGATTACGAAACTGATAAAACAAAGGAATTCAATGGGGTTTTTCCTTCTTCGAGATTTGGATATTGATGAAGGTAAATGAATGGCTAATGGCCTGGAGGAGTCACGGGGATTATGTAACGTCAGGAGCGGCAACGAGTAGGAGTTTTTAAGACTTTTTTCCGACCGTTAGAAGGGATGACCTTTTCGCCTCCTTGGTGTGTTTTCTTTCTTTTGGTTCCTGGTTTAAAAAATTAATTTTTTTGTTTTTTAAATCCTCTACTCCCTTTTTATGAATCAATTTTTTAAGGCAGCAATCAAACTCTGTAGGTGAATTACGGAGATATCATTATACAACTGAAAAATTGAAATCAGATATCTAAGGGATTGTTTGGTATGAACTATATGACTTTTATTATTATTATTATTATTATTTTATAATAAGCAAAACCAACAGCTACTATTACAAATTTTTAAAACCACTTTACTTGATTTACAGTAATTTTGACAACCAATTATTCATTTTTTATGTTTCTATAAGAACAAAAGAAAAGGAAAAAAAATAATAACAAACTTCTCCAAATGTTTTGATTTTTTAAAAAAAATTACAAACTAAAACATTGATGAATTCCTTTTTCTCAGCTAATTTATTATAGGAAATAGAGATTACTAGGCTTGTTGCTCATGCTTATTTAAGATATAACAAACAAACTCATGAATCTTTTTATAAACAAAAGATATATAAATCAATAATATATAAGATTATAACGATCAAAACCTCATATAATAAAAAATAATCAATGATATACAAATTTTATTGATCATGAATATATATATATATATATATAAAAGCTAAATATGTGGAACTCATTAATAATGTCAGGCTAGCAACCAAACCTTGAAAAATCCTGATTAATATTTATAGCTATTTTTTTTTCTTTACTCCTTTTAAAATCAACATTTAATATGTTGTTTTCAGATAATAAAAACATGTTCAAAAATAAAGGTGTGGTTGCTTTTTAAAATATTTTTTATTTAAAAATATATTAAAATAGTATATTTTTTAAAAAAATTATTTTTAACATCAACACCTCAAAATAACCTAAAAACATAAAAAATTATTAATTTACAATAAATAAATAAAAATAATTTTTTTTTTTTAAAAAATAAATATAAAAACAAATATGGCATAAATATTTTCTAATAATCAACTTTGATCGGAGTTTTGATATCTTTAAAAACAAAAACCTGAATAATCTTTCATGAAATCAAGCCCAGGAAAAATGGTGAGAAGATTTTTTTGGTTTCCTGTGAAGCTGATATCGAGCTTTTAGAAACAAATAATCGAAGACAATTTATAAATGGAATAAAGGCACAAAGATCAAATGAAAAAAGAAATTAATGACAAAAATAAAATTGCACGGTGTGAATCTACAATGCCAAAGAGCCTGTTACGACAGTGATTTTTCGTCCCAAATTAGTTTTTGCTCAGATATTAATAACTCAATTGACATCTTGATGTCTCCATCTCGAGTTTTATTTGTAAATCGAGGGGAGTAAATACCATCCAAATAAGATATGGAAATGATCAAGATCAAATATTGAATTTTGTTTTTTAATAATATGACGTGCTAAAACATGTTTTTATGTAAGCACGTGTATTAAAGTGAGAACTTGTTGATTCCCTTTTCAGAGCCTCTTTCTAGAACCTCCCATTTATATTTATAACAAATATAGTATTCACTGCTTATTTGACCTGTGATATGTCTCAGGTTATATTTTTTTTAATAAAAAAATAAATATATAAATTTTTTAAATGTAAATTAATTTGTTATGTACATATATAATTAAATAAATTTAAAATTATATATGTAAATAAATAAATAATCATTAATAATAACTAAAAATAAAGATTATTTATCTAGTTATATTTAATGAATTTATTTATTAAAATTAAATTTTTATTCAATAAAATGATTATAAAAATAGACACACATTAAATTAATTGAATAAAATAAAGAAAAAAATAGTAGACAAGCTGCACAATATTATAAATATTATCAAAAAATAAATATTTTTAATTTAAAAATAAAGATCATCTATATAAAATAAAAAATTATAGATGAATAAGAACAATCTCTTTAAAAATTAAATACATATAAAATAGTTTAAAAAACAACTGTTATTCAGAAAAAAATTAAATAAACAAAATAAAAAATAAAAGGAAGAGTTAAAAGATTATTAAAAAAAAGACTTTTTTTTAATAATAGAAAACACATAAAATCAGATAAAAGAAAGAAAGAAAGAAATGTATTTATACAGCTCGGGAAAAAAGAAAATAAAAAGATATGCCACCATATTCTCTCAAGCCCAGATATCACTTTGTTGAAAAATAATATGGCGGTGAAGCTTTGATAGTATTGACGAGAGGAATATTTTGGAAGATAAACACTGTAGTTAGCTTACTGCAACACACTAACTCAAAAATTTATACATGTATGTATACAGCCCTTGATACAGGCATAACTTTTCTACTAATAATTCCTTATACGTATACTATATCAATACTAATATTAAATCAAATACAGAATAATTTCGTAAACAATAAATAAGCTTAATTAAATATACACATAAACCATTACTAAAATACAAATAAGGTTTCCTACCACGTCAATATTTTTCTCTGCTGTTGCAAAAAAGAAATATGTTTTCCTTGGCGATTTACGTGTATTGGAAGCTACTGAGCAGGATCGCCATCACCATTCACGATCGCTGTCCCATGTATGGTCATCAAAATTCAAACAAAGGTCTCTGATCATTTGGCAAATTTGCCGATTCCTCCACGTCATTGTTTTTGCCACTTCCTTCACGCCAATGTTTAGAAGTTAAGAACGAAGAATATCGGACCCAAGTGTCGTCACGTTTGATTAAATGAAATGTGTTTTGGAGACACTCGTTCGGTTGATTTTTGTCAGGTTGCAAACATGGCTCGTGGCCATAGGCTTCACTGCCACCACTCCTGGCTAAAAATTAGCCAGTACGTGGATTGTTGACGATGCTGACTTGTTGTTTTATGCATGGCCGGACTTCATTTTGCATGCCAATAAAAATAATTGAGTTTTATGTTTTTAGAATTCATTTGTAGAATCAATGTTTCTTTCTTACTGTTATGAAAATCCAAGATATTTATTTAATATTTTAAATAATTAATTAATCTCTTAATTTAAATAATTTAACTTATTCTTTTTAATTAAGATGGTAAATAACTTGATATAAAAAGTTCAATTAGTTGGTTACTAATAATAGATGATGCCTCACGAATCAATATTGCTGATATTAGCAGAATAATTTTTTTTCAATAAAAGTAAGGATTTTCTATGATAAAATCAGTAATTTGTAAAGAGAAAAATTACAATAATATTTTAAAGATATAAACTCTAAAAACACATAAGATAAAAATGTTAAAAATAAAAAAATTGTAAATTTGTAAGTAATAATTTCCAACAAGGTATTTAAACTCATTAAAGATGAAAAATAAATTCAGATACATTACCTCGACATACTGGGCTTATGATGCACACTTGGATCTAAGGGTGATGGAGTGCATGCTCAGCACCCCTACTAGGTGGTGGGCATGTCACGCCTAGTCTAGGTGCACGCCAATCCCAGTATGGACTCGAGCATGTTGCTTATGCTTAAGCCCATGCATTTATGCTTAGAATAGGTTCAAGTTATAATACATAAACCTATTTTTCTTGAACACCGAGTATGTATTTGATTCGGGCTTGTTAGTCCTCGTCCAATAAGTGTTTTAGTCCATTTTAAAAGGATTTTTTGGTCCATTTTAAGTTGGTTAAATTTAAAGAAATAAAATCATTTCTCATTATATTAAAATTAACTTTTTTATCAACATGTAATTCTCAAATTAATGAGCAAATATAACTCCAAAATTGTTTTATTCATCAATACAAGCTAAAACAACATAATTTTCATTCATGAAGATCTATTTTTTATTTATTTTACATGCAAAAATCTTTTTTATAGTAGTTTTAACCAAAAATATATTTTTTTATAAACCCTAAAATGTTTTTTTTTAAACTTATTTTTTAAAACTAGAATCGCAAAAGCTACCATAATACCAAACACTTATTTTTCATACATATCTTTTAAGAGAAGAAACAAATATCCATCTATTTGGTATCATTTAAAATCTTGTTTTATATCATATAAAATGAGTTAAAATATCTTAAAATGCCTTGTTAGAACCAAAACTAAAATAAAAATATGTTTTCAAACATGAAGAGACATAACACCAAAGTGCTGTTGGTAATGCGGTTGCATCTAAGGTTAAAGTCGGCCATAATTGTTACGTGTTTGGTTATGTAAAAACTAGGTTTTATTTTGGTGGGATTCATCAACAATTGTGATCACATCTCTGGTTGAATAAAAGTTGGAAAATTGTGCTTTGCAACAATAGCTAACCTCATTTCTCAAGATCCACCGACAAACTGATCCCCTAAGAGAGGAAAAAAAAAAGCAATTGGAATATCAAACTATCCAGCTCAATTATTCATCTTAAAAATCAGAGAAAAAATACATTATAATCATTTCTTCACCTAATAGATCCCTCTTTTCTCTCACAGAAAATTTTGAGATCTTTGTCTCTTGCAACTATTCTCCCCTCTACCGTAAAAAATTCAGCTTAATGATTCATCTTAAAAATCAAAGCAAAAATACATTGCAATCGTTTCTTCACCTAGCAGATCCCTCTTCTCTCTCGTAAAAAATCTAAGATTTTTGTCTCTTACAACTATTCTCTCCTCGACCATCATAAATAATTTCCCTTTCTTTTTGCTACCCCATATGCCTTTGCAAACTTTTGATATTATAGATCTAATTAAAATGTTATTTTTTTCATTTGTTTGTTATTTTCACCATGAACAATTTTGTATATCTTTTATTTTTTCATTTGTTTGTTGTTTTCATCTTTTATGTTTGTCTTCTTCACAATCAGCATCAAAATTAATACATGATATGGAATCTCTTTTGTGGTTGTAGAAAAAAAGAAATGAAATCCATTTTTTTTATTGCTTCTCATAATTTTATATTTATTATTGATGAATTTATTTGTAGATCTGAGTTGGTTTTAGAGGGGAAAAAACAAGGAGATCCTAAGAAATTATTTGAGAACAAAAAAAGAAGGTGTTGTAAAATTAAGTATATGTTCCTGTTTTTACAAATATTTAACAAATTATCTATTTTTAATAATACATGAATTAATGTTTAGGTTTTGTGTATTGTTTTGGGTTACAATATTAAGAATATATGATGATGTGAGGTAAGTTAATTAACCACAACTATTTCTTCCTTGAATGCTAATATGAGAAAAAAAGGGCGTTGTCGAATGCTAATGCTAATATGAGAAAAAAAGGGCGTTGTAAATTAGGTTAATTAACCATCTATATTTTTTGATTATTTATATTTTTGTCTCAACAATACTGATACTTTGTTTATTGTCATGTTAAGTTTGATTTTGTTGTTGTCATTTTAGTCTAAAATTGTACTGCTTCATTTTATATTTTTTCTAGCACTTGATGCTATAGAATGCTTTGATTACTGGTTTCTTTTGAGATTTGAGAATTGGAAAGCAAGAATTTATGAGAAAAAATCTATAATTTCTTGGTCTAAAAGAATAATTCTAATTAAGTTGTTTAATATTTGATTTGTAAAGGATTTTAGATGAAGAAACTAAACTATTTGTTTATTTTTTTAATTACCTTGATGAAGCATCATGGTAATTATTTCATGTTATATTAGATTAAAATTTTAGCCAAGACCAGTGCAATTTTTTATCAAAATTTATATACAGT
The DNA here is from genome assembly GCF_000495115.2 of Populus euphratica. Taxonomy (NCBI): domain Eukaryota; kingdom Viridiplantae; phylum Streptophyta; class Magnoliopsida; order Malpighiales; family Salicaceae; genus Populus; species Populus euphratica. Next base: position 2,935,397 of record NW_011499854.1, on the reverse strand, counting down.
ATGCCTTGTCTCTTATTTTTACACTATTTTTTCATGAAAATTTGCAGAATTGATTTGTAATGTTTTTGCTATATAGGTATGTTTTACGGAAGGGGTAGAATTTTAATAGAATGGTAATTAATTATTTGAGATGTAGCCTTCAAATAATTTCCAGACCCCCGACCGACACATGATGAATGAGAGGATGGATCCTTAAAAAACATTAAGCCCATCCACGATTAATAACAGATGGAGTTTATAGAAAACGGATAAATAAAAAGAAAGCAAGAGGAGAGGAATTAAGAAATAGGGTAAGGAAGATAATTAAAAATTAGATTTTTATTCGGACAAATTTTACATTCCATACACACCCAACACCATATATTCTTGACATATACACAAAAATATTAATGTGGAATCAAAGTAAAGAGGATTTGAAATAGCTTAGTTTGGTAAAATCACCTGATATCGTGTGAAGTTATTTGATAATCACAACTCCATATATAAACCTCCCAACTAACTAAGAGAATAGAATTGGAAAAAAAAAACAAATTTTAAGAAAGGATAATAAAAAGAATTCCTAATATTAAGGTGAGCTAACCAGTGGTTAGTGTTGTGGAGCAAAATGATTTTTTTTATAAAAATATAATAAAAATTTTTTAAAAAAAATTTCTACACCAACAAATCAAAATTATTAGAAATATTAAAAATATCAATTTAGTATTTTTTCAAAACAAATATACTTTAAAAAAATATCAAGAAACAAGTCACAACAAATATGATTTATGTATGGATTGTTTTTTAGTTTAGTTATTTTTTATTTAAAATAAAAATATTTTTCTTATATTTTAAAATTTACTTTTTAATATTAGCACGTAAATCCAAACATATAAAAAAATAATTTAAGATAAAATATAAAAAATATAATAGAATCACATAAACAAACACTACCTTGAATCAAAATAAGAGATGAGTTAAATTGCTCATCAGATAAGTACATACAATTAATAGATAAGAGATGAGTTAAATTGCTCATCATCTTATAAATAAACTAAGACAACATTCTTAACTCTATATTGAAATAATTCTGATATATAACATGTGTGCCACTTTATTTTTATTTTGATTGGTTGAGCCATTTATCTTAATGAAATTTTCTTAAATAATTTTCTTAATGAAATTTTCTTAAGTAGTCAGATGAAGAACCCGTCCAATTTGTACTTAATAACTGGATTATAATAGATTAAAATAACCCTTTTTTTTTTTTCCTGCCATGGTTAACAGGATTCACACAATCCGGCAATCCAGGTTAAAGTAAGAAAAAAAAATAATTCCCGTGGTAATATCCATAATTGTTTTAGGAGAAAAAAAAAATAAAGAATCCAAATTTCATGCAGCTATACCTGACGAAACCACCAATGTTTAGGGTTGATAATTTAATCCTAATTTTATATATAATAATTTAAATAAATAATTTTTCTTGATTTATTATATTATATAATAAATAATAAATAAGATAAAAATATGGTTAAAACGTGAAACACATACAATACCTAACTCTTGAGTATTAAACACACACACATATATAGAGAGAGTATTTATATTTTTTAAATATATTATACATATACATATACATATACATTAATATTTATATAATACATGTATATATATCCTTTATAATTTTACTTGAGACATGTAAACACGCATCTCAAATATTATATTATTTTTTTATTTATATTAAAGAATAAATAATATTCCAACGATAAATACTTGAATGAATATAAAAACTCCCTGTATAATGGATAAATATTTAAAATATTAATATAATTCAAACTCCATTTGTATATAACTACTGTGATCCTAGCGACCACCACGTAATAACAGAAAGATGAATAAAAATATTTGTCATCCTAGGAAGGGTTTTTCTCCTACCTCTGTACCTGGGTTCGAATTTTATTATATACGCCTGTCATCCCCGCGGTGCCTTACTTGTTTATTGGGCTTGCAGGATGTTCAGTGGACCGTGAGGA